>NC_140176.1:34758763-34783763 GCF_963971535.1 Notolepis coatsorum | reverse complement strand
ACCTGATAGAGGGAGGGGTGGGGCCTGAGAGATGAATGGGCGGGACCTGGAATATGAAGGGGCGGAGTCTGGGAGAGGAAAGGGGCGGGCCCTGATAGAGAGGAAGGGTCATGACCTGAGAGAGGACAAGGCGGGACCTGAGAGAGGAAGGGGGCGGGTCGAGTGGATGCTTTGGAAACACTGCTGTTTGCTGTACATGATGATCTGAGGGACAGAGAGGGTCTGTGATGAGGTAGATCTGAGAGACAGAGGGTCTGTGATGAGTAGATCTGAGGGACAGAGAGGGTCTGTGATGAGGTAGATCTGAGAGACAGAGGGTCTGTGATGAGGTAGATCTGAGGGACAGAGAGGGTCTGTGATGAGGTAGATCTGAGAGACAGAGGGTCTGTGATGAGGTAGATCTGAGGGACAGAGAGGGTCTGTGATGAGGTAGATCTGAGAGACAGAGAGGGTCTGTGATGAGGTAGATCTGAGAGACAGAGAGGGTCTGTGATGAGGTACAGTAGATCTGAGGGACAGAGAGGGTCTGTGATGAGGTAGATCTGAGGGACAGAGAGGGTCTGTGATTGAGGTACATCTGAGGGACAGAGAGGGTCTGTGATGAGGTAGATCTGAGGGACAGAGAGGGTCTGTGATGAGGTAGATCTGAGAGACAGAGAGGGTCTGTGATGAGGTAGATCTGAGAGACAGAGAGGGTCTGTGATGAGGTACAGTAGATCTGAGGGACAGAGAGGGTCTGTGATGAGGTAGATCTGAGGGACAGAGAGGGTCTGTGATTGAGGTACATCTGAGGGACAGAGAGGGTCTGTGATGAGGTAGATCTGAGGGACAGAGAGGGTCTGTGATTGAGGTACATCTGAGGGACAGAGAGGGTCTGTGATGAGGTAGATCTGAGAGACAGAGAGGGTCTGTGATGAGGTAGATCTGAGGGACAGAGAGGGTCTGTGATGAGGTAGATCTGGACCCATTTTGAACCAGGGTTGTGTTGGCTTGCTATCTTTGCAAGGAGGGCTATATTTGAAGATTGTATAAATAAATCAATGATTATCTGAAATTCACCAGTCTGAAAAAAAAATATTCTAATAAAAATACATTGCCTCCTTTGCAATAAAACCGTACCGTAAACAGTGAAGAGAGATACTGTTTCATACAGAGCTTTCACTTTTTCTCTTCATATTGTCAATACCTTGTTTCGAAATGTACCCTTTCACTGCGGCACTATAACCGGTTAACCCTTTCACTGCGACAATACACATAAGGTTAACCCTTTCACTGCCACACGACAGCCGGTTAACCCTTTTGTGACTGTCGGTTGTGTGATAGTAAAGGGTTAACCTTCTGTTGTGTGGCAGTGAAAGGGTTAAATTACTTCATAATGTTTAGAAGCCGACGGTACCAAACTGTGGGAATAATGGAAGTGGATCGAATTAATGTGTTGTTTATGAACTATTTTGTCACTTTTCTATCACAAAATAGTCCACAGTCCCGGCTGTCATTAAGTCATAACGTTTTGTATAAATATGAATCTTCTTTATTGTTATCTTATTCTCAATGTTACAGAAGTAAATTTCCAAACAGATTTGAACAAAGGAAAATATAAACAAAAATTAAAATGGGGAAAAGGCAGATATAGATTACATTAGGTTAGATTAAAATGTATTGTCAACATACAAATGTAGCAGTAAAGTGCACTAGTAATATACAATGTACAGGTGATTAAACTGGGTATAAAATATATAAATTAGTACTACTGAGTAATAGTGCTAATCAGATGTATGTGCAGAGTTGTAGTATTAACACTTTAAGGACCAGCCATGAGTTAATACGTGTTTCGAATACATGCGTTGTGGACAGAATCACGTATATATACGCGGCAAGTTGTTATTGCTTTTATTGCATATTAATAACCGGATCGACATCGCCCACCGACTCTGCAGATCTACCCGCCTCTGTGGAATCGCGAGCATGCAATACCGGCCAGATCCTCTTAGGGGCGCCATCGCTCCACTGCAGTATCATTGTGGGCGAGTGGATTTTTTTTTTTTTACCATCTATGGGCGTTTCATTTTAGCCTGATCCCAAACTAACAGCCTGCACCGTTGATCACGGTTCGCAGATTTCAGCCTGGAATAATGGGATTTATGATCAGCCAATGGACATACCGATCTACCAGATGCCGATGAATAATGGAGAAATGCTGCCGGCGATCACATGGGCTGACGGTAGGACCCTCTTCACCCAAATTATAGCCGGATTGGAGCTTGTTGTAAAACGCAAGCCATCGATCTGTGAATGTGGCTACTTGCACGGACACTCTATTGGTAATCAATAATACTAATCAGCGTCCCCCGCCGCTCCCATTTCATCCATAGATGCTCTGGAATAGTCCGGATGATAAGCAGTTTGTTTTATTTCATTCGTATATATACAACAGAAATGCCGTTCAATATAACGTTATTAGCCTTTAGCCCTATAACTAGCTTTCCAGAAAAAATATGAGATGAAAACTGCGATAAAGCTTATATTCACAACGCTATAAAATGACAACCAACCAATGGATTTTTATTTTCTTTAAGCCATTATGAAGGGACGGTTTATGCACTCAAGTGACAATGAGAATGGAGGGATAGCAATACTATAAAGTATAGATATAGCTATACAAAGACACATCGGTTTGTTGACAAACCTTGGTCCTCTGGCCCTATATTAGACGGCAACGAACGGTCGTCAAAGTGTTAATATGTACAGGGATACAGGTATAAAGACACTATGGTAGTAAGTCATACTGGCCGGCAGTGTAACTAGTAAGAGTAGGTCAGAAGGCATACAGGTGTATGTACAGATATAGCTATAGTATCTACAGATATGTAAAAAGGATTATATGCAGGTACTGTATGTACAGACAACCTGCTAATATTGACAATTATACAACGGCATGCAAATTTCTCGATTCTGATTGGCCATTCACACGTCTTTATTGGTAACAATCCACGGTCCTGGGCTCAGGACCCGCCCACAACCAAATCACATAACCCTCCCCGGCTCACTCCGGGAGAAAACAGGATCGCGGAGATCAAATGGTTATGTTGAAAGCACCATAACGACTAAATATGAAGCGATTCTGTCAAGGGGAATGTGTTAGTATTTTAAACAATGTTGGATGATGTAATTGATGGGTCTTGACTCAATCTAGAACAAAAGAAAAATCGCGGATTGATTGATAGATTAATTGATTGATTTAAATTTCTTCCTTCCTACTTTCTTGCAGCGTTCTCTCTCACACTGTCCGACGCTGGCGTACCCACAAACACACACACACACATACACACACACACACACACACACACACACACACACACACACACACACACACATATACACACACGCACACACACACTGTGACACACACACACACACACACACACACACGCACACACACACACACACACTCCTGTCTGCAACAGCGGGGGAGTCAGACTGAGAGAGAAGCAGCGCTGTTTTAAGTGAGCATGGTCTATTGAATTGATTGATTGGTTGATTGCTAATTTTATTACTGTACCCCTGGTTTCCAACTGGTTAAGTTTAGGCTAAAAGAAATAAATAAAAAAATAGGGCGAAGAAAACGTTTTTTTCCTATAGGGCAAAGAAAACGTTTTAATAAATTTTCAATCAATCATTCCAATAATACACAGTTGGATGTGTTAGTTGGTTGGATGCACTTCAAGCTGCTTCCACATGAGGCAACTTCTCTCAATCATTCCAATAATACACAGTTGGATGTGTTAGTTTGGTTGGATGCACTTCAAGCTGCTTCCACATGGAGTTGTGGGAACTACTTTTTCTGGCGGATGGTTTTTTCAATAAATCTTCGATTAATGTGTGTTTATTGTATAGAAATAAGGTTGGATGAATCTGGCAGTTGTATAAAAGCTTTACACCACGTGCAGTCGTGATTTGTGACCAATAAACCATGCCTAGGGGGGTCTAACGACCCTCGGCTGCGCCTCGGGCCTAACAACCACCCCTAGGCATGGTTTATTGGTCACAAACCACTCCTGCGTGTGATGTAATGCTTAAATATCACAGGCTAGACACGTCCTGCGCCACAAGTGTTTCATTGTACTCCGTACCTGTACTTGTGCAATGACAACAAATCTAATCGAATAAAATAAAATAAAACCGAATTGAATCTAATCTAATCTAATCCAATATAATCTAACATTATAAACTTTACAAAAGCCTCTCACATTAGAGGGTGCAATTCATACTTTTACTAGATTTATTCTCTTCTTTTTCATCATGCACTGATATCACACCATATTGCAGAAATCCATCCCAGCAGCCTCTCGCTCCCACAGCAGATTCTCTGCCGCAGGACGTGGGCGTCGTGTGGAATATCTGCTCGGTGTGAAGATAACTCCCCAACTGGCCCCCCTTCTTACTCATCAAACAAGCCCAGAACACACTCTCACACGCGCTAGAAGTCAGAGACTTTATTCCTTTCCCACAGACCAGCAGGATTACATTTACATTTTTACATAAGAGGTCAACAGGCAGACGTTGCCAGTGAGGGGCTCATTGGCACGTACCGGGTCTCACTCTAAAGGTCAAGTCTGTAGTCCAAATGTAAACAAGCGGGGTACGGCCGCCAGATCAGAATGCAGAGACGTTCTCCAGTCGATGGACTGAGCCGTTGATACGAGGACCAACACTGGAACTCGGATGTAAATACGAGGCGTGTATTTGCCGTGTGGCAGTAAATGCTTTGTTTACATTAGGGATGTCTGTAAACACTGGGGTAAACCAGAACACATTCTCCGATTTACAAAAGGATTAGGAAAGTTTCAAAAAGCGCGTCTTCCGTCTACAAATGAAAGTCGACAATGTTTGTGGATAAACCCTTATGGGATCAAAGGGGGAAGAAATTACAGATGGGGTTTTAAGTGACGTGGTCTGGGGATTGAGGGTTGTCAACAAAATCATCATCATTATCAATCATAGGGATAATCATTAAATACACATTTATTATTCTACATTCTACTTAGACGTCTTATTGTCAAATGTATTGAAATGTAAAATTAGCAACAGAATCCTACAGGATGCCAATAACACAGCATTGTATTTCACGGGACCATGGGACAAAGACATGGTTATCCTTAGTTACCACTTAGATTGAATTGTAGTGTCATCATACAGCACAATATACAGTACAACCAAAATAAGTTTGGCATCCAACCAAAGTGCAAATGTAACAGTAAAGTGCAATAGTAATATATACACAATGTACAGGTAATTAAACTGGGTATATAAATATATAAATTAGTACTACTGAGTAATAGTCCTAATCAGATGTATGTACAGAGTTGTAGTATTAATATGTACAGTGATACAGGTATAAAGACAGTATGGTAGTAAGTCATACTGGCCAGTAGTGTAACTAGTAAGAGTAGGATATCTACAGATATAGATATAGTAAAGGACTATGTGCAGGTAACTACAGACAGGTGTGGATAGATACAGTATATGCGGTGAGAATAAAATATATGGTATAAACAGCATTATTGGACATGCTATCATACAGAGCTATGGGTTATATGCAGGTGTACAAGTAAGTATATAGAGGGGTTATATACCACTGATACCACAATCCCAAATTCTACTGCAAAGAGAATTCATTTAGGTACTGCCATTTTGAGACTTCTCACCAGAGCCCACTTGTCGTACAAGCAAATGAAGCAAGTGAAGCACTGCACCTACTGCCTACTGCCTAGGGGCCATGCCTCCTGCTGAGGGTCCATTAGCAATCAGAAAAAGGGGGGAAAAGTAGACACTAGAAAGGTGCGCTCAGTAGATCGTAAATCTCCACCAGGCGGCAGCCACATATTAATATTCTAGTAGCCTACATGCTAGGCGGGGCTTAAGTGTAGGGGGCGGGGCACATGTAGACCAATCAAAGCAGACCTTCACACATTTACATTTACATTTTTACATTTAGTCATTTAGCTGACGCTTTTATCCAAAGCGACTTACAAGTTCTGTACGACAAGCCATCAGGAAGAGCACAACTCTATCAGCTGAGTAACAATGTTCATCAAAGTGTTGAGTGCTACAGTGTAGGTTAGTTTATTAGGACAAGTGCATGACAGTATGGTTAGTTAGGGTTAGATTTTTTTTTTATTTTTTTTAATTCAGATAATGGTTGAAGAAGTGCGTCTTTAGTCGACGGCGAAAGATTGGACGTGTTTCGGCTGTCCTAACTGGGGTGGGTAGTTCATTCCACCATTGTGGGGCAAGGACTGAGAATAGGCGACTTCTCTTTGATGACCCTCCCGGAGCTTGGATAGGAGTAGGTCTGAGGCGGCCAGAAGATGCAGAGCGTAGGGGTCTTGAGGGTGTGTAGTTAGAGACCATTGACCGGAGGTAGGCGGGAGCAGTTCCCTTTGCCGCACGGTATGCTAGGTCGAGGGCCTTGAAGCGGATTCGTAAATGACTTAAAATGTCTTACCCTGATGCAGTGTAAGTCTCTCAGTGAATGAGCTGTCCTTCCACAACAGAATGTAGTACAGAGTGATTCCAGGAGAGGCTGAGGTTCTGCTTTTAAGCAGTGACAGGGCTCTGAGATCACACTCAGTACACAAGTGCTGTCTTTAAGCAGGAAGCAGCTTTTAATGGGTCACTTAAGGAAACAAAATGGCCGCTTTAAACACGCCCCTTAATCAAGTCAGCTGGTCAAGTCAGCAATCAAGTCTCAGTTTAAAGATATTACTAAATGACTTAAAATGTCTTACCCTGATGCAGTGTAAGTCTCTCAGTGAATGAGCTGTCCTTCCACAACAGAATGTAGTACACATTATTCCTATTACAACTATTGGCATATTACACTAGCACACTATTACACACTATTACACTAGTACACCCTATTCCACTAGCACACTAGTACACACTATTACACTATTATATTAACACACTATTACACACTATCACACTATTATACTAACACACTATTACACTAACACATTATTACACACTTATTACACACTCAATATAAGAAAATATGTACTGACAAATCTAACATTTCAACATGACAGTCCTCTTCAATGTTTGCTTTGTCAGTAAATATGTTTTGCATGGAGAATACTACCTTCCATCACACTAATGCATTATGTTTTCATGGTGGTCAGCACCTCTCCCAGCGCTGCTGTGCGTTCCCCTCCCCTCTCTCTCCATAAATGTATAATCAAGACGTGTTTCCTTGGCCTAATTTCTTGATACCGATACTCATGGGGTGGCGAGGGAGTTGGACGGCAAAGAAAGGGAAGAAGGTGGTGGGGGCCCCCGTTCTTACTCTGGGCCCCTGGAAGGGCAAGGGTTGCCCCTGCTTCTTCTCCACCAAGGTTAAAAGATTACTTTATTGTCAATGTACACATGGCAATTTGTCTTTTCGCATATCACTCCTAGTTACACATACACACAGTCCTCATATCCCTCCTAGTTACACATACACACAGTCCTCATATCCCTCCTAGTTACACATACACACAGTCCTCATATCCCTCCTAGTTACACATACACACACACACAGTCCTCATATCCCTCCTAGTTACACATACAAACAGTCCTCATATCTATCCTAGTTACACATACACACAGTCCTCATATCCCTCCTAGTTACACATACACACAGTCCTCATATCCCTCCTAGTTACACATACACACAGTCCTCATATCCCTCCTAGTTACACACACACACAGTCCTCATATCCCTCCTAGTTACACATACACACAGTCCTCATATCCCTCCTAGTTACACACACACACACAGTCCTCATATCCCTCCTAGTTACACATACACACAGTCCTCATATCCATCCTAGTTACACGTACACACAGTCCTCATATCCCTCCTAGTTACACATACACACAGTCCTCATATCCATCCTAGTTACACACACACACAGTCCTCATATCCATCCTAGTTACACATACACACAGTCCTCATATCCCTCCTAGTTACACATACACACAGTCCTCATATCCCTCCTAGTTACACATACACAGTCCTCATATCCCTCCTAGTTACACATACAAACAGTCCTCATATCCCTCCTAGTTACACATACACACAGTCCTCATATCCATCCTAGTTACACATACACACATGCATTTCATGTGTGTATGATGATGGGCACCATAGATGTAATACCAGTCACCAGCTCACAGCTGGAACACACCCTCTCGTCAGTGGCGGGGATCGAACTGGTGACTTTACGGTTACAGGCCTACCTCTAGGCCAGCCTGCCTCCCATTTCTTTTCTTTTTTAAGCAGATTTCCTTCCCTCCCAACCAAGGCGACGGGGTAAATTGATAAAGATCTCCTGTCATCTCCTCCGTCTCCCTTCCATCCATCTCTTCACGTTCGCCCCGGCCTGTCTGAAGCAGGGAGGCAGGATGGTGACCTGCTCATCAGAGCCCAGGCTAACCAGGCATGTCCGTGTCAGAGCGCAGTGCTTTAGGGCCGGGCCCCCTGGACCCGGGATCGCCCCCCCCCCCCCACAAAGTATAGACCTGCCCCTGGGGACGGCGAGCAAGGACACATACATACAGTATATTTCACTTGACGATTACATAAAACCAGATAATTGTCCCGTTTTCAACCCCAGTCACATCTTCACAGGTTCACACGCGGCGTATGGATCTGGCAGCGGCCCGGCCCGACCGCACGCGGCCTTGCATCCGATTGGCTCTCGCGGGGAAATGCCCCCAGGCTAGAATGGGAACAGATATTCTTCAGCGGACGACAGCCAGCGCAGACGCTTTATACAAATCAATCGCTGGCCTTCCCCGGGCTGACAGCTGGGAATCATAGAAGGCTTCCCTGGACCGGGCGACGGATCAGCGCCCCCGCCACGGGGAGAGGGGGAAATAAAACCCTGAAGGACAGGGGGACGGGACGCTGTGTGTGGATACTGTTATATACATGTGTGTGTGTGTATGTGTGTGTGTGTTTGTGTGTGTGCAACGGCCCTCGTTTCTGCATCAGAGGTTTCACCGTGTTTTGTGTGTCAAGTCAAGTGGTCCTTTATTAATACTTCAATAATTCAAGTGTCATAGCAGCATGTAGGATAGGTAGTAATAATAATAGAACATAGAACAAAGTGCAAGTAGTAATGATAATAGAGATTGCAGTAGCAGTAGTGAACAGTAGTGAGTGGCAGGATTCAATCAGACAGTAGTAATAGTGATGATGGTATACATGGTCCAGACCGTAGAACCACACTGCACCAGAGTCTGTGCAGTGTTTATTATTAAGAGTCAGACAGTCCTAACAGTGTTTATTATTAAGAGTCAGATAGTCCCAACAGTGTTTATTATTAAGAGTCAGATATTCCTAACAGTGTTTATTATAAAGAGTCAGATAGTCCTAACAGTGTTTATTATTAAGAGTCAGATATTCCTAACAGTGTTTATTATAAAGAGTCAGATAGTCCTAACAGTATTTATTATTAAGAGTCAGATATTCCTAACAGTGTTTATTATAAAGAGTCAAATAGTCCTAACAGTATTTATTATTAAGAGTCAGATATTCCTAACAGTGTTTATTATAAAGAGTCAAATAGTCCTAACAGTGTTTATTATTAAGAGTCAGATAGTCCTAACAGTGTTTATTATTAAGAGTCAGATATTCCTAACAGTGTTTATTATAAAGAGTCAGATAGTCCTAACAGTATTTATTATTAAGAGTCAGATAGTCCTAACAGTGTCTATTATAGACCTGTTTCTTGTTTATAAACATACCGGTATCAGCAATACCAACTGAGTCACGTGACTAAGTCACCTCGTACCTGTGCGAGCTGCTGCGCCAAAAGAAGTACAACGGGGCTCTATGGAGAAACCATGACACTCCCCTGACTAAAAGTTGTTTCAAACTAAAACGGTTGGATGACATTTAGCCAAAATCAGCATGGCTGTGAGTGTGAGTCTTTCACCTTTACACGTCTAGCTTTGGCATGGATTGATTGTTTAGATCGCTAGCATGGCTAACAAATGCCAATATATTGTAGTCCGCCCCGTTGTTCTAACCAGGATTACGTTCTTTTTGCCACATTGAAGCGTGCGCACACTGAGTCTGACGTGGACGAGAAACAGGTCTATTAAGAGTCAGATAGTCCTAACAGTGTTTATTATTAACAGTTCTCAAGTTCACCAGCCGTTAGCTCTCCAGCAATTGGCAGCAGTCTGTGCCCACGGTTGTGGAGCCTGATGGCTACTGGCACGAAGGACTGGCCGAGGCGGTTTGTGGTGTGTCGTGGGGGGATAAGTCTATGGCTGAACATGCTCCTCATCTTTGTGTGTGTGTGATCTTACTGTGAATGTGCCCATTGTTTACTATGAAAGAGCATGCGTGCTGAATGTACCCGTCAATAAAAAAGCCTCATAAGGTTTCCATTTAGGCTTTGTAAGTGTATCTTAGATAAATGGTAAATGGACTGTTTGTATAGCATGTTTATCCACAGCACTTTACAACTCATTCACCTCAACGGCAGAGGGAGGGGCGGGGGGGGCTGTAAAGAGGCTGTAAAGAGGCTGTAAAGAGGCTGTAAAGAGGCTGTAAAGAAGCTGTAAAGAGGCTGTAAAGAGGCTGTAAAGAGGCTGTAGGAGGCTGTAAAGAGGCTGTAAAAAGGCTGTAGGAGGCTGTAGAGAGGCTGTAAATAGGCTGTAAAGAGGCTGTAAAGATCCTGTAAAGAGGCTGTAAAGAGGCTGTAAAGAGGCTGTAAAGAGGCTGTAGGAGGCTGTAAAGAGGCTGTAGGAGGCTGTAAAGAGGCTGTAAAGAGGCTGTAGGAGGCTGTAAAGAGGCTGTAAAGAGGCTGTAAAGAGGCTGTAAAGAAGCTGTAAAGAGGCTGTAAAGAGGCTGTAAAGAGGCTGTAGGAGGCTGTAAAGAGGCTGTAAAAAGGCTGTAGGAGGCTGTAGAGAGGCTGTAAAGAGGCTGTAAAGATCCTGTAAAGAGGCTGTAAAGAGGCTGTAAAGAGGCTGTAAAGAGGCTGTAGGAGGCTGTAAAGAGGCTGTAGGAGGCTGTAAAGAGGCTGTAAAGAGGCTGTAAAGATCCTGTAAAGAGGCTGTAAAGAGGCTGTAAAGAGGCTGTAAAGAGGCTGTAGGAGGCTGTAAAGAGGCTGTAAAGAGGCTGTAGGAGGCTGTAAAGAGGCTGTAAAGAGGCTGTAAAGAGGCTGTAGGAGGCTGTAAAGAGGCTGTAAAGAGGCTGTAAAGAGGCTGTAAAGAGGCTGTAGGAGGCTGTAAAGAGGCTGTAAAGAGGCTGTAGGAGGCTGTAAAGAGGCTGTAAAGAGGCTGTAAAGAGGCTGTAAAGAGGCTGTAAAGAAGCTGTAAAGAGGCTGTAAAGAGGCTGTAAAGAGGCTGTAGGAGGCTGTAAAGAGGCTGTAAAGAGGCTGTAAAGAGGCTGTAGGAGGCTGTAAAGAGGCTGTAAAGAGGCTGTAAAGAGGCTGTAGGAGGCTGTAAAGAGGCTGTAGGAGGCTGTAAAGAGGCTGTAAAGAGGCTGTAAAGAGGCTGTAGGAGGCTGTAAAGAGGCTGTAAAGAGGCTGTAAAGAGGCTGTAGGAGGCTGTAAAGAGGCTGTAAAGAGGCTGTAAAGAGGCTGTAGGAGGCTGTAAAGAGGCTGTAAAGAGGCTGTAAAGAGGCTGTAAAGAGGCTGTAAAGAAGCTGTAAAGAGGCTGTAAAGAGGCTGTAAAGAGGCTGTAAAGAGGCTGTAAAGAGGCTGTAAGAGGATGTAAGAGGCTGTAAAGATCCTGTAAATAGGCTGTAAAGAGGCTGTAAAGAGGCTGTAAAGAGGCTGTAAGAGGATGTAAGAGGCTGTAAAGATCCTGTAAATAGGCTGTAAAGAGGCTGTAAAGATCCTGTAAGAGGATGTAAGAGGCTGTAAAGATCCTGTAAATAAGCTGTAAAGAGGCTGTAAAGATCCTGTAAGAGGATGTAAGAGGCTGTAAAGATCCTGTAAATAAGCTGTAAAGAGGCTGTAAAGATCCTGTAAATAGGCTGTAAAGAGGCTGTAAAGAGGCTGTAAGAGGCTGTAGGAGGCTGTAAGAGGCTGTAAAGAGGCTGTAAAGAGGCTGTAAGAGGCTGTAGGAGGCTGTAAGAGGCTGTAAAGAGGCTGTAAAGAGGCTGTAAAGAGGCTGTGGTCTGTAGGAGGCTGTAAAGAGGCTGTAAAGAGGCTGTAAAGAGGCTGTAAAGAGGCTGTAAAGAGGCTGTAAGAGGCTGTAAAGAGGCTGTGGTCTGTAGGAGGCTGTAAAGAGGCTGTAAAGAGGCTGTAAAGAGGCTGTAAAGATGATGTAAAGAGGCTGTAAAGAGGCTGTAAAGAGGCTGTAAAGAGGCTGTACGAGGCTGGATCGAATCGGGGACCTTCAGATTACCAGATGACCACTCTATTTATTTCACCAAATTGTTCAATTAACTCCTGAAAATGGCTTAGCAGCATCTCTACACCTGTACCCTCATTGAAAATGCAAGGAGCTATGAATATGCAAATTGGCAACAAGCACCCATTAATATTCACCAGGAATTCCACGTCGCCAGCTTATAATCTTTCAAGACATGTCGATGCTTGCTCAGCTCTCTGTGTAGCTGAAGCTAAAGGTGTCAAGTTACCACAAATTGGACCATGATAGGTTCAACCTATTAGTGACATCACACGTGCAACTGAAGATTTCAGGGAAGTACAGCGGAGCTCTCCCTCTCCAGGGGAATAATGTGAACAAGGTGCTCTGGTACTGCACAAATGCCATTATTAACCATTCCAAACAAACACGTGTTTGAGTGGAGGGGACCTTTAAGCGTGACAGGTGGAGTTTGTTTGTGAAGTCGCTTGTTACAGTGAGATCTCGCTAGACAGACTGACTCGTGGAGGAGGAGGAGGAGGAGGCGGGCGGATGATTGATTTCCCTCCAAGAGTCGAGGTTACGGGACAGAGCGATCATTTGGCCCCCGGCGCTCAGCTGTCTCCGTCACGTCATCATCAGAGGGGCCCGTGGTCCGAGGGCCGCTGCAAGACGGTGAGGCGCGAGGGCACGCCGGCTCCTCTACTAAAATAACACAGGGACGGTCGCATCGCGCAGCGCTTCAGCGAGAGGCGCGTTTCCATCTCGAGTGTCACGTTTCGTGTGTAATTGATCATAAACGGGAGCGAAGGCACATCGCTCCCCGAGGAGGAGCAAAAGCTGTTTGAAGACTCCGCTCCCGTCACTCACACACATGCACACATGCACACACGCACACGCACACACACACACACACACACACACACACACACACACACACACACACACACACACACACACACACACACACACACACACTAAGAAAATATCACACCTGTCAGATTTGTTCAGAATCTCCCTGTGGATGGGGGCTTAAAAAGAAAAAGAAAATGTGCGTCTACATTACAGTGAAAAGCTATTGTCCACAGTCCTGGTATTAGCCGGTAGCAATGCCTGGCCGAGGATGATTCATAAGCCGCACAAACCCGGCCCGAATCAATCCATACAGTTTAACTGAACGGAGGGATATTTTTCCAGACAAGACAGGGAATTAAGCTCTCAATCAATGGCCGACGTGAGAGTGATAAGTGCAGAGGCACAATTATCCATACTTGGGAAATCTATGGTCCCCTATGCATGCATGCATGTGTGTGTGTGTGCGTGCGTGCGTGCGTGCGTGCGTGCGTGCGTGCGTGTGTGTGTGTGTGTGTGTGTGTGTGTGTGTGTGTGTGTGTGTGTGTGTGTGTGCGCGTGTGTGTGTGTGTGTGTGTGTGTGCGCGTGTGCGTGTGTGTGCGTGTGTGCGTGTGCGTGTGTGTGTGTGTGTGACTGTATTACCGGCTGTGTCCTCCGTTCCTACGTGTCTGTGCGCCGCCGTAAGTCTGTACTCGTGTGTCTAAAGAGGTGTGAAGGACCTGGATGATATAGAATATTCGGGGGCCATTTTACATCAATGCCAGTCCGCCGCTAATCCCCTCCACTCCTCCCGACATTGACAAGCGCTAGATGAAGACGTCGCTGTGACCGCGATAAGGAGAGAGGTCCGGCGGAGGAGAGGAAGAGGAGAGGAGAGAAGGAGGAGGAGCGGCGATCCACCCGCAGCTTAAGTGGAGACGTGGGGGTAAAGAGGGAGATATGGGGGGGGGGGGGGGGGGGGTGGAATGCGGCCCCTATAAGAAGCCTGTGGCTGGTATAAGCCCCCTGTGCCGCGGCGCACGTAGTGCCCAACCCACCAAAGCCACGGTCAGCCCTGGCGTCAGATAGGGGGGGAAATTGGTTTTCCTCGAGGGTAAGTGATTTTCGCTCAACCCGAGGTGATATGCTGACAATATAGATTGTGCGTGCGCATGTGTGTCTGTCCGCTGTTTGTACATTTGTGCGAGTGTGTGTGAGATACAAGGCTGGGCTCCTTATTTTTTTCCGTATATAAACTGAGATAGCAGACACTTTTTTTTTCTGCATGACGATTTCAGCATGTGTAGGAATTTTTGCTACAGTGTGTGTGTGTGTGTGTGTGTGTGTGTGTGTGTGTGTGTGTGTGTGTGTGTGTGTGTGTGTGTGTGTGTGTGTGTGTGTGTGCATGTGTGGGTATCCTTGTAGACGAGTGTGTGCCTGTATGCGTGTATAATCTGTGTGTGTGTGTGCGTGTGTGTGTGCATGCGTGTGCACACACATGTTCGTGCGTATCCTTGTAGACGAGTGTGTAAGTGTGCATGTATGTGCGTATACTCTGTGTGGGGGGGAGGGGGGGGCGCCTACGTGTCACCGTACGTCACGAATGCTCATAAACGACCCCACCTCCCGTCCCCTCGCCCCCCCCTCCCCCCTCCCCCGATGGTAAGATGATCCAGGGAGCCAGTGATGGGGAACATGTGTAGCGAGGCGTGTGTCAGCCCCGCCGGCAGCCAAACCGCGGAGGGAGTCCTGTCTCCCCCTCGGAGCGGCGCGTGGATTAGCTCCGTCGCTATCTGCTAAGCCGGGCCACCGCTGAGCGCCGGCACTTCCCCTGATAAAACACTCCCTCCGTGGCATCAAGAGAAACAGCTTAGTTCTGTCTGACGCGGGGTTTTACTTCCCGCCAAGGACCCATGCAAGGTTCTCACGCGTTGGGACCACGGCCCTCGCAAAGAAAGTTAAACTAATAATTAGGGATGTCCGATATTATCGGCCGATATTGGCAATAAAATGTAATATCGGAAATGATCGGTATCGGTTTAAAAAAATTATTATTATTATTATTTTTTACATTTATTTACCCTTTATTTACCCAGGCAAATTCTTATTTTATTTATTGTCAAAAGTATGCATAATGTTGTGTTAATTCCACAAAAACAGATATGTAATGTTAATTACCTAAAGTTATTCCGTTTTTTGGGGGGGGGGGAACCCTGCATCGGTATCGGTTGATATCGGTATCGGAAATTAAGAGTTGGGCAATATCGGATATCGGTAAAAAAGCCAATATCGAACATCCCTACTAATAATCTATTTCACAAATAAGAACCAAGGTAACACACAGCGGGCCTACAACTCAGGTGGTTGTACGCTCTGCGCTGCGTCCTCCATTACATAGCGGTCCATACTGTAGACATCCATCTTGTGTGCCCGGGCAACAAGGACAAAGCCAGCCTTTGGTAATTCCACTTCCGACGTGCGTCCGTGACACAGTATCTAGAAAGGGATACATTAGCCTTCCAAGGTCCGTCAATTTCTTTACTTACACAAGGAGAAGGCGCCAGCTAAGCACTTTGTGTTCATAGAGGCATTATTTATTCCGCTTGAGGATATCCACACTAGCCGGTATCGTTACTGTGGCGCTCAGAGACCGGAAATAAAGGTACAATGGTGAAAGTGGGAATAGAAATAGAATAATAGTGTGTGTGTGTGTGGGGGGGGGGTAACAGATGATCAGAATAACCAAATGACACAGAGTATACAGTACACTCTCGCCACAATGCAACCTTTAATTAAACAATGTTGCTAGGGACCCCATAATGGACCCCTGGGGTTCCCTAGACCACGCGTTTGGAACGATATACTGTATATATAGTCTGTTTCAACTGCTGCCTTCCGGGAGGCGTTACCGCAGCCTCGGAGCCAGGTCCAGCAGGCTCAAGGACTCATTCTACCACCAGCCATCAGACTCATGAACACTACCTAACGATTAGGATATTACCCTGTGTTTTTATGTATGTAGTATTTTATGTATTTGTAAGTACTGTACAGTATGTACATTTCATTCTACTGGTGCACTTTTTATATCACCACTCTCAGCACTGTCACTTTTTCTTACATCATTATTATGCTGGTTTTTATTGTGTTTCTTTCGTATGTATTCTATTGTGTATTTGATTGACATGCTGTAGGTCGAGGGGGCAAGACCCAAGAACTTTGCTCTTTTTGTATATAAATGTGACAAGATGCAACAATAAAACTGAATCTGAATCTGAATATACATATAGACATCAGTACTGGCTATATATATATATACACTGTATAAATATATTATATGGACCAGTACTGGACTAAAACATCCCAAAAGTCCTGTTGACCCCTCTGGTTTAAAAAAAAAAAAAAGCATGGAGAACATAAAGCGTGGTTTATTGGGAGGATCTACAGTCCATAGCACGTTTTAATGGCACTTCTGCACCACTGTAAACTCCTCATCGCTGGCTTTCATAAGGAGGGATTGTCATTATGGATGAGTTCACGAGCGGAGAGACGGGTGATTGAAACCGGGACGGACATTAACGTGAGGGATGTGTCTGCGGGGACTCTTGAGGCCGGCTCATCTCTGAGTACAGTACACTTATTTATGAGGACATAAGCTTGTGCGCACACGCACACACAGACACACACACATACACACACAAGTTCTTTGGCTGACTTGGCCGCAGCGTTTTGGTAAGACGCTTGGACTTGCGTGTTTACATTACTACTAAAAGATTTAGCAAGATGACCGTATCGGCAGTGAAACTCAAAAGAGGCTTGTAATCAACGAGAGGGTATTACTGTATCATTAAGAATAACAACAGTCCATGTTTATCATATAAGGGGCCTTTATGTACCGAGCTGTTTCCACACCTCTAAGGGCCATGAAACCAACTTTCCAGGCAAACGACCAAACATCCGACGTTCATTTCAAAACCCACTGTGCAGATATAACTGCACAGGTGTCAATGGCAACGCAAAGTGTTTTCTCGTGGCTGGAAAAAGTGGGAATCGAACCCCTGACCTTAACCGTAACTCTGTGTAGTGGGTAGATGTATTAAATGACTCTGCCTCCTTTACCCAACTGTCCCTCTGATTCCCTTCCCCTTAGTTTGTCTCCCTCTTTATACAATAGAGGTATTATGTCCCTGATTCCCTTCCCATTAGTTTGTCTCCCTCTTTATACGATATAGGTATATGTCCCTGATTCCCTTCCCATTAGTTTGTCTCCCTCTTTATACGATATAGGTATATGTCCCTGATTCCCTTCCCATTAGTTTGTCTCCCTCTTTATACGATATAGGTATATGTCCCTGATTCCCTTCCCATTAGTTTGTCTCCCTCTTTATACGATAGAGGTATATGTCCCTGATTCCCTTCCCATTAGTTTGTCTCCCTCTTTATACGACAGAGGCATATGTCCCTGATTTCCTTCCCATTAGTTTGTCTCCCTCTTTATACGACAGAGGCATATGTCCCTGATTTCCTTCCCCTTAGTTACTTTGTCCCCCTCTTTTGTTAAGCGTCTTGGGTTCCTTGAAAGGCACTATATAAACGTCCTACAGCAACCATTACCAAGCATGTTGACAGGAGCTCCAACGCAACGAAGAATGTGGTATTTGTGTGCAGATGTAAAAAAAAATTGCTCTTAAGTTATCATCACCGAGGTGACGACGTGCCGTGACCAGCCGGTCCTGGCCTGTGGGCCGGTGCGTTACCTGGAAGTCAGGGTTGGGGTTGGGGTAGGGCAGCCAGGCGGAGCGGGAGTTCTCCTGGTACTTGAAGGGTCCGCCGAAGACCTGAGTGATGGCGGTGAGATTGAAGGCACACACTGCAGACGCAGCGATGCTGTTCCTGAACGATGGAAAGAATATATGGAGAGAGAGAGAGAGAGAGAGAGAGAAAGAGAGAGAGAGAGAGAGAGAGAGAGAGAGAGAGAGAGAGAGAGAGAGAGAGAGAGAGAGAGAGAGAAGAAGAGTAGGATTATAAAGAGCACCACAGGTATGCATGCACCAATACCATAGGCGTAGGTTTAGGGGGGTTACAGGGGACATGTCCCCCTCAAAATCGTGAATTGTAAATGTGTCCCCCTCAGAAAATATGAAAGACAACCCCCTCCCAACAAGAGGTAAATTTTTTTTAAAGGGGTCAAAACATTAATATATCTTTCTTACCTGTAACTGTAATGTATAGAATACATATTTGAAAGCACCCATTAACAACTCTCAATGGGAGAGGAAAGGAATCCACACCCGGCCATGGGGGATGTTTATGATAAATCCGGCCTTTGCGTGTTTCAAGACCTGAGAGAGTTTTATGACCTTCCTGGCGCCTCCTTTTTCTTTTATTTACAACTGACGATGGTCCCATGGGGTCAGCCACTACATCGAAACCCCTTTTTTAGACTCATCAGAGACAAAACAACCTCAAGGGGCTTCGTTTCAGACTTTTATACACTCTTACTCAAGTCCACATACAAGAACCTCCCTTTAGATACAATTTGGCGGGAAGATATTCCAGAACTGGATCCCGAGTTTGATTGGGGAGATATCTGGACTAGATACACTGGCCTCCCGTAACCCCAATCACCAACAAATACACTTTAACTATATACAAAGAACATATCTCACCCCTAGGAAATTATGTATGATGGGTCTTTTGGGTGACTCCCGATGCACCCTATGCGCCCTGGGGGCCGCTGGAACTTTCCTGCACATGTTCTGGAATGTCCACTGGTCGCAAAATTTTGGAAGACCATAACCGCTAAGCTTTCAGACATAATGTGCTTCGACAATACCACTATCCGCAACGACACTACTGAATGATATCTCCCAGCTACCGGCTACTATACAGCAAAAAATACTTGTTTTAGTGGGATTTACAGCAGCCAAAAAATGTATAGCTATGAGATGGAAACAACCCGACAAACTTACAATAATTAATTGGGCTTTAACATTCTAATTTATTCATCTAATTTATTTAGAGATCTCCACAGCTCTGGTCATTGGAGTCAAAGAATCTAACATTGGTTTGTGGACATCGGCAGCTGAGAGAGTAAAGTCAATGATCTAACGGCGGAGTGGGAGCGGGATGGTTGGTCCTGAGGGGTCATGGGGTGGGGGGTGGGAGTGGGGGAAGAAATGGCTTTTAGACATTTCTTTTAGCAATATAATTGTATTATTATAATTTTACTTTTTATTTGTTTACATTTTTATTTCTATATATACTTGTATATACGGGGTGGGGTGTTTTTGGCCCTTGATGTTGTGGGTTTGATGGTTGCGGCCTCCGGCTGGTGGGGGCCCCTGGTTCAGGGTCCCAGGGGAGTCGGAATGTTATTGAGGCCCCCACCCATTCCAAATGCTGAATCGAGAACCTCATCCTTCACTCTGTCATCTTTCTCTCCCATTACAGAAGCAGAGACCCTGACACTGGTAACGTCAAACCGTCCGACTACTTGCCAGCTGGACCAGCTACCCTCCCCACTCCTCCAGACCATAGCACCAGACATCCTCCCATTCCTAACTGCAACCATCAACTCCTCACTCAACTCGGGGGTGGTCCCCACCTCCCTAAAACAAGCCAGAGTCACGCCGCTCATAAAAAAACCAACCCTGAACCCTACTGTCATAGGCAACTACCGTCCTGTCTCTCTTCTCTCCTTCCTTTCTAAAACACTTGAACGTGCTGTATCCAACCAACTTACTACTTATCTCTTACAGAATGACCTCCTAGACCCTAATCAGTCAGGCTTCAGGACTGGTCACTCCACAGAGACAGCCCTCATTGCGGTCACAGAGGCACTTCACTTAGCAAAAGCGAAAGGCCTCTCCTCTGTCCTGATTCTCCTAGATCTATCTGCAGCCTTCGACACAGTCAACCACCAGATCCTCCTTGCGGCCCTCGCAGGAATGGGAGTGGCTGGCTCTGCGCTGACATGGCTGTCATCATACCTCAATGACCGCTCCTACCAAGTGTCATGGAGAGGGACCCTGTCGGCCACCCGCCCCCTGCGGACGGGTGTCCCCCAGGGCTCGGTTTTAGGACCCCTTCTCTTCTCCCTCTACACTAAATCACTGGGTAACATTATCACGTCTCATGGCTTCTCCTACCATTGTTATGCCGACGATACTCAACTCTTCCTCTCCTTCCCTCCCTCAGATATCCACGTCTCTGTGCGGATCTCGGCCTGTCTGTCCGACATCTCAGCCTGGATGACGTCCAACCACCTCAAACTGAACCTAAGCAAAACAGAATTGCTCCACCTGCCGGCCAAATCCTCCCCCCTAACCGACCTTTCAATCACAGTCGAGAATGCAGCTGTGACTGCGTCCCCGACCGCCAAGAACCTTGGTGTTGTCCTCGACGACCAGTTGAACTTCTCTGCTCACATCGCAGCGACGACCAGAACCTGCCGATTCCTCCTGAGCAACGTCAGAAGGATACGCCCCTTCCTGACAAAAGAAGCCACCCAACTCCTCGTCCAATCAACAGTCATCTCCCGCCTCGACTACTGCAATGCACTGCTCGCTGGCCTCCCGGCCACTGCCACTAAGCCTCTTCAACTCATTCAGAACGCAGCGGCCCGCCTGATCTCAAACCTACCGAAGTCGGCCCATGTCACCCCACTTCTTAGGGACCTGCACTGGCTCCCCATTGCTGCACGAATCCGCTTCAAGGCCCTCGACCTAGCATACCGTGCGGCAAAGGGAACCGCTCCCGCCTACCTCCGGTCAATGGTCTCTAACTACACACCCTCAAGACCCCTACGCTCTGCATCTTCTGGCCGCCTCAGACCTACTCCTATCCAAGCTCCGGGAGGGTCATCAAAGAGAAGTCGCCTATTCTCAGTCCTTGCCCCACAATGGTGGAATGAACTACCCACCCCAGTTAGGACAGCCGAATCACGTCCAATCTTTCGCCGTCGACTAAAGACGCACTTCTTCAACCATTATCTGAATTAAAAAAAAAAAAAAAAAAAAAAAAGAATCTAACCCTAACTAACCGTACTGTCATGCACTTGTCCTAATAAACTAACCTACACTGTAGCACTCAACACTTTGATGAACATTGTTGCTCAGCTGATAGAGTTGTGCCCTTCCTGATGGCTTGTCGTACAGAACTTGTAAGTCGCTTTGGATAAAAGCGTCAGCTAAATGACTAAATGTAAATGTAAATGTCATGGGGTGGGGGCCGTGGCTGTCGGGGCTGGGGCGGATGGGGGCTTGGGATGTTTCACTTTATAGATATGTAATATATATACATTGTCTATTTTTCAAATGTTCTATTCTCCATTGTGCAGCTTGGTGGGGATCTACTGAGCTACACCTGGATATATATTATTTTACAAATGATTTGATTTAATATAATTTAAATTAATTTAAATGTCTTATTCTGTCTGTTTATTATATTATTATTATTGTCACTGTATTGTGTTGTGTCTTGTTTCATGTGAAAAAAATTATTATTTGATCACAAAAAAGAATACATATTTGAAAGCAATACAGGATGCCTGAGAGCCTTACTGCATTATATTTGTTGTCTTTTCCTTTACATGAATAAAGACATTTCCACTATAAATGTATGCAGAAAAGTATAGCAGAATGCAGGAAGTGACATTATCATGGGGGAGGAGCCAGAGGCTTAACCTGCAAGGCCCACAGTTGCACATGTGTAACATTTGTATTTGATCAAAAAAAGGGTATAAATAATTTGTTTTCCTGTTCTTTTTTCACCTAAACATCATCAGTGGATCCTATTGTTTAGTCTTGCAATGCCAATGCCATTGGCCAGGATATTTGCATATAAGTACCCCCCACAGAGGCTGGAAACTTCACAACTTCAAAATCCTTGAAGGACGAACAACTCTCTTTTTCACTGGACGGGATTCCTCAGCTGGGTGATCATTAGAACATGCACATATGTTATTATTGTGAAATATATCCCATAAATGTAAATTAGAGCATGCTTTATACTGGTTGTGTTTATACAACAGTGGGAGAGAGTGTGGTAGCTAAATGTTACCAGGTTGAAAAAAAAAATTGCAAGTAGAAATATATCCGGGTCTTGCAGGGTTAAAGTGTCATCTCCAATGTTGAAACCAAACCTGTCATGTAATTATGTCATGTAATTATCTATTGCCACGCACCCTATTAGCTGATCGGCATGAACGCACGCCACACACGTACCATCACCCACACTCACTTGATCTTGAGGGGGGGCTTCTGTGGACGACCGACTGACGGAGTTACAGTATAGAGCCGCTGCCTGTGTCTGTGTATAAAGACAGCATGTGATCAATGGTGAGAGAGCTCCGCGCAGGCCCGGGCAATTATTTTCCTACGGAGACTGCGGTGGCGACCGACTCTGCAGTATTTATCTAGCCTTTGACCGCGGCGGCTGCTGACCTTTCAAAGCGCTGCCGACTAGATTAGAGCTTCGAATGATGCGCGGCTCCCAAGACTCCCAAGTGGGGAAGTGGATCCTAGCAAAAAGAAAAGTAGAGAATCCATCCTCTCTCTCTCTCTCTCTCTCTCACTCTCTCTCTCTCTCTCTCTCTCTCTCTCGCTCCGTGTTCCAGAGTTTACCACTGCATTAAAAACTTGGTCACGACCTCGGCGTGATCACACGGCAAATAGTATGGCCCAGTTAGCCTCCGCGGTGAGATACCTGCGGCTCTACCTGGCGGAGAGCGGAGCGCTGCACAGCAGGGAGCCGCGAGGAGAGAGGAGAGGGTAAATATGAGAACGGCGATACGAAGATAAGTACAGGGTGGGTGGGTCGTGTACCGGCTGGGGGTCAAGTGGGCGCCTTACATACGCTCTGTTACACCCCCGCTTTGAACAAGCACTGATCCTCACCCAACCAGAGCTCTCGGGCCCATTATAAATATTCATCTGGGCCGGTGGACAATGACTCCGGTGTGAGGGACATCATGGGATAGTAAAGTCGACAGTAGGACACAATCGAGGCGTTCCGCTCGACCCGACTAGCCGTTACAGATGCACTGCAGATCTCTGGCCTGAGAATAATATTATGGCTTTGACTTTTCAGGGCCGTCATTTTCAACACGTTGCCAGGCTCCTGCCTCCAGTGGGGGGGGGGGGTAAAGAACCCCGGCTCCTCCCTCCAGTGGGGGGGGGATAAAGAACCCTGGCTCCTCCCTCCAGTGGGGGGGGGGGGGGGTAAATAACCCAGGCTCCTGCCTGCAGTGGGGGGGGGGGGGGGGGGGGGGGGGGGGGGAAGAACCCCGGCTCCTCCCTCTAGTGGGGGGGGGGTAAAGAAGCACTGAGTTAAACTCAAACTGTTGGGACCCCGGCGACGTGAATTATAATCCAGCGCAGCTGTTCATTAAACACACTGCCTTCCGGGGGAATGTTTCCAATACCCTTCAAAAGAACTCTCTTTCAGCAATGAGAAAGCATTGACCAGAAATAATAGATTACTCAGCTTTTAATAGTGTTGAGTTTGTGTGTGTGTGTGTGTGTGTGTGTGTGTGTGTGTGTGTGTGTGTGTGTGTGTGTAAGTGCCTCTGTCAATGAGTTTCTATGCATGGAGGGTTAGAGAGAGAGACATAGAGAAGGAGCAACAGAGAGAGACATAGAGAGACATGGAGAGATAGAGAGAGAGAGAGAGAGAGATAGAAAGAGAAAGATAGATAGAGAGAGACGCACACAGAGAGAGAGATAGAGAGAGAGATAGATAAAGAGAGAGAGAGACAGATAGAGAGATAAAGAGAGAGAGAGAGCGACACAGAGCGAGAGAGAGAGAGACACACAGAGAGAGAGAGAGAGAGAGAGAGACACAGAGAGAGACAGATAGAGAGATAGAGTGAGAGAGAGAGAGAGAGAGACAGATAGAGAGAGAGAGAGAGAGAGAGAGAGAGAGAGAGAGAGAGAGAGAGAGAGAGAGAGCGAGCGAGAGAGAGAGAGACACAGAGAGAGAGACACACACACAAGAGAGAGACAGATAGAGTGAGAGATAGAGAGAGAGAGAGAGAGAGAGAGAGAGAGAGAGAGAGAGAGAGAGAGAGAGAGAGAGAGAGAGAGAGAGAGAGAGAGCGCGAGAGAGAGAGAGAGCAAGAGAGAGAGACCACACTCACACATTGGTGGTGAAGATGCCGTAGAGCAGCTCCAGCTCCGGCAGGTAGAAGGTTCCCTGCAGCTCGTTGTAGTTGAAGGGGATCTCCCCGGGCCGTGAGCAGTTCAGCCGCGCCTTCATGAAGGTGGTCCAGGTGTCCTCCAGCAGGAAGCGGCCGCCGATGTCGTTCTTGCAGACGCGGCCGGCGCGGGAGAACACCGTCCGCCCACAGTCGTGCTCCACCGCGTTCTCCCGGAAGAAGAAGTAGGTGAAGTTACCGATGTCATAGGAAGAGACGAAGTTAGGCTCTGAGGAGGGAGGAGATAGGAAGAGGGGGGAGGGGGGGGGGGGGGGTTAAGGGGTTGAGACAGAGATAGACATCAAGGGAGGTGCGCAGGGGAGAGAGAGCAAGAGAGGGGGGGGGGGGGGCGATGACACCGACAGATAGGTGGGAAGTGCGTGAAAGAGAGAGCGATGGTGAAAGAGGGAGACAGTGAGAAATGGGGGTGTGCAGAGAGAGAGAGAGAGGTATGGAAGGTGTGAACCCATGAGAAATGGGGTGTTCAGAAAGAGAGAGGGAAGATATATAGAAAGAGAGAAGATTATGTTTGGCAGAGAGATAGAAAGAGGAGAGGAGAGAGGAGAGAGAGAGAGAGAGAGAGAGAGAGAGAGAGA
>NC_140176.1:34722456-34758563 GCF_963971535.1 Notolepis coatsorum | reverse complement strand
GTCCTTGAGCAAGGTCACTTAAACCCCTAACTGCTCCCGATGAGCAGGACGGCACCTTGCATGGTCGCCGTGTGTGTCTGTGTGTGAATGGGTCAAATGTGAGGAACAAATAGGTAAAGCGCTTTGATAAAAGCCCTATATAAATGCAGCCATTTACCATTTACCATGTATGTCTTCTACTATTACCATGTACCTGTACCTCCCCTCCCCCTCCCCCATGCTGCTATGATGCCTGAATTTCCCCCAAGGGGATCAATAAAGGAATATCTTATCGTATCTTATCTTATCTACTTTGTGTGCACTGTGGAGTACATTTCAGTGAGCTTCAGTCAACTTGTAAAGACATGGGCTTGTAAAGACAGGCGCTTGTAAAGACGGAGGCTTGTTCCCGTCAGCTTTAGAGTGGTTTGTGTGTTAACCAGCCCGAGCCCAGTATGAGGAGGGGCGAGGACTGTGCTGAGACAGGACTCTACCGACCAACATCATCAACGGTAAGTAAGGACCAGGATTTAAAGGTGCTCTAAGTGATATTTCAAGATATGTGTTGAATAGCTCTACTGTACATTCCGACAGCCATCACTGATATAGTGTTTGGTCAGTAACATGGGTTTAATACTATTTCTAGTAGTCGCGTTCCATCTAATGAGAGAGAACCCTAGATATTTTTTACTACTTTCAAGAAATCTTGCCAAGCCTATTTTGCGGGCAGATAATATTACTTGGTTTCAAGCACATATTTGTTTTTATTTCTTAGTTTTGTCAGACCATTTTGCAGTGTGGAGTTCTCTCTCCCTGGATGGGAACGGGATACCATAAAATGTATTTTGTGTTTACTGCAGAGCAGGAGGGACTGGGAGACCCATGTTACTGGCCAAACACTCTATATCAGTGATGGCTGTCGGAGTGTAACAATGAAATATCACTTACATCACCTTTAAAAATAAACAACAACCCAGAACTATCCTTTAAAGAATATAAGGAGGCAATGGAAATACATGTAACTACAGTATGTTCCTCGTCTTTCTCTATGCTGACCAGTGGTCTGAATTTTATTTCTAAACCATCTGTCTAAAATGTCAATATTCCAGGGATAGCTCAGGTTTTAAAGAGGTTTTTTGTTGAGATGTATCACAAATTTTGTAATTTCAGTAAAAAATAACAAATACTAACAATATCTGCTTCCAGTACCTCAAAAACCACTACACTGGTCCAAGTGGCTTTTCAGATTACTTTTCCCAACAAAATAAAACAACTTTTAAGAATCCCTCTCATTAAGAAACATTAAAGGAAGACGGCAACATTATGGGAAATACGCTTACTGTCTTCTCCAGAGTCAAATAAGAAGATAGATACCAATTTCTATCGTCAATTTCCTCTTTTAAGCCTATCTTAAAAATCAGGGAGAGGTGTTTTTTGGCCAAACAGCTAGGCTAGCTGGTCTGTATCCGCTTCCATTCATTTGTAAGCACGTTTTCCCATAACATTGACACGTTCTTTTAATAAAACCCTCCTGAGCCGAGTGGCCTATGCTGCACAACAGCCAAACCGTGACCCCCTGACCCCTTGGTGCGCAGTATACCATTGAGCCACTTGGAGTTGTACTGGGCCGTGCGGAGCGGCGGCAGCCCCCCCAGGCTGCGGTAGATGGCCGGGTCTCTGCCGGAGAAGTCCATGGCCGTGGCGGCGTACAGCTCCCCGCTGGACGTGATGAGGGCCGTGGAGTTGTGGAGCGGGTTGTAGGGGCAGCGGGCCATGCCACTGATCTGATCATGGATCTCTGTCAGGTTGGTCAGCTGAGAGGGAGGGAGAGGGAGAGAGGGAAGGGGGGAGGGAGGGAGGGAGGGATGGACAGAGGGAGATAGAGAGGGGAGAGGGAAGGAGGGGAGGGAGAGAGGGAGGGAGAGATATAGAGGGAAAAGAGGGAGGGAGGGAGAAATAGATATAGAGGAAGGGACGGAAGGAGAGACACATGGAGGGACAGAGGGTGGGAGGGAAGGAAGGAGGGAGAGAGAGAGGGAGATGGATTTTAGGAGGGGGAGGAAAGAGAGAGAGATATAGAGGAAGGGATGGAGGGAGGGAGGGATGGACAGAGGGACAGAGTGAGGGAGGGAGAGAGATAAACAGAGGGAGGAAGATGGATGGAGGGAATTGGAGAGAGAGAAAAAAGAGACAATAAAAAGAGAAGAATTAACATTCACAGTTTTCTTTTTGTCTTGTACAGTCAGGTCAATAGATATTTCCACAAGATGTGCTTTAAGTGCATACGTTCAACTTTACTTTGAGGGTATTTACATCCAAATCAGGTGACCGTTGTAGGAATTACAACAATTTACAGTATATATGAGCCTCCTCCTTTTTAAGGGACCAAAAGTATTTTGACAATTGGCTGCTCAGCAGTTCCATGGCCAGGTGTGTGTTATTTAAGGCATGTTATGCAATGGTCAAGTCAAATTGAGCATTTCACTTGCTGAAGACAAAACTGAAGGGAAAATGCCCCAAGAACAAGCAGGAACTGAAGACAGTTGCAGTAGAGGCCTGGCAGAGCATCACCAGGGACTTCAGGCTGTAAGTATTAAAGGTGACCATCTTATTTATGGTTTGTTAGTTTGTCCAATTACTTTGGGTTAGAAACGGTTGTAATTCCTACACCGTTCACCTGATTTTGATGTAAATACCCTCAAATTAAAGCTGAAAGTCGGCACATCTTGAATAATTTCAAGTCCATTGTGGTGGTGTATAATAATTAATAATAATAATTTACTGGATTTATATAGCGCCTTTCAGGAGACCCAATGAGCTTAACAGTGTGGGGCAGCTAAGGGAAAGGAGATCAGAGGAACAAAGTAACAACAAAGTAAAAAAGGTACCGGAGGGCAAGGGAGTGAAGGGATTTGTAGGTGATGAGGAGGATCTTAAAATTGATGCAGGACTTGACTGGAAGCCAGTGGGGGTGGATGAGGGTGGGGGTGATGTGGTGCCAGGACTTGGTGGGGGTGAGAACCCTAGCAGCAGAATTCTGTAGCAGCAGCAGCCTGTTCAGGGCATTGCTGGGTAGCCCTGCAATAATTTAGTTTGCGTAGTCCAGACGGGAGGTGACGAAGGAGTGTATGAGTGTCTCTGCTACGGAGTAAGGGAGAGATGGCCGGAGTCTGGATATGTTCCTGAGGTGGAAAAATATCCAGTATGTTTTGTCTTACATTTTTTGATGGCATGTTATTCTTCTAGGAGAGGGGTTTTGAAGTATTTGGGCTTCCTACCCTTCCTACACATGTGATGCACATTTCTCTCTTGTTCCACACTTACAATGGTCTTATTTCATACATAATAAAATAAATAAATAAATAAATAAATAAATAAATAAATAAATAAATAAATAAATAAATAAATAAATAAATAAATAAATAAATAAATAAATAAATAAATAAATAAATAAATAAATAAATAAATAAATAAATAAATAAATAAATAAATAAATAAATAAATAAATAAATAAATAAATAAATAAATAAATAAATAAATAAATAAATAAATAAAACAAGGAAGAGAGTAAGGAATAGTGGTAAGGAAGGAGTTATGGGGGGGGGGGGGGGGTTACATGACTACGGCTGCATTCACACTGCAAGCCTTAGTGATCAATTCTGATGTATTGCTCAGATTAGATTTTCTTGTTTGGCTGTTTTTTTGGCACATTTAAAAAAAATTACCATTATCAGATTCCAGTGTGAACTGGTCACGCTCCTGAACTGACCCGCATGTTCACATGAACATTAACAAAAATGGATGTAAGAAATTGCGACAAATGTCAATCTAGAGTGACGTACAAAAGTTGCCAAAAAAGTCAGACCTAGGGTGACCAAATCCGTATGATCCAAATGCAGGGACAACATGTCGATTTTGCGGGACATTTGTTGAAATTTCAGGACAGTAATGAATACATATGCAAGAATCATGTCTATTGTAATGTGATACTGAAGTGCATACATTGTCTACACTGCTTCCTTGATTCTAAACCTGTCCAGAACATGCTACAAAGTTTAAATGTTTCATTCAATGATAATCTGACAAAATGTTACAATTATTAAAATGATAATACTTTTAATACTTGTTTTAAAATCATATATACATTTGATTTTCTTTTTTAATTATTAACATGTTAAATGTAAATATATCACAGGTTGAATATAATAACATGAGTATAGCATGATTAGGCCTACAAAGAGTGTTATCCTGCATAAGTGAAATACATACAAATTAAAACAGCAGTGAACAATAGGAAACAACTATTTAAAAAATTGCCTATGGGGAACAGTAGGCTAAATGGCTGTAACTAGAAATGCGCTTCGCATTGTGCCTCCGAAGGTTTCAGCACCATGGAGAGCACCATAGTGCACGTACAGGTAGTTAGTGCTTGAGGAATCTATATTATTACTGGACCGTGCAGCTTCAATTAGAGCCTTCTGACCAATATTATAAAAATATTGACATGTTGGAGAGAAATTCGCTTTGACTTGGATCTCACTCTTCAGTTACCTCAATGACAGCCTCGCCTGCATGATGCGCGCAGTTGTGAATGATGTGGGCAAGACAGTTTGCCTTCACAATGCTGTCGTGGTCGTAGTGAAGCTTTTTGTACACAGATTTGTGTTTTCCATAGTTAACACTATTATCCGCCGCATATGCAGAAGCCCAGACCATTTTGACGAAGCC
The DNA here is from genome assembly GCF_963971535.1 of Notolepis coatsorum. Lineage (NCBI taxonomy): Eukaryota > Metazoa > Chordata > Actinopteri > Aulopiformes > Paralepididae > Notolepis > Notolepis coatsorum. The sequence continues at coordinate 34,753,856 of NC_140176.1, read as the reverse complement.
TGCTCGTGCTCGTGATCTGGCTGTGGATTGGCGAGTGGGAAGAGTTTGGTCGTCCCGTGATTAGACGCATCAGATGCCAAGGTGCTATGCGCTCGCGCTGGTTAGACTAGGCTATGTAACGTACAGTATTTGCGGTGCATTAGTGCATGGTTGGAGATTAATGAGAGGACAAAAACAATAATTGTTGTGAAGGGCCAGATTAAAGCTGAGAATCTACATTTATTGTTTTATATACCTTGTATATTATTTATATATACACTGTAACTGAGGGGTACAATTCCCTGACTGTATTGAATAAGTATGGTATCATTAAACCACTACTGAGTTATGTACATTACTACTGGCCATACAGTACACATGTATATGAGATGAACACCCACACAATAACACGGCTTAACAAGGAAAGTACTGTTTGTAATATTTATTAGAAGAGCACCAAGATTATCTTACATTTATTAAGAATTAGAGTTGCGCTTGTAAGGCGAAGAATGTGCATGAATAGGTCAAGAGCGTAAGTCCATGAGCATATTACGAAGGGGATAATTAATACCACCTGTAGCATAAGAATTATATAAGGTACACTCGTAGGTCAGCTGGAGATACAAGGGGGGTTCCCTCCGGTTGTAAGCCAGCAGGGGAGAGGATTTGTCGGTAGCAAAAGTCTGGATCAACGAGGAATAAGGAGACTCCAGGTACAGGAGTCGGTGCAATAATCCCTTGATCCGTAGACAAAGCAACAGCTATTCTCCGGTATGCACTGCCGCATGGATGAAAGCTAGCCAGCCTCAGAGTCCTAGAGGCGGGCTCGACGGTGCTCCTCACAGGGTAAATCCCACACGGTAGTGGGGTAGACGATTCTCTGCTCCAGCAGCCACAGGACCAAAGCAATATAATCCAGCCGAAAAGGGCTCTGTAGTCGTCGGTGTAGGTTATCCAGTGTACATATCCACACGGTTCTCGTCTAGGGCTCCTCGGATGACGGCACAAGGTTAGGCCGCCCAGCCTGGATAAGCACACTAGCTCGGTACGATGAAACGTTGGTAATGCTGGTCACTGTAGAACGGTAGCTGCACGATACACTATACATAATAGACTATTACTTAATAATAGAATAGGTCGAACTCGACGATACAGCGTTAAACTCTGACACTTCAGCTATCAATTCGCACGCGGTCTCAAGGCTCTATTTTGGGGCAAAACGGGCCCACTTCACAGCACGTTGTATCGTGGTGAAGGCTTCAACTTATTGGGGTAACACGTTTCTAGGTTAACTAACTGCTGTATCCACCTGCAACGTATTTATACGTAAGGTGAATAATCTAGTACCAGCCTTATTTCTGTCTCGTATTACTGCGCAAACCTGGGCATGTTGAGACATGTCTTAGCGGTGACTTTGAACTAGACATTGGGGGTATGGCCGTGGCGCCTAGGGGGTCGCTGTCCAATAGGAGAACGAATATTATGGTATGGCCTGTACTAGGTAAAGGGATATTCCGTGTATATGTACAAAGAATATACAAGGGATATCAGACGATATACAAATACTATATCTCAAGTAATAAATATATATATTTGGTTTAATCTGACCCTTTGTAACAGCCGCCTCCTAATTAGTCCGCACCTAATTAGATAAGCAGAGACAGATTAACCGCACTGTCCACTACTCAATGTCTGTTGTGAGGAGTAGGGCAATTCACAAAGTCAGGGGGTCATGGTCGTCATTAAGAGAGTCGGGGAGCCTTGGCAACTCTATCAGCCTCGCCACGGGTCGGGTGTATGTCCGCCCCTGGACGAGCACTTCTGCCGCTCTGACCTTTCCGTCGGCACCAGTGATCACTTTGCTTACGCGGCCGGCCGGCCACATAGCTCGGGGTAGTGACTGGTCGATAATCATGACGACTGTGCCCTCCGTCAAATTGTCTCTTTCTTTTACCCATTTCTGGCGGGTCTGTAGAGACGGTAGATAGTGGAGGAGGAAACTGTTCCAAAACTTGTCAGCCAATACTTGACTGTACCTCCACATTCTTCGGCCGTTCGCTTCTTCAGGTCTGTACACTGTCTGTGGGAGCGCGGGGTCCAGCCGCCCCATCAAGAGAGTGTTGGGGGTGACTGGGTCGACATCTGCTACATCACTTGAGACGTAACCGAGGGGCTTTGAGTTCAATACTCCCTCGATCTCCGTGAGGACTGTCGTGAGGACTTCTTCCGCCACGGTCTGGGCCCCAAGCACGGCGTACAGGGCTGTCTTTATTGAACGTACTTCTCGTTCCCAAGTTCCCCCGAAGTGAGGTGCATTCGGGGGGTTAAACTGGAAATCAATCTGAGAGGGAGCGAGGTGGGTCTTAAGTTCTGGGCCTTGGAAGCTCTCTCTCAGCTCTCTTTCTCCGCCTTTGAAGTTTGTCCCGTGATCAGACAATAATATAGACGGTTTTCCTTTCCGCGCTGTGAATCTCCGGAAGGCCATAAGGAATGAGTCCGTACTCATGGTTGGAAGGAGTTCTATGTGTATCGCTCGGGTGGTCATGCATTTGAATACAATACCCCACCGCTTCTCCGTCCCTCTTCCTTTCTTCACATACAGCGGGCCAAAATAGTCCATACCGGTGGAGTGAAAGGGCTTGTCGCCGAGTCGGAGGCGACAGGGGGGTAGGTCAGCCATCCTGGGTATACTGGGCTGTGCTCGCCACTTGCGACAGTCTAGACAGGTCCGCTGGAAGCGTCGTACTGCTTCTCTTCCTTGCAGTATCCAATAGCGACGTCTGATCTCAGCGAATACTCTCTCTGCCCCGGCGTGGTGCACGTCCTCGTCGTATTTCTTTATGATGAGCTCTGTGACCTTGTGTCGGCTGTTTAGGACTATCGGGAACTTGACGTCATCCGTTAAGTCTGGGGCCCTTCTCAGACGACCACCCACTCTGATGAGATTATGGGCGTCGCTCTCAGGGGCCAAGTGGAGCAGTTTGCTGTCTGACGGGACTGGCTTTGATCCCTGCAGACAGTCTAGCTCGTCGGGGAACGAGTCTCTTTGGGCTCGCTGTAGCAGAAGGAGTTCTGCTTCTTTGTAGTTAGCTGCATTAATGTCAGTAGTGGAGGGAGCCTCAGGGTGGTGCCACAGGAATGTCTTTAACTGCGCACTCTCAAGGGTGGGGCAGTCGTCTATGTTGGGATCTGTGGGGACTGGTGTGTGTGTCAACCCACAGAACATAGATTTCTTCATCTCTGCCTCCTCTTTACTAGCCTCCCGTGGGGTGGGTGTAGGCCACTCTTCTTCCGGGAGCTTGAGGAACTCGGGACCGTCACTATAGAGATTGTGACGTGTGAGGTCATCCAGGGACATTCCCTGTGTGATGACGTCTGCTGGGTTCTGTTTTGTGTCCACATACCTCCAGCATGCTGCTTCTGTTAAATCTTGGATCTCTGTGATTCTGACTCCCACGAAGACCTTGTATCTACACGAATCGGACTGGATCCATGTGAGTACGGTCATGGAGTCTGACCACAGGATTGTTCTTTTCACCGGGATGGTGAGTTCACGTTGGATTAACGTGGCGAGTTGCGCTCCTACTAGGGCTGCGCAGAGCTCTAGACGCGGGATCGATTGTTGCTTGTGGGGGGCTATTCTTGAGCGAGCCAGGATGAAGGCAGTATGTATTTCTCCTCCCTCCTCTCGGGCCCGCAAGTAGGCCACCGAACCGTAGGCTACTTCGGAGGCGTCGCTGAAGACGTGCAGGTCCATCTGACACGTCTCCAGCCGCACTGTGGGTGGGAAGTAGCTGCGGCGTATGTTGACACCTGGGAGCGAGCTGAGTTCTGTCTCCCACTCTCTCCATGTGGAGGCAAGGTGGTCGGGTATGGGGTCGTCCCAGCCCTGGTCCTTGTCCCATAGCGCTCGTACAATCATCTTTGCCCTGGTGGTGTAAGGTAGAATACATCCCAACGGGTCATATTGTCTGGCGAGTGTTCTGTATACACTCCGTCTTGTGGTCGGTAGTGAAATCGACCTTCCCTGCTCCTTGGTCAGGGGTGTGTGTCTATACAGGGTATCTGCAGGTTTAGCCCAGTCAGATTTAAGGCTTTTTAAGACTTTTTAATGCCACTCAGAATTAAATTTAATACCAATTTCACGATAACAAAATGGCAAAAATCATGGGTACTCTCAGTACACTCATTCAAGGGTACTACGACTATGCCTGCACCTCATGGTACCAAAGCACCTCAAAGGCACTAAAAACAAGATTACAAACATCACAAAACAAACTGGTCAGACTACTGCTTAACCTCACTCCTAAAACCCACTTTACCCCTGCCCACATTCAAAACCGCTCTTAAAGAGCACCTACGGGGGGTGCTCCAGTAGCACACCATGTTACCGCGCTGCGTCGCGGGACTCCGTGCTGCGTCACGGATCTGGTTGACTCCGAGTTCGATTCCCGGACTCGCCGTCATTTGCCGAATGTCTCCCCCTGCTCTCTCTCCCGTTTCACCCTACAACTGTCGGTCATGCTTGACCAGAATAGCGATAAACGCTAAAAAATAAAGTAAAAAAAAAAAAAAGAGCACCTACGGGAGGCTGCAATTCGAAACTGGCCACCGTAAATGTCCAACCCCCCCCCCCTCCTCCTAATGTACAGTCTCATCCCCATCATATATATATAATATGTTCTGTTATGATCTCTGGGTAACAGAACAGTACTATGTCATGTATGTTTTTACTGTATTTATTTCTGTATATTTTATTTCATTTTTATTCTATTTTACTCTACTCTTATCCTAGGCAACTTGATTGATTTGTGTTATTATTCTAATTCGTGACCTGTCCTGTCTAAATGTTTAAATGTTGAGCGATTTGCAGTGTCAAATTTCCCACGGGATAATAAAAGTATTTCTATTCTATCTATTCTATGTTGTGTATGTCAATATGAATTGAAAATGGGGGACCCTGATGTAAACAAGACAAACGTCTTTCTCTGGTCTGCATCCCCTTATTATTGTGTGTATTGAGCTGTACTGTATTGTACACATTCTGCAATCTGTTAAATAAAGTTTTCATTCATCCAGTTGTTTTGTTTTTGTGGTTTGGTTGAATGAATACTTTATTTAACAGATTTCAGAATGGGTACAATACAGTACAGCTCAATACACACAATAATAAGGGGATGCAGACCAGAGAAAGACGTTTGTCTTGTTTACATCAGGGTCCCCCATTTTCAATTCATAGTGACATTTATGACATGCACAACATACATGACATTTATGGCATAGGGATATACATGACATACAGGTATATATTACCGTTACATTTGTGACATACATGATATGCAAATATACAGTACTGTTACGCATAGATCCTAACAGAGTCAGGGAACATCGCTTGAAACACCTCTCCTAGTCCCTCATTTCCATTGTAGGACTGATGCTTTGCGACCGTATTTAGAACCCACAGTACCTCAGCTTCAAGGGTTGGCGTGGAGCCGAACGTTACCCGGACAGGTGCAGATGTAATTGGTGGTAGACCTACCTGTCCCTGAGCAGTTGATGTGGACGGCGTCGAAAAGAAATTTGATATTGAAGTTGTCTGCAGGCGGGTTTTTGCAGATGTAACATGCTTAGCGCTGTGCATGTGTGACTCGACTGCTTTTATTCCCATCGTTCCCAGTTTAAAATCCTTTTTGCGGAGTTTGCAGCGGGCCTCGTACTTTCACTGGGACCAACCACGGTGCAAACAGAGGGTTTTCGAGCCAGTTCTCATTAAATTTGCACTTTCCCATGTTAAATTAACGAGTGCAAATAAATACAAATCAATTAAACGAAACTAAACGTCAGCGTTATCGCTACGGCTTGAATAACTTGTTACCTATGCTCCGGTGTTCTGAAATAGCTCCCGACGGCGACACACATTAAGGACCATAAATTGGTTCCGCCCCACTGCGTACCGTTTGCGTGAAAGAGAAAAAAAAGCCTGACTTTATCTCCCGTTAATAATAGTTAACCCCCAGATTTCACAATGAAACATAAGATGACATGGCATGTTTTTAAGACCTCCGAAAGTCGGATTTAAGACATTTTAAGACAAATTAAGGCCTTAATAGTTGATAGTTGAATTTAAGACTTTTTAAGACTTTTTAAGGTCCCGCGGACAACCTGCTATAATGGAGCGAGTCTGTTTTGAAACGCCAGACCAGTCCCAATGTCATTTCTTGGGCTTCACCTGGGATGGTCGCCATCCAGGTCTCGCTGCTTGCTGCCTTGTCCTCTGGGGAGAGGCTGCGCAATACTTGAGGGTCGCTGCTGGCCCACTGCCGGAGATCAAAGCCGCCTTTGATCAGGGAGGCGCGGAGCTTGAGTAGGAGGGCCTCGGCCTCTTCTGGCGTCGAGACGCTTTGCAGACAGTTGTCCACGTAGAAACTCTTTTCTACACTTTGTCGGACCTCCTCATCAGCTGCTGGGTCCTCTGCGACATGTTTTTGCAGTGCGAACGTAGCACAGCATGGGCTGCATGTGGTTCCGAAAGGGAGGACTTCCCATTGATAGATGGATGATTGCTCATCCCCGATCCTCTCTCTCCATAAGAACCGCAGCAGGGGCTTGTCCTCTTCCACTAGTCGCACCTGCAGGAACATCCCTTTGATGTCGCCGCTGATGGCCACCTTGTTCTGGCGGAAACGTAGCAACACGCCTAGTAGAGAGGGGCCGAGTGTTGGGCCGGGCAAGAGCTCTTTATTCAGATTTTGGGATCCGATCTGGTAGCTGCAGTTAAACACAATACGATCCTTGCCGTTGTGGTGGACCTTGTGGTGGGGCACGTACCATGATTCGGTCGTCTGATCGGCCTCTTTAATGTCAATTCTCTTTATGTGTCCCGCTGTGATTAGCTTGTCAATCTCAGCGCGGTACACAGTAGCTTGAGCGGGGTCTCTGGCTAGGCGCCGCTCTGTGTTCAGTAGATACCGCTCCGTCGCTTCTTTTGGGGCATGGAAGGTAGGCATACCCTCTCGCCTCAGGAGTGGAGTTGCGTATCTCATCACTCCGTTGACTTTGACTCTCTTTGTCCCCTGCTCGAGGAGGGCTATGGCGTAAATGTCTTCCTTGGAACGAATGTGTTTCTTTTCGTTCTTAAAGGGCATTGTCTCTAGTGTCCATAGCCTCTCGACGTGCTGTAAGAGGGCGGTGTCTTCTTCTGTCACTCTGGAGTGGAGGCAGCGAGTGGCTGCTGTTCGGTTGGGAGACCTGGAGAGGGGGCCTTGTAGTGTCCATCCTAGGCGGGTCTCGACTGCTGCTGGACAGCCTCTGGGCCCAGTGTGGACCCGGTCCATCGGGACGATGAGGTGTGCGTGGTCGGATCCTATGAGCAGGGTCGGGGTGGCGCCGTCTATGAGCGGTATAGGTAGTTGACGCAGGTGCACGTATTTGTCCATCAGCTTGGCGATGGGGTAGGTGTACCGCGACAGGCCTATGTCTTGGCTGGTGAAAGCGTTAGTGATCCTATACCGTCTCTCTGGCTGCCCGCTTGCTGCGATAGTGAAGGAGACGTTCTCACCCTTGATCGTCTTCAGGTCTCTTCTTATAGTCCGAATCGTCATCGTTTCTTCGCTCCCCCGCAGCCCTAGCTGGGCCGCAGCGGATGCGAGGAGGAGGGTATTTTCTGACCCGTCGTCAAGGACGGCGTAGGTGTCCATGACCTTGTCCTCGTAGCTCAATGTTACGCGGACCACCTTCAAGAGCACCCGGGCGCCCCCGCTGCTGGCGGGGTCAATGTACATAACGCTTGCTTTGGTGCTGCTTGAGGGTGCGGGTTTTCTTCTGTTACTGTCATGTAAAACGTCCAAGTGGGCTCCGTCACACCGACTACACCTCTTCTTTAAGCGGCACTCGGCTGCCATGTGACTGCGCGCACAGCGGTAACAGCGGCGGTTGGACTTTATCCATTGACTCACCTCGTCGGCGGTCATCTTCTTGAACGTGTCACAGTGTGACAGCCAGTGTTCTTTCTCGCAGTACTGGCATACAATCTTCCACTTCTCTTTCGTCGAGGGGGTGCTGTGGTTCTTGTTACGTGGTACTGATTCGGCTTGGTGCATGACGGTCACCAGCCTGCGGTTATCGTTTGATCTCCTAGGTCCCTCTCTGGAGCTTGGTACACTCCGCACGAACGTATCCAGTCGTAGGCTGCTGACTTCTCTCGCCAGGAAGTCGGCTAGGTCTAGGAGGGATGGCTCGGGACCGTTGGGATCACGGTGGTCTCTTTGCCGCCTGAAGCGCTCTTGTCGGGCGGGCGGAAGCTTCTCTAATATTCTTTCAACATTAGAGTTTGCGTACAGTTCGTGCCTACCCTTTTCCTTTTGTGCCCCCAGCATCCCTACCAGGGATTGTACCTTGATAGAGAGGTCATCCAATGAGCGATTGTCTGTGGCTGGGGGTAGACGGTCAATATTCCTTATCTCTTGTATTACGTAGTCCCATATGCGTCCATAATGTTGGTCGAGGGCTACTAGAGCCGCGGTGTATGGGGTACTTGAGTTGGAATATGCCAGCGCTATATTATGCGCTCTGGGCACCTTCAGGTGCTTGAGTAGGATAGCATACTTGTACGTTTCATCGGGGACATCGGACATCATTGTCTCTAAGCACATTCGTAGCTCTGTGTACTGTGCTCTGTCCTCGTGTGTGAAATCCGGGAACGTCGGTGTGCCAAGGTACGATGCCATGGATGGCTGGCACATCGGTGAGCGTTGGGGGAGATGCCTCCTAGGCGAGTCTCCCCTTCCGTGTCGTTGTGGGCTGGTACCTGGTGGGTACCAAGGCCCGGGTACCCAGGTGCTGTTCCTCGGGGCTGGTCGCGCGTCAAACTCACCCTTGAGTTGAGTCGGGGGTCTGTAGCGCAGGGCCTCGGGGGTAAAGTCTGGGCTGTACTGGACCTCCTGGTCCTGTGGAGTACGATGCTGCTGGTGGGCTTGACCTTCCTCCTCTTCCTCTTCTTCTTCCTCTGCTAGGTCTTCTAGATCCTGTAATCTTCTATTTAGTCTCTCGGCGGCATAGGCCGGTTCTTCCCTGTTGCTAGGTCTTGCATGGACCGGTCGGGGAGGGGGTTCGGAGACGTGTATAGGCTCTTTCTGTTGGCCGGGCTCCGGGTCGCTTAATCGGGTAGGGGAGGGTGCCCTAGACCCTTGTCTTGACGAGGCCCTGGAGCTCCGTGCGGAGGGAGGGGGGGTCGCCCTGGCAATCAGTTGCTCCATTATCTGCGCTTGTAATCGGTCGCGCTCGGCTTCGCGCTTGATGTGAGCGAGGTCACGCTCTGCTTCGCGCTGGGCTTGGGCTGCGTCGCGCTGTGCATTGGCGGCTTCGCGCTGTGCATCGGCGGCGGCGCGCTGGGCTTCGGCGCGGTCTCTTTCAATATTCTCTTCCGTCTGGAGGCGTCTGGTCTCCAGGCGTATGCGGTCGTCTTCACTCCTTTGCTGCGCCTGGAAGCGCTCTCGCTGGGTCGCAGAGTGTTCGCGTTCACTAAGGGCTTGCGCTTGGAGCTGCGCGTGGAAGCGTTCTCTTTGGTCTGCAGATTGTTCGCGCTCACTCAGTTGTTGAGCCTGCAGGCGGTCTCTTTCCATGGTAGAGTGTTCGCGCTCACTTTGGTGTTGCGCTCGGAGGCGCTCTTGTTCCATGGAAGAATGTTCGCGCTCGCTAAGCGTCTGTGCTTGGAGTCGATCGCGTTCAGTGGAGGCTGCCAGGGTGGCGATAAATGCCTGCGCCAGCATCTTGTCCGCCTCGCTGGGGGAAGACACTGATGGAGGTGATCGGCTTCTGGCAGTGCTCGTTGGAGATCCGTTCTCCTGTCGCGCTCCGAGGAGGTCCATCTCCTGGGTGCGCGTCTCTTCTGGTAGTGGGTCGGGTTCCGTCCCTGGAGCGCTTTCTTTATCCTGGAGCTCTCCGGGGACTATCCTGTTGACGTTGTCGGGGGGTAAAGTCATGTCATGTCCCTCCTGGTCCCCCCTGTGAGCTTGGTCAGTTACGTTAGAACCCACTAGGGTCTCTACTGGCAGGGTCGCCTGGTCGGTAGGGTTTGACATACTTTTACTATCCGCTTTTTCCGCGTTTAACGTCTGTATAAAGCTAGGTAGTAGACTGGCAGGGTAGTCCTCTAGGTAAGGAGGTGGCTGCCGTCTGCGCTGCGGGCGATCTAGCTTAGGAGAACCGTTTGTGGAGTGTTCATCGCTGGCCATGTCAATATTAATATTATATTAATATTACGCTAATTACCCTCCGGCTCGAAGGACCAATTGTAACTGAGGGGTACAATTCCCTGACTGTATTGAATAAGTATGGTATCATTAAACCACTACTGAGTTATGTACATTACTACTGGCCATACAGTACACATGTATATGAGATGAACACCCACACAATAACACGGCTTAACAAGGAAAGTACTGTTTGTAATATTTATTAGAAGAGCACCAAGATTATCTTACATTTATTAAGAATTAGAGTTGCGCTTGTAAGGCGAAGAATGTGCATGAATAGGTCAAGAGCGTAAGTCCATGAGCATATTACGAAGGGGATAATTAATACCACCTGTAGCATAAGAATTATATAAGGTACACTCGTAGGTCAGCTGGAGATACTAGGGGGGTTGTTGTAAGCCAGCAGGGGAGAGGATTTGTCGGTAGCAAAAGTCTGGATCAACGAGGAATAAGGAGACTCCAGGTACAGGAGACGGTGCAATAATCCCTTGATCCGTAGACAAAGCAACAGCTATTCTCCGGTATGCACTGCCGCATGGATGAAAGCTAGCCAGCCTCAGAGTCCTAGAGGCGGGCTCGACGGTGCTCCTCACAGGGTAAATCCCACACGGTAGTGGGGTAGACGATTCTCTGCTCCAGCAGCCACAGGCAATATAATCCAGCCGAAAAGGGCTCTGTAGTCGTCGGTGTAGGTTATCCAGTGTACATATCCACACGGTTCTCGTCTAGGGCTCCTCGGATGACGGCACAAGGTTAGGCCGCCCAGCCTGGATAAGCACACTAGCTCGGTACGATGAAACGTTGGTAATGCTGGTCACTGTAGAACGGTAGCTGCACGATACACTATACATAATAGACTATTACTTAATAATAGAATAGGTCGAACTCGACGATACAGCGTTAAACTCTGACACTTCAGCTATCAATTCGCATGCAGTCTCAAGGCTCTATTTCGGGGCAAAACGGGCCCACTTAACAGCACGTTGTATCGTGGTGAATGCTTCAACTTATTGGGGTAACACGTTTCTAGGTTAACTAACTGCTGTATCCACCTGCAACGTATTTATACGTAAGGTGAATAATCTAGTACCAGCCTTATTTCTGTCTCGTATTACTGCGCAAACCTGGGCATGTTGAGACATGTCTTAGCGGTGACTTTGAATTAGACATTGGGGGTATGGCCGTGGCGCCTAGGGGGTCGCTGTCCAATAGGAGAACGAATATTATGGTCTGGCCTGTACTAGGTAAAGGGATATTCCGTGTATATGTACAAAGAATATACAAGGGATATCAGACGATATACAAATACTATACAATATATCTCAAGTAATAAATATATATATTCGGTTTAATCTGACCCTTTGTAACAACGGTATATCCCTTTAAGCCTGCGTTTGAATCATAGTAATATTCGCTTTCCTTATTGGATAACGCCATCGGCGCCAGACCGCAAGCCCCCAAAGTCAGGTTCAAAGGCGAGTCCGGGCAATGTCGCAACATGCCCGGAGACAGCGCATTGATTCGAGACGAGAACTGAGGTTCGGCACTAGATAGCCACTTAAGTATATATACGGCGGCAGGTGCGAACAGTAGCTGTTCGTGCAGCAAGTTCAACGTTCATCGAGTTCGGTAAAACAGTGAAGTGAGAAGCAGTGCGTCTAACAGAGCGTTGAGAACCACGTGCGAAGTGAATAGTAAAAGTGTCAGATTTAATGCAGTAACGTCAAGTTCGACTTAGCTTAATGTGAAGTAAAGAGCCGTTAATTATTGTGTATCGTGCCAACAGCAGTTCGTTCGTGTGTAGCATTACCCAGCAGTTCGTTCGTTTAGCTAGTGGACCTTAGCCAGTGCGCGTGGACTAAATACATTGGTACCAGCACACGAGGAGGCCTAGTCGGAGAACCTACTGGACATGTGCACAGGAGAACCGAGGGCGGCGATTGCAGAACCAGTATTGGTTGGATTATATTGATTGTGGAACGTACTACCTGGAGAAGAGCATCGTTAATCTCCACTGTCGTTTGGATTTAACATCGTGAGGATCTACATTCGGGCTGGCCTCATGGACCGAGGCTAGCTGGCTATCATCATTGCTATTGGGCAATTGGATTACAGTTATTGCTTTTGATGCTGAGCTTTGGATTACAAGGACTGGCTTCTGTACGTGAATCCCCTTCTTCTTCAATTGATCAGACTGAGTATCCGAACATTCCTCTCTCCTCCAGAACTTACAACTCTGGGAGGAACCCCATTGTCTCCAGCGGTACCAGCGTTGCCCTCTATAATTGCCATTCTACGCCAGGCGGCGTTAGCCTAGTACCCCATCGTAGGAATTATTCTATTCCCATTGACTTATGCTACTGACTGACTTTATGCCTATTCTTCGCCATACAAGCGCGACCCTAATTCTCATATCTGTAACATTTACTGCATAATAATAAATACCCTCAAATGATATCTCTTTGTCAGTGCCGTGTTATTATGAGTGTCTGCCATATATTAGATGTACTGTCTGGCCAGTAATTAAAGTACATACCTAGCAGTGGTTTAATCTATCACAATCTTTAATACAGTCAGGGTTTTGTAACCCCTCAGTTACAATAATGATTCATATTTAAATTGTTTATTGAAATACGGGACACTTATTGAAATGCGGGACATTTTTCTTTTGTTGCGGCATGCGGGACAGATGGCTAAATATCGGGACGTTTGGTCACTCTAGTCAGACCTGTATCTGATTTAGGACCACATATGAAAGTGGCCCAAATCAGAATTGGAAGGATCAGATTCCATGTGATTTGTTCACACTGTCATGAAAATAACAAACCTGAGTCACATACAGTATGAGCAAAAATGAAATCAGATTTGGTCCACTTTTGCCTGCAGTTTGAACATAGTGTAACGACCCTGGGATTGAGGTGATTGGTCAGCCGAGCTTTCACTCTGCGCTATACCAACCTGGGGCTCAGGTGACGCTGTTGGTCACGCAAGCCCGGTGTTGGTAGAGGGGAGGGGGCAAGGGGAGGGTATAAGAGGGTGATACACCTGTGAGTGCGCTCTCTTGGGGTATGGGAATGCAAGCAGAGATGATGCACCAAGTCTTTGTACCTGAGACTCATACCTGAGACATTGAATAAAGAGATAAGTGAGAAACAACAACCGAGTCGGGGAGTCGTCAATAGCGGAAACGCTACAATAGTCTATACTGTAATGTGACGTGAATGTGTTTTTTTCTTTGTTATCTGAATCATAACGGCAGAGAATGGGGTTGTACCCCTGACCTCTCTTTACACTTCAGTGCACATACTGATTTGTCTACATTAATTCCAGTGGAACTATTACACAAGTTAAGAGGCCCAAACGATTGCCAAAGCTTCTCGAGCCTTCTGGAGTTTACCTCGCGATTTGTAGTTTCCAATTAAAACAAGGAAGTCACTAAACTTTTCTCTTTCCATATGACAAACACAAAGTAGCACAAAAGTACCAAAGGGCAGCATTTAAATGAAAACCAGACAAGTCTGCCGTTTGCTTTTGCCAATATGCAAATGTCATGGGGCACAAACAAAAACGTTTAATCTTATTCCTTACCCGTTTGTGGCTCATCCACACTAGTGCCAAACTATCCTACAGATTCATAGTTTATTTGTTTCTTTTTGAAGCGCACACCTTGGGACGGTGCGGAACAACGCAAGCCTATTTGCGGAGACACCGAGCGAGGTATCTGCCGGGAGCCGCGAGGCGGAGAACGCCACCTGCTCCTTCCGGCTGAGCGTCGGTAACATCCAGCCCCGCTCCTCTCCCGAGTCGGGTGTCTGTCATCTGTGTTGCCGGAGAGTTCCATCTGCTCTCCGCCCGGCGAGGCCGTTATTACCAGCCGCATCGGCGCCGAGGGGCCTCTGCGCTTCTCCACGAGGGGTTTTGGACGAGAAGAGAACAGTCTCTGCTCTCTGTGTTCCCAGCTCCCCCGCGTTTAAAAATACTCCACTGCGTGACCCCGAGCTTGACTCAGCCCTGAACGCGGTGAGAGGAGGAATCCATTCTTAAGTTCTGTTTATTATATAACAAAAAAAGAGCCCCTCCCCCATCACAGATGTAATTATATTTTATGATGCAAATAGCAAGCAGTGAGATTGTCGTGTTTTTTTCTTCTTCACTCCCTCTGATTTCACCTAAGCTCTGGCGGTGTAAAGGCATGACATTTAACTAAATTAAAAAACAGTGCCAATGTTCGCCTGCACAAACCTTTAATTGGAGTTAATGCGATTTGCGATGACTTATCTATCGACAGTTCTGTGGTGATGATCCAACCCCGGGTGCCTCTAGTCTGGGTTCTGAACCGTTCATACCGGTTCTGCCAAGAACCGCGCGATCATCCCGACAGGTGTTTCTGCTTGGTAATGTTTGATGCCAAGAGGCACTTTTAAAAGAGTTAGGTGCTGGTCTCTTGCGTGGGCTTTGATGGATTTTAGTTGGATTTCATTTCGCTGACGTTTTGGGGATTCCTTGCGTGGGGGGCTCACTGCGGCTTCTGCGGTGTTTCGGGGTGTCCTGGGGGTCCCGGTGTCGTCCCGGGGGTCCCGGTGGTGCTGCATGTCTTCTCATGTGACCTCTGTTGTGTCTGTCTGCTTCAGTGTTGTTGCCTTGTTGCGTGGCTCCTTTGGCGTGGCTGCAGGTCCTGGGGTGCGTGACCTGTCACTCCTCCGTGGAGTTTGGGGGCTGGGGGCGTGGGGTTCGCTGGTTTCCTCGTGGTGGCGAGGTCGCCGGGATCCGGGGGAGATGGGGCGGCCCGCGGGCGTCGAATTCCTGTCGCCGTGCATGGCGGTGTGAGTGGCGGTGTGAGTGGCACGCGGGCTGTTTGTGTTTTCCTTCGGTCATGACATGCTTTATCAGGGGGGTGTGTCTTGGATGGGGATGTGGTGGGGATTGATGTGTGGGGTGTTTGGTGGACTGGCTGTTCCAGGGGGTTCACATGCCTTCGTGCAACATTGTACTTATTGTGCTTATTTTATGCCTATGCTTATGTCTGCATGTTCTACGTTGCACTATTTTTATTGTCTTTTATACCTATTCTTATGTCTGCACTTTATGCATTGTTTTTATTCTGTCAACTGTATGCAAATTGTATGCTATTTGCTGTGGGGGCACTTTGGGCTGCGGTCCATGTGTGAAAGGTGATATATAGATAGAGTTATTATTTATTATTATTATATTGTAAAAGGGAATATCATATTGTATCGTATCTTATCGTATCTTATCGTATCTTATCTTATCGTATCTTATCGTATCTTATCTCATTGTATCTTATCTTATCGTATCTTATCGTATCTTATCTCATTGTATCTTATCTCATTGTATCTTATCTTATTATATCTTATCTTATCTTATCTTATTGTATCTTATCTTATCTTATTGTATCTTATCTTATCTTATCGTATCTTATCTTATCTTATTGTATCTTATCGTATCTTATCTTATCGTATCTTATCTTATCTTATCGTATCTTATCTTATTGTATCTTATCTTATCTTATCTTATCGTATCTTATCTTATCTTATTGTATATTATTGTATCTTATCTTATCTTATCGTTTCTTATCTTATCTTAGCACTATCCCTCCAGTTGCCTTGCCCTTTTATACTCTTTTGAATCCATGTTAGTATTAGTATTATTAGTATTAGTAGTAATCATTATATCTCATTTACATTTACATTATTATTATAAATTATCATACATGAGGAGATAAGACAATTGTACTTGTTCTGTATAATAACAATACATTAGAATCTAATCTAATCTAATAAACAGCCTGTGGCCAATGAGCAACATTGGGTAACTTTGACAAAAAAAAGTGCCACCATATGGTGATGTCATAGTGCCCCTGCCCTAGAGGAGCCGACCCTGACCATATGGTGATGTCATAGTGCCCCTGCCCTAGAGGAGCCGACCCTGACCATATGGTGATGTCATAGTGCCCCTGCCCTAGAGGAGCCGACCCTGACCATATGGTGATGTCATAGTGCCACTGCCCTAGAGGAGCCTACCCTGACCATCATATGGTGATGTCATAGTGCCACTGCCCTAGAGGAGCCTACCCTGACCATCATATGGTGATGTCATAGTGCCACTGCCCTAGAGGAGCCGACCCTGACCATATGGTGATGTCATAGTGCCACTGCCCTAGAGGAGCCGACCCTGACCATATGGTGATGTCATAGTGCCACTGCCCTAGAGGAGCCCACCCTGACCTTCTCATCTAACAGAGCCTCAGCTGGAGAGTGGACTGCAGCCTCAGCAACATCCTCATCCCCTGCACAATCTGCACAATCAGAACACCCTCGGTCTCGGACACGGTTCCAGTCTCTATGAATAGCAGGTATAGCTTCCTCACAGGATGCGGCAGAACCCCACTGAGAAGTGCACACTGGGAAAACGGGGGAACATGTCGATTTGGATCAAGGGTTCCGTTAACTCCCGCCACCTCCGCTGCGCCCCGGCCGGCTCCGAACAGAGCAGCACTGTCTGTCTGCGGCCGCTGGACTCTGATGAAAGGCTGGTATTGACGGGGATTCACACGGCCAGCGGGGGAGACTGTGTTCGGGTCAATTGGGTCTTTTAAAAAAGGAGGAGGAGAGACGATAGAGAGAATAAATAGATGGCGCTGGGGTGAATGTCTCCTCTGTGCTGCGGGCCTGCAGCTGTGCGGTCAGGTGACACCGGGGTGGCGTCAGGACTGAACGCCACGGAAGGCTTCTTGTGGAGAGATATGCTTCCCAGACAGACAGACTGTTACGTCAGACTGAGCCTCCAGAAGGAACAACTGGCCGTTAGACAGAAAGCACCGCAGTTAAGTTGAGTCCGTTGTCACGGTCACGGCTACCAAAGGCATCATCATCACCCTCCTCCTCTTCATCATCAAAATGATTTGTTCTCTTCCAGAATTTAGGCGGCACACTGGTTAACACTGTCGCCTCACAGCTAGAAGGTTGTGGGTTTGATTCCTGCTTGGGGACCAGGTTGCCGTGTTGCCTTTCTGTGTGGAGTTTGCATGTTCTCCCCCCGTGCTCGCAAGGGTTTCCCCTCCCAATAAGATAAACCCAGTGGAAAAACATGCACAACAGATCGCTAATGCTGTCACGTCCCTGACGAAGACGGACAGGAGCACTTGGATTGGTCCCTGGGTGCCCTTGGGGGGAAGGACGATGGGATGGGAAGTGCAGAGAGCATTTCATCAGCGACTCAGTGCATGTGTGTGTGTTCCTGTGGGTCGCCCATCGCATGTGTGTGTGTGTTAAATCTGCATGACAAATAAAGACTTCTTCTTCTTCTTCTTCTTCTTCTTCTTCTTCTTCTTCTTCTTCTTCTTCTTCTTCTTCTTCTTCTTCTTCTTCTTCTTCTTTTTCTTCTTCTTCTTCTTCTTCTTCTTCTTCTTCTTCTTCTTCTTCTTCTTCTTCTTCTTCTTCTTCTTCTTCTTCTTCTTCTTCTTCTTCTTCTTCTTCTTCTTCTTCTTCTTCTTCTTCTTGAATTTCCAGATGATTTTCCAGCTGCTGTTAGATAATAAAGTTATATTCTATTCTATTCTACTCTCCTCCTTCCTCCTCTTCATCATCATCCTCATCCTCCTCTTCATCACCAAAATTACTGTTCTCCTCCTGAAGTTATACTCTTCTCCTTCCTTCTCTATATCATCATCATCATCATCATCATCATCATCATCATCATCATCATCATCACCAAAATGATTGTTCTCCTCCTGAAGTTATATTATACACTCCTCCTTCGTCATCTTCATCACCGTCATCACCATCCTCCTCTTCATCACCAAAACGATCATTCTCCTCCTGAAGTTATATTCTACACTCCTCCTTTCTCATCATCATCATCATCATCATCATCATCATCATCACAGTCATCGCTGTGGCCGTCACCCTCTGTGACCTCAGCCCAGATGAGAAGCTCACAGGAAGCAAAGCGTGCTCCCTGCACCTGGCTCCACTCTGAACAACCCGTCTCCGCTCCCGTGTAACTAAGTAGGATATTATCGTACATGATGATATATCCATCACGGCTGATGGTACATCTGTCCGGGAGGTCTCTCCTCGGCGCTGTCGCTAATACACCAGAGCGATTGCTCACCTTGCGGGACGGGATGGGGGTAAACACGACAGCGGCCCGGTGAAATAGTGCCGTAATAATGTCCTGGCATTTCCACCGTATGTATTTTCACGGCGGTAAACAGTGGTTATGAGCTAGTGACCTTTAAATGCAGTGCTCTCGGAGGGAAAACAAATGTCATCTTAATAGTGAGCGCCTGCCTCGTCTTGAGCCCCGTCCGCCGGAGAGGAAGAAGGCAACATATCAGGGAAAATAAGTAGCTCTCACCCGCGGGTAAAAGAGACGCGGTGACGCGTAACATTCTGCTTCTGTTTCTCTCTATAACCCGTGGTCTCGTCACATGAATGTCATACTTCATTAACCTTTGGTTTGCTAAGAACTAGGCTTGATAGTTCCCATATGTGGACAAGATGTATCCAAATTATGCAAGATGTATGCAAATTACACAACATTCGTATGGTCTGAATCCACATATACATATATATTTTGACAAAGCATTTAGATCATCTGCAGTATGGCTGGGCAACCAGTAATCTATCGAATACATAAATTGTACTCATATATACTGTATCTATAACATAATAATAGTAGTGCTGTCAGGCGATTAAAAAAATGTATCTAATTAATTACAGGATTTGTAATTAATTAATCTAATTAATCGCATTTTAATCGCATAACCATTTTATGCCTGATATTCTATATTCTATAATCATATTTCAAATTGCATGTGTCCAGATGGCAGAATTCAGTACTGTATCTACAAAACCTTCTGTTTAATCATCTTCCATCTATTAATTTGCTTAGATTTTTCAGGTCTGGTCAATTTGAGCATGGTGTTATTCACAGTCAAAGATAAAAAAAATTATTATTGATATTCTCATTTGGTTCATTACAATTGACTCAAAATAAGATTTTCATTCAATCAATCACAGCGCATATTGATTGATTGAATGAAAATGTTATTAACAGATTGCAGAATGGGTACAATACAGTACGGCTCAATACACACAATTGTTAAGGGCATGCAGACCAGAGAAAGACTTTCGTCTTGTTTACATCAGGGTCCCCCATTTTCAATTGTAAGTAAGGGTGCAACTTGCACCGTGCAATCCATTCTTTGTGGATCTAGCCCACAGTATTTCTGACACTGGGAATACATTCCCTGAGATTCATAGATGTCCCTAGAATCAGATACCAAGAACATGCAAATGGACCATATTAAAAAAAAGTCTGTAAATGTGTATTCTACATTCTCATGGAATGAATGAGATACAAAAAAAATTATAAAAAAGAAGATAAGAGTTAATTTTCATAACGCGATAATTTGCTGTGTAATTAATTAATCTAATTAACGCGATAAACTGACAGCCCTAAATAATAGTATAAAAAAACATAGATTCTAATAAAACCTTCTGAAGGTAACTACTATATGTGTCCATAGGGGTTAGCGTGGAAAGTCAACGGTACAACGTAGCTACGAGTTAAAAAATAAACAAGTAAATGATAAATACATAAACATACCACTATGTGACAACTGCAAAAAACTGAATAAAAAATAGTAGCTAAAGTAAAAATGAAACAGTAGGTTATTTTAATCTGAAGGGTCCAGAGCCGCAGAGGGGCCGGGCCCATTGTGCAGCGCAACCCAGAACAGCAGAGAACAGACCGGACCGGAATTAAACACCACAAAGGAAGAAAATAAATGATGTAGAGCACAGCAGAAAAAGAGTAGGAGACCAATGAATCAAGTGGAAGGAGGGAGGAGAGCAGATACGAAAAAAGGAGACGAGAGAGAGAGATACAGGAGGATGGTATCAGTGCTTACCGTTCTGTTGGTACAGATGGGGGTGAAGGCGTTGGTTCCACAGGTGAACAGTCTGTTCCCGTTCACCAGCAGCACACGGATGTAGTTCTGGCACTCCTCCTGCGGGCACACGCACAGACACACACACACACACACACACACATTTGGCATTAGCACCGTTGAGCAGTCATTTGAGGAGCATCTAGGTTAGGCAGGGTTTGGGGGCACAATTAAACGTAACACCAGCGAATGAAACAAAACACCTGCCACCATGAGGAGAGCCTGTCTAGGACGTGGCTGGTCTTGACAAGATGAAAATCAAGGCCAACGCCGGAAGCTTTCAGTGGCGTCACGCCATCATTCAAGAGAGTCCAGAGAGTTTGGGTGAAGGAGCTGAACGAGGATTACAGGTAACCGGGAGAGAGAGAATGGAGATGTCTGGGGCTGTCATAGAGCCTGGTTTCTATGACGACATGGTTACAGACCAGGGCCTGGTTTCTATGACGACATGGTTACAGACCAGGGCCTGGTTTCTATGACGACATGGTTACAGAACAGGGCCTGGTTTCTATGACGACATGGTTACAGACAAGTATGGTATGGATATGGGCAGGGTAATAGTAGAAAGACATAAATATAGGCAATACAATTATAATAGAAATAAAAATAAACAGTGTAAACAATATAATTAACTCTGAATGCAGATGAGGGTCTGGCTGCCCTCTCAGTTATATAATATGTTACAATGAATATGGGCAATACAGAATTATAATCTGAATATACAGTATACTATGAACAGAGTAAAGAAAACAGTATACACAGGTGCAGTATACACAAGGTACCCTAACTGGCATGCTATACGTCATACGTTATACGTTGTAGTCCGTGCAGGTTAGGTGGTGAGAGTCAGACACACTTAGTGGTCAGACAGTCCTAGTAGTTCTCCGGTTCTGCCACGTGAGTTGTAATGCGTGGGTCAATGGAGGACAGTACCTTGGATCCGTCCCCCAGATGTAGAACTCTAGAGAACAGCACTACAAGTAGGATAATGAATGCGTCAGTGGAGTGTAGCGGTACAGGGAAAGAAGCTCCAGGTCTGTCCTTGTCTGTGGTAGAAAGCAGCGTGGCTCAGGGGTAGAGCGGGGCGTCCAATGATCGAAGGGTTGGTGGTTCGAATCCCGCTCAAGCCCATGTCCATCCCATTGCCGTTGTGTCCTTGGGCAAGACACTTAACCTACTTGCCTCGTATGAATGTGTATGCATGTGAATGAATGTTGGTGGTGGTCGGAGGGGCCGTAGGCGTTGATTATTCGCCACGCTTCCGTGAGTTTGCCTCAGGGCAGCTCTGGCTGCAATTGTAGCTTACCACCACCGGTATGACTGTGTATGAACGAATAATGGACTCTGTGAAGCGCTCTGAGTCAGAGCAACAGTCAGTCAGAGAAGAGCGCTATATAAATCCAATCCATTATTATTATCATTAACAATAGTACAAGGCCTCAGAATACATGGGGGAAGGACGGCGTGCTCGGTGGAGGGAGTGCAGCGTTGCCGCATTGAGCAATACGTCTTGAGAAGTCAATCAAGTCAGTGGGTTTAAGTCCCGCGATGGGTAGAAAACCACAGTTGGCAGAATATCAGTAACCCTGTCAGTGAGGATATCAGTAACCCTGTCACCTGTCACCTGAGGGAATTCATTTTCATTTCAGTTTTGCAGGAAGAGCTAAGAAATCGGTTAACAGTACTCGGGAGGACAGAACAACTTATGAGGAATAGAAAGAAGAAGGAGCAAGTCAGGACAGCATTTTATAGGGATCCATTTAAGTTTGTTAAAGGAATGTTCAGCCAAGGAAAGGGAGGGCAACTCAAAGCTTCAAAGCAAGAGCAATAGGCATATTCAAAAAAGTCTTACTCAGATACAGGAAAGAATAGAGAAATGGGATAGAGAAACTTCCTCCAGATATACTGTACCACAGTTAGGAGAGGTAGAGTATATGATGGATATTAGTGGATTAGCTGCATTTTTCGCCGATCATCCAATAAACCGCTCGAAAGTTGAATTTGCCGCCTTTCGATCGACACCACACTCAACCAATTGTGTGCTTCGGGGTGTCAAGTTACATATATCCGCCCGGTGAGCGTCATTTGACAGGCCGTTCCGTCAAATGACCACGTCCGGTTCTGAACGGTCTAGAACTGACCAATCACTGTGGGGAATGGAAATTCACAGGCTTAGCTTCTGCCATCCCCCTTTTCAAACCATTAAGTGGTGTCTGTTGTTACTGTTGTCTATTGTTTTGTGGTGGTTATTGTACTGTTTTGTGGTTGTCTTGTATTGTATAGGTTGCATGGTTTGAAATAAATAAATAAAATGAAAAATGAACTGCTGATGGGGAAAATGATTGATCAGCATTGTAGCCAACGAGCGTCCACTCCGAAAGAGACCGCAGACGGGCGGGTGAGAGTGGGGGAAGGTGGGGAAAGTTGATGAAGAAGTCCGTTGTTGTGACTCAAGCGTCAGAATGAATGGAAGTGGATCGTCATTTTGGATAATCACTCTGTATTTTTACCGGTACACACATTACAAAAACCTTTTTATAAAATTTGGGCTATGGAACTGGAATCTGGCAACCACTAAACAGAAATGTGAGTACAAACAACTTTTACTTCAGCGTGTTCAAATCTCTGTTACTCTATTTCATTAGCAGTTAAATGTATTCTTCTTTTTTGCTTTAGCAAGTTCAGAATGTTACCTTTCAAAAGAGACCAGACTCATGCATAAGTATAAAGGATAAAGCTAAGCTGTCATCAAAAACAAAAATAGACCCGTTTTGGGGGTGATGCTTAAGAGGTTAATATAGTGGCATACCACAGTGCAGAAAGCAGAACTCCCAGGTGTTGCAGGGTGCATATAACACACTAGCATGATATGTGTTTGGTTCAGTACCACATAGCCTTATTCAGAGTGCTTTTGATTGTCATGGGTGATTGTAAACTTGGTGGAAGCATACTTCCATGTGTTTTAGTACTATAGATTTAGCAACAGTGGAATAAACAGCAGAATAAATCAGCATTCACAATGGTCATGGAAGTAATTATTAGAGCATCAAGGTGGGTGGTAGGTGGGGAGAGACGGCAGGGCGGACTGCGCCTCCCACCAGGACAGCACCTTGTACAAAAAGGTTACTAAAGAAGTCAACTGCGAATCTCAAGTGGGCTGGGAAGAAGATTAAGCCCAACAAGTCGAGAAGCATCTCACTGACCAGAGGGAAGGTAAGAGAGAGAAAGTGTGACGCAAATGAGGGAGAAATTCCATCCATAATGGACAAGCCAGTGAAAAGTTTGGGTAGGTGCCTGGGATATAATAGGGAGTTGAATGACAGTGAACAGCTTGAAGAACTTAGGAAAGACGTTGTTGATCCAGGCAAGTACAGATGCAGCTCTTAGGACTTCACGCTCTGCTGCGTGGGCGCTGCCAGGTTAACGGCACTGCCAGGTTAACGGCACTGCCAGGTTAACGGTATATTCAACCAGTAGGGGCGCTCGAGTTACACCGGTGATTATATCCATCCGACGGCCCGTGGCACAGATCAGCTCGATTATACAGTAGCTGGTGATTACTGCACAGGCGGCTGTCGGGCCATTTACTTCATTGAATTAATTTGTCTGTTACTCAAGAGTTATAATACACTTTTTATATTGTACAGACATGCTCTGAAATAAACTAAAGCGTTCACATACAGCAGTGGTCACCAACCCGTCGATCGCGATCGACTGGTCGATCTTTGAGACTTTCCCTGTAGATCTTTCCCTGACAAAAAAAAAGCTTAAAAAGAAATGAATTTTTTTAATTTGTTTAGATCTTTCCCTGAGAGTCCACATTACAGTTCTACTTTTGTTTTGATGTTAAAAGTGATGCTGCACTTAGCACTGGCTGCACTTAGCACTGACTGAGAAAGTACACATTACAGTTCTACTTTATAAAATGGTAATTGTAAATATGTTTGTCAATGTTAATAATATGAGAAAGTCCACATTACAGTTCTACTTTTGTTTTGATGTGAAAAGTGATGCTGCACTCAGCACTGACTGCACTTAGCACTGACTGCACTTAGCACTGACTGAGAAAGTACACATTACAGTTCTACTTTATAAAATGCTAATTGTAAATATGTTTGTCAATGTTAAAACCCATTCTCTGCCGGAGCTTATATCCATCCTTGTAGCCTCTCTGCCAGCACTATTTGTCTATGGAGATGTTCACCTTCTTTGCAGGGCTATAACTTTTTAAATTGTATTGCTAAATTGACATTACTATGGCCCATTCAACATCAATTATCTATCGTTCAGGATGTAGGAACGTTTTACTTTTTCATTCACACATTCATACTAAAATACCGTCCAGAGTATAAATATGTTTTTATCGTTTTCTGCTGTATTTCATAGAACGTGAGATATAGCCATAAATGCATATATTAGATGATCAAATGCAGTCTGATACCGATCAACGTTATATTAGAAATGTCAATTGTACATGATCCTAAACGTCATGACTGGTCATCTGATGGTGACCGGAGGGGGGGGGGGGGGGGGGGTCGTTTATAATTCAATGACCGACATTAAATGATTCATGTAGTATGGGTGATATATAGATCAGAGCAGTTTGTATGGATAATAATAATCAAAAACGCTGAAACTCACGGCAGCTTCCTCTTACCGTTGGGCGATCACACTGGCGCAAACAGATCCCAGTTATGTGATGTTGATCTAGGTGATCCAGTTCCGGTTTGTATAATACTAATATACGTCCAATCATGTTGTTTATTGAGTTATGGCAACGGATCGATATGCACAGTGTCTGGATAGAGTCCCGGACGGAATAGGGGATGGACTAAGCACGTCCGGCCACTTCCGGTTTTGGCAACTCGCCGATCGCCCACCAGGTGGCGGTATTGAAGCGTTGCAGAGTTGAGCGGAGTCCTACAACACCAGCAAAGACTCCGTGGGTGAAATGTGAATACCATGACGAAAATATGAAATATTGATCTCAACCCGTCTTAACCCGTCATTGGCAGATTACGCATGGCGAGGAATGACGTGTAAACACGTCATCGGCGGAGAAAGGGTTAATAATATGAGAAAGTCCACATTACAGTTCTACTTTTGTTTTGATGTGAAAAGTGATGCTGCATAAGATGACTGCACTTAGCACTGACTGAGAGAGTACATATTGCTGCTGACGGGACAAAACCTCGTAACTCCATTTTTTATCAACTCAGTAGATCATCCTCCATGTGTGTGTGGTTTTACAAAGTCTACACAATGGGAAAGCATTAAACCAATCATCTGTCTAAACCTCGTAACTCTATTCACCCTCAAATCTGTGTTTGTTTTTTTCATCTGCTGAAAAGTTGGGTTTTTGGAGTTATGAGGTTTTGTCCCGCCAGCAGCGATATTACAGTTCTACTTTGACGTTTTAATGTTGGACCAAAGCATTGCATGTAATTAGAATACAGGCAAATAAAAGTAATTTAGTACAATCTTGGCTGTCTTTTTCTCTCAACGCTTCAATAGGTAGATCTTGCCTTAACCAAAAAAGAAAATGATCTTGGGCTTAAAAAGGTTGGTGACCACTGACGTACAGTATATTTTAATGGAGAGCACCGCTGAACTAAACTAAACTCAATGATAAAATACAGTACAAGCGTTCACGGAATTATATCCATCCGACAGCCCGTGGTTAAAGCTGGTGATTATTGCACAGGCGGCTGTCGGGGTTGACTTCATTGAATTAATTAAAAAAGTTTAGTTCAGAGCGTGTCTGTACAATATATAACTCTGAGTAACAGACAAATTAATTCAATTAAGTGCACCGCGACAGCCGCCTGTGCAGTAATCACCAACTTTAACTACGGGCATCGGATGGATATAATTCCAACTTGACTTTGCGCCTCCTGGCAGCATATAACAGAACAGCAAGGTTACCAAATGTATTCCACCAACAGCTCTGACAACAGCACGATCAGCGTGGCAGCAGAGCTCAGAGTCCTAAGAGCTGCATCTGTAGAAGTTATGCTGTTTGAAGTTTGATTTATTCCCTAAATTGATGTGGTCATTATCACTATATGCGGTGTCAATATCAAATGTGGAAAGGTAAATGGTAAATAGTACTTTTATCCAAAGCGCTTCACAATTTTGTTCCTCACATTTGACCCATTCACTCACACATTCACACACCGATGTCGGAGGCGACCATGCAAGGGCTTGAGAGATTGGTACATTTGTATAATATTATTAGGAACTGGCTCGAAGTCCCTCTGTGTATTCGTGGGAGGATGAGGAGGATTGGAGGATGAGGAGGATGGAAGATGGAGGTTTTCCACAATGGTCCTCAGAGACTAATCTTTTGGCCAAACAAAATCTCTAACCAACAACTGTGCAAGAACACAGGTAGCCAGAACGTCACCAAAGAAATCACACACAGACATCCGAGACGGCCGGGCCACATACGACTCATTGTTGCATTAACCCTTTCACTACCACACTACAGGTGGTTAACCCCTTCACTACCACACTATACATGGTTAACCCTTCCACCACCACACTGTAGATGGTTAACTCCTTCAGGGTTAACCCTTTCACTGCCGCACTACAGGTGGTTAACTCCTTTACTACCACACTACATACTGTTAACCATTTCACTGCCACACTACATACTGTTAACCCTTTCTCTACCACACTACAGAAGGTTAACCTTTGTAGTGTGGTAGTGAAAGGGTTAAGATGGTTACCGCCAGGTGAAAGGAAACAAGAGGGGCCCAAAGCTTGAACTGTAACTGAGGAGCTGGACAAGAGGAATCTGTCATGGGGGAGGGAGAGAGAGAGAGGGGCGCAGCATGTTGCCAAGGACACAGCGCGATGGAGAGATCTTATTGCAACCGTATGTCTCGTAGGAGATGGAGAGAGGAGTAAATAAGTTAGTTTAGAAAAATGAAAGTGGGTTATCACACGCAATCCTGTATATTGCTACTCTGGAGTTTTACGATCGGAGCTGAAGCAGTGTCTTGTGTAACGCGTAACACTGTTGATCTCTGGCGTGGCAGAATAAAGCACAAGAGTAACAATATATACTGTAGCGTGCAGTAATCTGTTTGTCATTTTTCTGAAGTCACACATACAGATACCGGCACTGATTGAGAAATGTTTTGGCGCCCTCGTAATATATAAACTTCAGTATTTGCCACAATTGAATATTTGGCAATATCATACATTTCTATATTTGATTTTGAGGCATGTGATTGCTATGACATGATCTAATGTGATTCAGCTGACATAATATTTCAACATTTGAATCAAGTACAACCAAACACATGTGGTTGAAATTTTACACTTTTTATTTTCCTTCTCCTTTCAAACACTGTTCTCCAGTCTATGACTGATAATGTTATTCTTATTTTTGTATGTCTCCTTTATTTAACCAGGCAGGTCAATTAAGAACACATTCTTATTTACAATGACTGGCAAGAGGACAAAAGGACCCCTGGGAACAGGGAAACAGGGAAAGGACCAAAATAAATACAATATAATAATAAAATATAAAAGACACAGACATACATCACAGAAGTAAGGGAAATAATACATAAAACACACATCAAACAAACAACCAAATTGAATACATGAAGCCGAACAGACACATTAGAAGTTAAAAGGCTGGGTGACAGTTGCAGGTGTGTGTAAACAACTCTGCGATAGAGTCCTTAAAAGTAGTGAGGGGGGGTCAATGTGTCAATTCAAAGTATTTTGCATCTTGTTCCAACTGCTGGGAGGGTTTTGAGTGTAAGACAATTAATCTCTCGCCGAGAGTGTAGCGATGGCCTATTTACAGATGTGTGTATAAGTCACAGCAATGTATAATGTTTGATTGATTGACTGAGTGATCGATTGCTGCAGAACAACATGACCTCTGTGTAGTAGTAGTAGTAGTAGTAGTAGTAGTAGTAGTTTTTCACCAAAGGTCTTTCATTCAAAAACACATAAA
This sequence comes from Notolepis coatsorum, assembly GCF_963971535.1. Taxonomy (NCBI): domain Eukaryota; kingdom Metazoa; phylum Chordata; class Actinopteri; order Aulopiformes; family Paralepididae; genus Notolepis; species Notolepis coatsorum. Next base: position 34,725,670 of record NC_140176.1, on the reverse strand, counting down.
GCAAACACTGGCAGTCAAAAGTCAGGTCACTGCACTGTGTTTGCTTTCAGGCTGGCCGGCGTAATAAAGCTCTCATGCGCTCCCCTCCGTCTGAGAGGCCAGGCCGTGTGCTGGAGAGGAGGCGTTGATTTAAAATCCACTCAATCAGCCTGTGTCTGAGCCACTCCAGGTGCACCAGGGCCTCTGTCTCTCTCTCTCTCTCTCTCTCTCTCTCTCTCTCTCTCTCTCTCTCTCTCTCTCTCTCTCTCTCTCTCTCTCTCTCTCTCTCTCTCTCTCTCTCTCTCTCTCTCTCTCTCTCTCTCTCTCTCTCTCTCTCTCTCTCTCTCTCTCTCTCTCTCTCTCTGGATCTCTCTCTCTCTGCCTCTCTATGCCTCTCTATCTGCCTCTCTCTCTCTCTCTCTCTCTCTCTCTCTCTCTCTCTCTCTCTCTCTCTCTCTCTCTCTCTCTCTCTCTCTCTCTCTCTCTCTCTCTCTCTAGATGCCTGTTTTAGGAGGGTTATATAGGTAGGACATCACAGCATAGAAGGAGGAGGAGGGAGTGGAATAGCTATTTTATACCTCCCTAACTAGACGGAGGCTAGTGTGTGGAGGCTTAGTGACTGTGCTCTGCTGTGTGTGTGTGTGTGTGTGTGTGTGTGTGTGTGTGTGTGTGTGTGTGTGTGTGTGTGTGTGTGTGTGTGTGTGTGTGTGTGTGTGTGTGTGTGCGTGCGTGCGTGCGTGCGTGTGTGTGTGTGTGTGCACACATACTGTACATACACGTGTGCATGCACACGCTTGCATGTTTGTGTGTGTGTGGCTGTGTGTGTCTGTGTGTGTGTAGATAGTGGATTTTCAAAGGACATTACATCTACGTTCCAATCATCTGTAATGCTATATATATAAGCCTTCCACTGTCAAAACAAGCATGTCTCTGCCTCCATAATGATGATTCAGATCATGTTCTCCCTGCTGCTGCCAGACACCCTGATGTTGTTATTGTCCAAGTCTTCTCAACCAAGCGGCTGAAATATTACCAAATAGCAACAGCTGTGGCAGTCAATTTCACAGCTAGTGTAATCTCCTGCTTTTCATTAGATTTAAGGGGGATTAAGAATTACAATCTATTTATTACAAAGGACATTTTACATGTAGCCTACCAGGGATTTGTCTTGTGCATTTAACCCAGCCTAACTGTGTAGGAGCAGTGGGCCGCAGCCTCAGTCTGGCGCTCCAGGGGGCCAACTCCAGTTCTATAAACCGGAGGACCTGGATGAAACTCACGCAAACACAGGGAGAACATGCAGCCTGCACACAGAAAGACCAGCTGGGTTCAAACCCAAGACAAACAGCGACCATGTTATTACCATGTTAACAGGTTAGAGCAGCTACACAGTGACCATGTTAACAGGTTAGAGCAGCTACACAGTGACCATGTTAACAGGTTAGAGCAGCCACACAGTGACCATGTTAACAGGTCAGAGCAGCCACACAGTGACCATGTTAACAGGTTAGAGCAGCTACACAGTGACCATGTTAACAGGTCAGAGCAGCTACACAGTGACCATGTTAACAGGTTAGAGCAGCTACACAGTGACCATGTTAACAGGTCAGAGCAGCCACACAGTGACCATGTTAACAGGTTAGAGCAGCTACACAGTGACCATGTTAACAGGTTAGAGCAGCTACACAGTGACCATGTTAACAGGTTAGAGCAGCTACACAGTGACCATGTTAACAGGTCAGAGCAGCTACACAGTGACCATGTTAACAGGTCAGAGCAGCTACACAGTGACCATGTTAACAGGTCAGAGCAGCTACACAGTGACCATGTTAACAGGTTAGAGCAGCTACACAGTGACCATGTTAACAGGTTAGAGCAGCTACACAGTGACCATGTTAACAGGTTAGAGCAGCTACACAGTGACCATGTTAACAGGTTAGAGCAGCTACACAGTGACCATGTTAACAGGTTAGAGCAAACACACTGCCCACGTAAGCAGATGAGCCTATTTCTTTTGTGAGGTACAGTTTCTTGTCACTGCAGTTCAATGAGGCAGCCGTCACGCTGGCAACCTGCCAAGGCTAAGTATCTATACTATGTGTGTGTGTGTGTGTGTGTGTGTGTGTGTGTGTGTGTGTGTGTGTGTGTGTGTGTGTGTGTGTGTGTGTGTGTGTGTGTGTGTGTGTGTGTGTGTGTGTGCCTATAAGCTTTAGACAGAGAAGCTGTATGTGTGGGTAGCTACAACACCGTCAAGCTTTTGTCTATGACTGAGTGACTGCACTGTGTTTGTGTGTGTGAGTGTGTAGGTGGGAGGGGGGGGGGGGGGAAAGGGCCTGCATAATTCAATTGAGTGGCGCGGTTGATTTCCACAGTAAATAACGGCAGATTTAATATATTTACCCAGCCGCACAGTCTCGACTTGTTTACGAAATCGTCCAGACAAATGTTCCACGTCTGCACAGTAACAGAGTCTGTTTAACACGGTGTTATAAAGCAAACAAAGAAGAGGCGCTCAAGTCCCGTCGAGTCAATTTAACGTCCGCTTCCTTCTCACACGGATGAAATAAATCAAATGCACAAGAGCAAAAGGAGATGCGTTTATATATAAATCAAATGCAGAAGAGCAAAAGGAGATGCATTTATAATATATATATATTATATATATATAACAATCACTTGTAAATTCACTCAAGGCAGAGACACCGTACAGTATCTGTGAAAGGATTTAAGCCACGGTATATTGCTGTGCGCAGTGGAGTAAGTACCAAACCATGGAAAGCACTGTCGACCGCGGTAGAATGAAGCCTTTTAGCGCTATTCTTAGTGTACATCACATGAGCTGATCCCCACCAGGGAGCGGCTGGGAAAACAATTCCAGGGCCGACTCTCCAGGACTAAGGCTTCAGTCTGTAATTCACTGCAACAATCATAGCCTGGCCGGCCACCATTATGGCTCTCTAACCACCTTTCACACGCTGATGAACGCCCAGTGGGTCACCGTCACACACACTCGCTTTAAGATAGACACACACATAGACACACACACACACACACATAGACACACACACACACACACACACACACACACACACACACACACACACACACACACACACACACACACACACACACACACACATGACACACATACGAGCATGCATTGCACACACACACAACACGGCACGATACACACATACGCGTTAAGATATATATACACACACGCGCACGCACACAA
>NC_140176.1:34717456-34719956 GCF_963971535.1 Notolepis coatsorum | reverse complement strand
AGAGGGCGACGCCAGCGTGTCTAGCGAGGATGCAGGGAGAAGAAAAAATAAAATGCCGCATTGATATAGCGCTTTTATCGAATTTGTTCCTCACATTTGTACCCATTCACTGATACATTCACACAATGATGGCGGAGGCGACGATGCAAGGTGCCGACCTGCTCATCGGGAGCAGTTGGGGGTTAAGTGTCTTGCTCGAGTGTCTTCTTGCACGCTGCCCGGGAGGAGAGGGAATCGAACCGGGAACGAACCTCTGGATTACCCGACGACTGCTCTACCTTTTTCGAGCGACTGTCGCCCCCCAAGAAGAGAAGAGAAGAGAAGAGGAATAAGAGAAGAGAAGAGAAGAGAAGAGAAGAGAAGAGAAGAGAAGAGGAGAGGAGAGGAGAGGAGAGGAGAGGAGAGGAGAGGAGAGGAGAGGAGAGAAGAGAAGAGAAGAGGAGAGGAACGCTCTGCACATTACTACAGGAGAGGGAGAAAGAGAAGAGAACTGAAGAGGTAAAAAACCCGGTCTCGTCTCCGAGGAGGAGGAGGCGCGCTCCAATTTCTAACGCTTTAATTTCAGCCTGATCTCCGGAGGATCTCTCATTGATATAAAAGTTATCTATTCATGAGATGAGCATTGGGCCATGGAGACCCCTCGCGCTGTGACAAGTGGAATTAGCCGCCGACCCCCCGACCGGCCGGGAAGAGAGCGGCTCGGGTCAGGGGAGGAGAGTGACTGGGGTCAGGGGAGAATCGCACGGCGCCTCTTAATGCTGGTAAAAAAATATAAAACTATTCAACCTTTCTCCGCAGGCCACTGGGAGACGGCTCATTCCCTCTCACAATAATAACCTGGCGCATGGCCAGATGGAAATGACTTCTCCCTCTGTGGGGAATATAGTAAATATCTCCATTTCGAAAGAGAATATTATATTTCACCTTGGTATCGGGGGCCGGCCGGGCCCGGGACGGGGTTGGGAGGGGAAAACTGAGTCCCCCGGCTCTGCACTGGGGAGAGGATGTTTTATGTCCTCTCTATATGAGTCCTGAGCGTCTGCGCCTCGTGCCTTACGAGAGGGGGAGGGGCCTCTTTTACCTCTGTTTCTATGTGGCCTTAACCCATTCACCACCACACTACCGAAGGTTAACCTTTCACTGCCACACTAAAGGGTTAACCATTTGCCGTGTGGCAGTGAAAGGGTTAAGCAGGGACGGGGAACAGTGGAGTAGTGAGGGGGATCAATTTGTCCATTTCCAAAGTCTCTTGCTTCTCGTTCCAACTGCTGGGAGCAGGAAATTGGAAGGAGGAGGATTGACCGAAGGAAGGAACTCTAAACGATTTTGCACACATTCATTTCGTTTGACAGTTATTGACAGTAAATGAGTTTGAATGTGGCCACCGGTGATGTCATCGGGGACATTGAATCATCCCTGTGTTGTGTTCATTACAGCTCTGTGAAATGATGTACAGTAGATGAAAAAATAGCAAAACACACAGAAGAGGGTTGGTCTCTATTTCATCTCTCTCTCTCCGACTTCTGTCTTTCCTTTCCTTCCTTGCTGTGTGTGTGTGTGTGTCTGTGTGTGTGTGTGTGTGTGTCTGTGTGACGTGTGTGTGTGTGTGTGTGTGTGTGTGTGTGTGTGTGTGTGTGTGTGTGTGTGTGTGTGTGTGTGTGTGTGTGTGTGTGTGTGTGTGTGTCTGTGTGACGTGTGTGTGTGTGTGTCTGTGTGTGTGTGTGTGTGTGTGTGTGTGTGTGTGTGTGTGTGTGTGTGTGTGTGTGTGTGTGTGTGTGTGTGTGTGTGTGCGCGCGTGCGTGCGCAAGAGAGTTCACATTCCAGGCCAAAGCTGGCTATTTTGGGGCCAGCCACCCCAAACCACACACATCAGCACTCCCAGCTCAGTGCCCCCGGTGCGCCTGCAGGAAGGACTGTGGGCACAGGAAGTGTTTTCTCTGACCTCAGGGGGTAGGAGCCAGCTAATGGAGTCTTCACTCACTCACTCACTCACTCACTCACTCACTCACTCACTCACTCACTCACTCACTCACTCACTCACTCACTCACTCACTCACTCACTCACTCACTCACTCACTCACTCACTCACTCACTCACCCACTCACTCACTCACTCACTCACTCACTCACTCACCCACCCACTCACTCACTCACTCACTCACTCACTCACTCACTCACTCACTCACTCACTCACTCACTCACTCACTCACTCACTCACTCACTCAATCACACGCAGTGTCAAATCAATCTTAATATAATGTTAAATTATGACTGACAGCACTAATGGGACCACTTTTATTTTTACACCATTCATCACAGGATCATGTGATTTTTCACCAGTGCCGCTAAGTCCGGATAGCGGTGCGATTGACGCCGGTGCCGCCGCTTTAAGACACAAAGTGTCAAAGCGCGTGAGCGGAGGTCCGTGAGGCTGCGGCAGGGAGGAAGTGTTGGCATAATTTAGCACTAAAGCCACAATATCTCACTGCCAAGGTGTCAAA
>NC_140176.1:34702456-34712456 GCF_963971535.1 Notolepis coatsorum | reverse complement strand
CATAAAGACGTAGTTGGAAAGAAGGGTTCATAAAGATGTACAGTAGTTGAAAGACGGGTTCATAAAGATGTAGTTGGAAAGACGGGTTCATAAAGACGTAGTTGGAAAGACGGGTTCATAAGGACGTAGTTGGAAGACGGGTCATAAAGACGTAGTTGGAAAGACGGGTTCATAAAGGCGTAGTTGGAAAGACAGGTTCATAAAGACGTAGTTGGAAAGAAGGGTTCATAAAGACGTAGTTGGAGGGGAGAGACAGGTTCATAAAGACGTAGTTGGAAAGACGGGTTCATAAAGACGTAGTTGGAAAGAAGGGTTCATAAAGATGTAGTTGGAAAGACGGGTTCATAAAGACGTAGTTGAAAGAAGGGTTCATAAAGACGTAGTTGGAAAGACAGGTTCATAAAGACGTAGTTGGAAAGACGGGTTCATAAAGACGTAGTTGGAAAGACGGGTTCATAAAGACGTAGTTGGAAAGACAGGTTCATAAAGACGTAGTGGAAAGACGGTTCATAAAGACGTAGTTGGAAAGACGGGTTCATAAAGACGTAGTTGGAAAGACGGGTTCATAAAGACGTAGTTGGAAAGACGGGTTTCATAAAGACGTAGTTGGAAAGACGGGTTCATAAAGACGTAGTTGGAAAGACGGGTTCATAAAGACGTAGTTGGAAAGACGGGTTCATAAAGACGTAGTTGGAAAGACGGGTTCATAAAGACGTAGTTGGAAAAGACGGGTTCATAAAGATGTAGTTGGAGGGGAGAGACAGGTTCATAAAGACGTAGTTGGAAAGACAGGTTCATAAAGACGTAGTTGGAGGGGAACAAGGGGTTCATAGAGACTTTTGTTCAAAACCAAAGCTTTTTGGCTACAAAGACGAGGCCTTCACCGGTGCTGGAGGGAATAGAGGAGCATATTGCATATCGTATGTCATTCATTCATTCATTCATCCATTCATTCATTCATGTCTTACTGTCTCAAGTGCTTTCTGAAGGTTCTCACCTCCATATATTTATATTTGCAAACACCCTTGATCCTACACTGTAAATGGAACGTGCAATAATGTTAATATTACCATATTTTATATTTGTTCTTAAGATCTCCTTATCTTAGCATTTGCTTGTATTTAAGTTGTTCATTCCAGTTAAGTATATTGAGTGATTGTGTGATCTACTGATCTGTGTGATTTTGTCTGAAGGGCGGACTAGCAAACTACGTTTTTATTGTACAGCAAACTGTCTGTTTAACTGTGCATATGACAATAAATCATCTTGAATCTTGAATTTTTCTCTGCTGCATTTAAAAGTATGATCTCCGCACCTGTGTGTCAAATTGTAACTGTCTTAGCTGATTTTTGATTGTTTATTCTTATTTATTGTGCCTACAGTATGTATATGTACCTATATAATTGCTGATAAACTGTGTCTTGTTTTGTCAGCTCGTTGTCGCTGTAAATAGGCTAACCTTCAGTGCTTTACGAGTTTAAATAAAGGTTTGAAATTAAATTAAATTAACTACCTATTCTCATATTCTTCCTTTCAGCAGAACTGATTTGAAAGTAGAAGCCGACAAGAGAGGTATTGACGTTTTGTTTCTCAAAAGTGTTCTACGGTTTCTTGAGCCAGGCCCAGTGGTATCCTTAGCCTGCCTTTGGAATCCCGATCCAATCTCAGCACGCCGTTTAAACAACGTCAAAACAGAATCCGTCTGATGCGAAGCCCTTAAGGGGACATGGGGGAGATATAAATGGATGGAAGGAAAGAAAAAAGATAAATACTTTTGCGTTCTCCCGAGAAACCTTTGCCTAATATGAGGTAAAGCTCAGAGAAGAGCACTGAACACACTGCCCTGGATCTAGCAGGGTTTATACAGTAATGGACACACTGCCCTGGATCTAACAGGGTTTATACAGTAATGAACACACTGCCCTGGATCTAACAGGGTTTATACAGTACTGAACACACTGCCCTGGATCTAACAGGGTTTATACAGTAATGAACACACTGCCCTGGATCTAACAGGGTTTATACAGTAATGAACACACTGCCCTGGATCTAACAGGGTTTATACAGTAATGAACACACTGCCCTGGATCTAACAGGGTTTATACAGTAATGAACACACTGCCCTGGATCTAACAGATAGGGGTGAGTGACACAGACAGATACGTATAGGAGAATGACATAGACAGATAGGGGTGAGTGACGTAGACAGATAGGGCTGAGTGACATAGACAGATAGGGGTGAGTGACAGACATATCGAGGAGAGTGACATAGACAGATAGGGGTGAGTGACACAGACAGATAGGGGTAAGTGACAGACAGATAGGGGTGAGTGACACAGACAGATAGGGGTGAGTGACACAGACAGATAGGGGTGAGTGACATAGACAGATAGGGGTGAGTGAAGTAGACAGATAGGGGTGAGTGACATATACAGAGTAGACAGATTAAATGGTACCGGATCAACTCGACTCGACTTGCTTTTGGTACCAGGTGCTCTTCCATAGTAAATGGGGGCGGGGTGTGCAGGGATGACCGTCGGTGATTGGTCTAAGACACACAGGGTGTCAGATGCTTTGAAGTGTACCACTTCCTTCATAAAACAAGGAAGTGCTCTAGTATCGAAGTAGGACCAGTTTAGGAGGAGGGGAGGACATCTCACTTCATTTGATAGCGTAAAAGCCGTAAAGTTAGGATTTGTTGTCGGCTTCCCGACGAGAGAGAAAGAGACTGAGCTGAGAGAGAGGGAGAGAGAGAAAGCAGGTCGAGCGAGCAGGTCAAGCGAGGAGTGGAAGTTACGGTAGAGTGAACTAAGCAGGGATGAGATAAATAAAACATAATTTTCTGATTGTTCCATGTCGCTTACGTTCTGAAGCACAAACAACTGTCAAACACTCAACAGTTGATTTACTGTGGAAACAGATGCTATTATAGTTTAATTTTCCGCCTCTCAATTTCTCCTTTTCATTCATTAATTTTTTACACCGCAGGGGGCTGTTGCAGTGAACCTCGTATGGTTATTGATATAACATTATACACATGGAAAAAAACATCCCCAGGGAATCTCTTAGTTACATCAATATTGTGCCGTCAGAACAGTCTTAAGTTAAGTATTTAAAGTTCTCTATTCAAATCAAATCAAATCAAATTTATTTGTATAGCCCGAGATCCCATGGAATTGCCCCCATGGGCTTTACAGGTCAAGTAGAAACATCACAATAGATCCAGAACAAAAACCACCATAAATCCACATATGCAACACCCCCAGACTTTCCCCAATGAAGATGAGGAACGACTTACTAAAACCTAGCAATAGGGGGGAAAGCACCACAGGCGGCGTGGAGGAGAGAAACCTCAGATGGGATGTTAAAGGGGATCCCCCAAAAGGATGTTGGTGATAATATAGTGTTGCTACAGTATGGCTATTATTGCCTATTGTGCCACCATCTATCTATCTAGGTCGTCCTCGGACGGGCCCTCCATCGGTGCTTCCAGTCATCCCGATCCTCCATGCATCTGGCTAGCTCGCCGGTGCATTCTGTTCCCGCATCTCTCCTGAGTACGTCCACGTAGGTTAATGTGGGACGTCCTCGTGATCGATGCCCGTGTGTTGGTTCCCACAGCACAAGTTTGCTGGTTGGCATCTCATGATGTCTCTGGCAGTGACCTGCCAGCCTCATTCTCCTGACTGCCACTTTCTCGCTCACCCTTAGCACCCCCCCATACAAGTTTGCATTAGTGACATGCTCATTCCTGTTGATGTTGAGCACCACACGCATCATTCTGGTGTAGCACCCATCCAAGGACTTCTGCAGGGTGGGCTTCAAGGTCCAGCATTCACTGCCATACAAAAGGACAGACTCAACTGTTGCATGAAAGAAGTTGAGCTTGATTTGACAGGGGAGGTTGGATTTCCACACACTGGTCATGCCGTTCAGAGCCCTCCATGCAAGCGCCTTCCTCACTTTAAGGTCTTGCTCGGACGAGTTGACCCACGAGCCCAGGTATTTGAAATCACAGACTTCCTTTAGAGCAGAGCCTCCTGTTGTCCTTAGAGGTGGATGATCCTATTGTGCCACCATGGTGTAGAATAGTGTAGTGAGTTTGGCCAGAGCAGCCATCTTGTTTAGTTAAATAGCAAACATTGGAAATACTTCAGCTAGAAGTACAACCCTGCTTAGTAGTGATACGCGGTTCATGTTTTTATTTACCCGCACCCGCATGAGAGCGCATCCGAACCCACCCGACCCGTTATCATGCAGATAAAACAATGACCCGGACACGACCGAACCACAAATAAATAAATAAATACATTTAAAAAAGGATGCAGGCAATATTCCAAAGTTTCTTGTCACATTTATTGAAAGGCAACTTCAAAAACGTTATGAAATTAACTGCGACGATAGGAATATGTGAAAGAGTATAATGTAATTCTACAAATGTTTTGTGTAATTGAATGCTACAAATAGCCTAAGTATTACCGCAAAGTGTTTTGTAAATAGGTTGGCAATAGTCTCGTCTCGCATGTTAAGAAAAACATTTGCCTGCATATAGGCTTAATGAAAACTCATTCTAAACCTAAAATAATAGCCTTTAATGAAATAAATCCAGGTACAGTAGTCTATTGCTCATTATTTATACTCACTGTGCTCCTTGGCTGCACTATGAAGAAATAACATTTAGTCCACGGTGCCTGGGCTGAGTCTGTTACGCCGCGCTTCGATCACATCGTCCAGCCGAGCTGAATGTGCGCTCGCTTGCTGCGCTTGTAGCTGGGATGCACAGCACAGCTGTGAGCTTAGAGACGTTTATATTTAATTTAGTCTATAACTATTTTGTGTAGCGTGACACGTCATTTGACCCAAACACGACACTGAACTCAAAATTTTTTTCAGTTGACCCTACATCCGCCTACAAATACATTCTTTCATGGGGCCCAGAATCTGGAGCTACACCCCTGAGTACAACCCTGCTTAGTTACACAAAGTTGTTGTAACTAATATATTCACCTATAAGTACAACCCTGCTTAGTTACACAAAGTTGTTGTAACTAAGAGATTCACCTATAACCACAACCCTGCTTAGATACACAATGTTGTTGTAACTAGAGATTCACCTATAACCACAACCCTGCTTAGATACACAATGTTGTTGTAACTAAGAGATTCACCTATAACCACAACCCTGCTTAGATACACAATGTTGTTGTAACTAAGAGATTCACCTATAACCACAACCCTGCTTAGATACACAATGTTGTTGTAACTAAGAGATTCACCTATAACCACACCCTGCTTAGATACACAATGTTGTTGTAACTAAGAGATTCACCTATAACCACAACCCTGCTTAGATACACAATGTGTTGTAACTAAGAGATTCACCTATAATCACATGGTTCACTAGATTTATCACTAGATGTATCAACTTCTAATAAAATTTTCACGTGAGCGCGCATTTCCCGATGGAACTGTACTTAGTGCTGTTGTGTTACTACAAGAAACGATTCTCTCTGACCAATCACTGCTCTGCAGTGTTGCCACGTAACCTTTTGGTATGGCCTTGGCCCGCTCAGAACGGCGACAGAGGTGATACCAAAAAAAGTACCAGGTACTATCCGCAACGTTTGCCCAGATGGAAAACCAAAAAAGGCACGTAGAGACGATTTGAGTGTGTCTGTGTGTGTGTCAGTAATTTCAAAGTGATATCATGAATAAACAGTGACTATCAAAATGTGTGTTGTTGACTGGCTGGTTGCCAGTGCATGCCGAATAGGTTTCTCCTATACGCGTAATTTACTATTTACAATGTTGTCATTTTACAGATTGTGAACAACATGTCACCAGGAGGGGTACATCTCTGGCGTTGTTTGTCAAATAATATCAAGCTTGAGTGTTACACTCTGAGTGCAGTATAGTTGTATAAGAATAGTAGCATAGTACTATGGTACATAATAGAAAAAAGACGTAGTAAGTAATAAAGGTGTAAGCGTCTAATTAAGAAAGTATGTCATTTCACTTAGAAATAAAGTTGCAGCTGCTCCTCTCTCATGAAGAAGGACGGTAAAGAAAGATAAAGATTCAGGGAAGTATTCAACATCAAACTGTATATACAGCCTATTAGTTAACAAGTGATGGTGTATCGATCTTCCAGCTCAATATGATGCTGTCTGTGGTGCTGAAAACACCAAGCTGCTAGACCTGGAGCAGGAACAGGGTGCTGCTGTGTCTAATGTCAGGGCTGAGCTCCTAGACCTGGAGGAGGAACAGGGTGCTGCTGTGTCTAATGTCAGGGGTGAGCTCCTAGACCTGGAGGAGGAACAGGGTGCTGCTGGTCTAATGTCAGGGGTGAGCTTCTAGACCTGGAGCAGGAACAGGGTGCTGCTGTGTCTAATGTCAGGGCTGAGCTTCTAGACCTGGAGCAGGAACAGGGTGCTGCTGTGTCTAATGTCAGGGTGAGCTTCTAGACCTGGAGCAGGAACAGGGTGCTGCTGTGTCTAATGTCAGGGCTGAGCTTCTAGACCTGGAGCAGGAACAGGGTGCTGCTGTGTCTAATGTCAGGCTGAGCTCCTAGACCTGGAGCAGGAACAGGGTGCTGCTGTGTCTAATGTCAGGCTGAGCTCCTAGACCTGGAGCAGGAACAGGGTGCTGCTGTGTCTAATGTTTGATTGATTGATTGATTGAAAACTTTATTAACAGATTGCAGAATGGGTACAGTACAGTACAGCTCATTGTTAAGGGGATGCAGACCAGAGAAAGACCTTCGTCTTGTTTACATCAGGGTCCCCCATTTTCAATTCATCAGGACATATATGACATACATGACATACAGATAGTCAGTACTGCTACATCTATACATGTATGACATACCAGATTTGCAAATACAGTACTGTTTGTGATACAGAAGGAGTCAAGAAAAGGGAGTATATACATTTGACGTAGAAACTGTACATTGGAGGAGGTTGTGTGGGGGGGGTTGGGTACATTGGGATATTGACAACCATACTGGGTAATTTACATTGGAGGTGGTTGGGGGGGGGGGGGGGGGCCGGGGGGCACACTGTATAAACAAGTAATACTGTACATTGAGGGGGGGGGGGGGGGAGACACTGTACAAACAAACACAATTGTACATTGAACTATTGACAAAACCATACTAGGTAAATGACTGTACATTGGAGGGGGTTGGGTTAGGATATTTACAGGGGCCAGTGTTGAATTGCAGTCTCCCGTAGGTGTCCCTTGAGAGAGGTTTTGAAAGTGGGTAGTGATCCACATTCCTTTACAGCTTTGGGTAGGGCGTTCCACATTGATGTGGCATAATTGCGAAACGTGTTTAGTCACTTATTTGAGCCGAATCTGGGTTTAACATGATTTGTGGAGCTCCCTCTGGTGTTGTGATCGTGGTGTTCACTGACCTTTGGGAAGTATTTTGACATGTACATGGGTACCTTGGTCGTGTAGTGTATCTTGTAGACCAGGCCCATTGCAAGTTGTTGTACTCTGTCGTCTACTCTAAGCCATCCTAGGTTGTCAAAGTGGGCAGGGGTGAGGTGGGTTCTAGGAGTAAGGTCAAGCAGTAGTCTGACCAGTTTGTTTTGAGATGTTTGTAATTTTGTTTTTAGCGCCTTTGAGGTGCTTTGGTACCATGAGGTGCAAGCATAGTCGTAGTACCCCTGAATGAGTGCTCCTGCCAGAGTCTTCAGGGTGTTCTTGTTTACCAGAGAGGAGATCCGGTACAAGAATCGAGTTCGTTGGTTGACTTTTTTTATTACATTGGATGCCATTTTGTCACAGGAGAGATTTGCCTCTAGGATGGAACCCAGGTAGGTAATTTCATCTTTCCTTGTGACAATATTGTCACCCACTGTAACCGAGAAGCCGTCGGTCTTGCTGAGTTTGTTATTTGAACCGAAGAGAATGGACTCTGTTTTGCCCATGTGTAATGATAGTTTGTTATCAGCGAGCCATATGCAGATTCTGCCTAGTTCCGAGCTGAGGGTTGGGGTGAGCTTCTAGACCTGGAGCAGGAACAGGGTTACTGTGTCTAATGTCAGGGCTGAGCTTCTAGACCTGGAGCAGGAACAGGGTGCTGCTGTGTCTAATGTCAGGGCTGAGCTTCTAGACCTGGAGCAGGAACAGGGTGCTGCTGTGTCTAATGTCAGGGCTGAGCTTCTAGACCTGGAGCAGGAACAGGGTGCTGCTGTGTCTAATGTCAGGGCTGAGCTTCTAGACCTGGAGCAGGAACAGGGTGCTGCTGTGTCTAATGTCAGGGCTGAGCTTCTAGACCTGGAGCAGGAACAGGGTGCTGCTGTGTCTAATGTCAGGGGTGAGCTTCTAGACCTGGAGCAGGAACAGGGTGCTGCTGTGTCTAATGTCAGGGGTGAGCTTCTAGACCTGGAGCAGGAACAGGGTGCTGCTGTGTCTAATGTCAGCGCTGAGCTTCTAGACCTGGAGCAGGAACAGGGTGCTGCTGTGTCTAATGTCAGGGGTGAGCATACAGCGGTCCAGCTATGAGTTAGCGGCTTCTGTGTATCGGCTCGCCCCCCTGACCGCCAGTCGGGTTAGAAACTGCAGACAATGCAGTGGCTCCATCGTTCCATCCCGCCTCGTCTCCTGTTCAATACGCTCTGTTTGACAAGACGAATATTGACTGGTGTTTGACTGAGGTATTGTGAGCACACTTTTTTTGTGAAAGTTAAACTTTGCATGGCTGTCTTGGGCACTTTATTAAATCCCAGGCCCTCCTCTCCACATTTGGGAGAAAGTTACAAGCGTGTTTGACAGCAGAAAATCTGCATATTTCACACAAAGCTTGCTTACTGGTTTTGCAAAGAATTAACCACCCTCTATTGTTGTACCATTCTGCATTGAAATACATTTCTCGTTGGCCAAACGACCCAGGGGTCTCCTTTTTGTCTATAATTAGATGCAGCTTCACCAGTCTATATATCCCTCGACAGCCTTCCACACAATCAGAGCCAGCAGGAATATAATCCACATCTATTGCACTTTACTGTTACATTTGCACTCTGTTGAACATTTGGTTGGATGCCAAACTTCTTTTCATTGTACTGTACTTTTGCTGTATGATGACAATACATTTTAATCTAATCAACAGTCTTATCAGACGCAGGGCTGCTGGGCCTGCTGCTTTGGGGTTCTTGTTCTGGCTGCTGCCGCTGTGCTGATTCTAGGGTCGACGAGCTCCGACGGAGTTGTGGAACTTGTGGATGTCAGGGATTGGTTTAACATTCTTTAGTCAAAATAAAATGCACTGGTCCTTTTGACATTTGTAGATTCAACGTGCGGTCTTATCTATTTTCAATATTGATATTAGCTAAGGTTTGTTCCGCTTGGTAGCTAGGTTAAAACACACACAGCACTGAAGCAGTTTTATTGGAGTGAATCCGTGTGAATCCCCTGACCGTCTGAGAACCCGCTACTGGCTACGAACCCCCCCCCCCCCCCCCCCCCCCACACTTGTCTGACTACCTTGCAACTCGTCTACTCCCCGGATTGTCTGAGAACCCGCTCCCGGCTACGACCCTCCGCTTGTCTAACTACCCTGATACTCGTTCACTCCCTGGACCGTCTAAAGGACTTGGTTATCATATTCTCCTTTTTCGAATTAAATATACCCTTAATTTCGGTTTTCTCTGATTCAACATCGTCTCGGCCTGTTTGTGTCTGCATCTGGGTTCTGGCTTTAGTGTAAATACTTACAAAGGGCCATTAGGGCCTCTGTGGTTTAAATAAGAAATACATAATTAAGACTTTCTGGGGTCCAAATGGCCGGGATTCCTTTCCAGCCCGTTTCCCGCCCAAGGTGAGCAAAATGGCCGCCGTGTGAATACGATCAATGGACTTTGAAATGTTTTGCCGGAAGGTCCACTTTGGAGACACTGCTGACACGAAGCAGCACATCTAAACTCAGAGCGACTGCCACGGCGCGCGGTGGCCTCCAGTTACAGGGCTGTAAACTCGTCACACTCCACAACCT
>NC_140176.1:34673484-34702256 GCF_963971535.1 Notolepis coatsorum | reverse complement strand
ATAAAAACAAATATTGACATTATTTAGAAATAAGTAAATAATATAACATATAAAGTTTTTTTAACTTTTTACATATTCAGAAAATATTTGAGTTTCCCTGCTGGCAGATAAACCCAGGACGCTCGCTTGGGAGACAAGTGCCTTTACCTCAAGACCCTAACCTTAACCACACTGTTACCTTAAACTAACCATAACTCTAACCCTAACCTTAACCACACTGTTACCTTAAACTAACCATAACTCTAACCCTAACCTTAACCACACTGTTACCTTAAACTAACCATAACTCTACCCTAACCTTAACCACACTGTTACCTTAAACTAACCATAACTCTAACCCTAACCTTAAAAAACTATATAACGATAATGACGGGAACAAGGAGCATGAAGGCTGGTTTCAAGAAACGACAGCTGCAAGAAATAAGCAGTGAAGGTCTTCAGCGAAAGTGAATTGTAGTTTAGTTATGACTATAAAAGCTTGGCGGCATCATCGTCCTGGCGATCGAGTTCTTCTTAGCCTCCTCTAAGCTGGAAGAGAGCCTGGTCGTCCTTGGCCAGGCCTTGTCTACATTTCCATCAGAGCCCAAGGCTTGAGAGTGGGGAGGTCAGATCCAAATCACTAACCTCTTTTAATACATAATTCAACCTATAATACTTTTGTGTTCTTCCTAATCATTTCAAACGTTATCTTTTTCTCTTTTCTTTTTTATGTTGCCCTCTCTGTTTTATTGATTTCACATTTCTTTTATTTATCATAAAGAGCTTTGTAGCGCTATTTGAAAGTCCTATAAGAGCGAGGTTTATGATTCATTATCACCGTTATAGTGGCATGACACTCGTAACGTGACCTTATTTCATTCATTCTATAAATTCATCCCTCCGTGTCAGAGGACAGAGAGCCTGAAGGAGAGAAAGGCTTAGAGCAGGATACTCTACTGTATTCACAGGAGGACCACTTATACAATACAACGTATTGTACGTCTGTATGTATGTATACGTCTGTATGTATGTATGTATGTATGTATGTATGTGTATGTATGTATGTGTATGTATGTATGTATGTATGTATGTATGTATGTATGTATGTATGTATGTATGTATGTATGTATGTATGTATGTATGTATGTATGTATGTATGTATGTATGTATGTAGGTATGTATTGTGGTAGATATCAGCCCCCTCTCATGGATATGTGAAGGACGGGAGATATTATTGCCACGGAAGGAGTATAAACAATTAGGGAGCTGATTAGTACTGATAGAACACACCTGTGCATCATTAGTTCACCCACATATCACGTGCACACACCCCAGACACACACACTACAAAGACACTAGGTTAGTCAGAAGTAAGTTGAGTGGAGGTGAGGTTGGAGTTGTGACATAGAGAGAGAGATTGAGATATTCAGAGTTGTGTAAGGTAGTGAGAGGAGAGGTGAAGGCGAGAAGGTGTTCATTGTGTACTGGACCCTAGACTGCTGAGAAACCCCCTTGTGTACTGACCCTGGACCGGACGACTACCCTGAGTATTGAACAATCCCTTTTTGTGTACGAGAGCCTGTTTTGTGTTTTTGACCATCGGACTGTAGTACGACCATTCTCTTGCCTATCTAACTGAATTCTGCCTTATTCAATAAATATTCGTATTGATTGATATTGTGTGGACATTCGTATTGTTTGTATTTTGAATCGTGGTGAGTCTGAACCCCACCAGGCTCGTCACACAGTATGTATGTATATCAGGTGGCAGAGCATAGTGACACAGGGGTCTGTATGAGTGCTTGTTTCTGTGTATTTTCTCAGCTTTACAGGGAGGTAAAAAAAAAAGTGAAAATCACATCTTCTTCTTCTTACTGTATATATATATCTCCACATATGTATGTGCATACCTGCATATAATCATTTTTGTTTTTACATATCTGTAGATACTATATATATATCTGTACATATCCCTTACCTACTCTTACTAGTTACGCTGCTGGCCAAAGTGGCCAGTATGACTTACTACCATAGTTTCGTTATATATGTATCTCTGTAAATGGTAAATGGCTCTGTACATATTACTATTACAACTCTGTACATACATCTGATTAGCACTATTACTCAGTAGTACTAATTTATAAATGTTATACCCAGTTTAATCACCTGTATAATACTACTGCACTTGACTGTTACATTTGCACTCTAATCTAATTGACTCACAGATTTCATTGCTCGTCAAAATGTCTGTATTCCTGGAGGTCTCTAGTTTGACACAGTGTTTATACCCCTCGCTCTAGCTTTAAGCTTTAATGAGATTGAGAGAGATTTTGAAGCGCGGGCGCTGCGCTCGTCTTCAGAGGGTTGTACGGTTGGCTGCAGGTCGAGTCTCCCTGGCTTAGCGCTAGAGGAGGTTCATAAGGCGCCTCTTCCGGACAGATGCTGCCGTGTAGCGGGTCTGGGAGGCTGAGAGCAGGAGCGTGCACAGGCAATCTGGGGGGCAGGGGCTCAAGCTACAAAAGGGCACTTAATCCACCAACACAGAGGGCTAGATCAACAAAGAATGGATTTCACAGTGATAATTGCACCCTTACTTACAATTCATTATGAATTGAAAATGGGGGACCCTGATGTAAACAAGACAAAAGTCTTTCTCTGGTCTGCATCCCCTTAACAATTGTGTGTATTGAGCCGTACTGTATTGTACCCATTCTGCAATCTGCCAGGTGATTGATTGAATGAAAATTGTATAAACAGATTGCAGAATGGGTACAATACAGTACGGCTCAATACACACAATTGTTAAGGGGATGCAGACCAGAGAAAGACTTTCGTCTTGTTTACAGGGTCAGGGTCCCCCATTTTCAATTCATAATGAATTGTACGTAAGGGTGCAATTAGCACCGTGCAATCCATTCTTTGTGGATCTAGCCCTGTTCATATTTGACAAAAGAAATTAAAAAGGGATGGGCACTTGGAGCAAAAGGGCAGGGGCTCAAGGCCCCCTTCGGCCCTATCTGTGCACGCCACTGGGCTCAAGGGCACGGCGGCACACTGTCCCGCTCAACTAGACACCTTCCAGGGTCATTTGACTAATCACTGCTGTAGCCCACAGTGTGTGTGTGTGTGTGTGTGTGTGTGTGTGTGTGTGTGTGTGTGTGTGTGTGTGTGTGTGTGTGTGTGTGTGTGTGTGTGTGTGTGTGTGTGTGTGTGTGTGTGTGTGTGTGTGTGTGTGTGTGTGTGTGTGTGTGTGTCAGACAGAGAAAGGAGATGAAGAGAGGAAACAGGAAAGCGAGAGACGAAGTGTCCTTACACATGCCTAAACGATGAGCCAATTGTGTGTGCCTGTGTGCATGTGTCTGTATGTGTCCATTATGTGTGTGTGTGTGTGTGTGTGTGTGTGTGTGTGTGTGTGTGTGTGTGTGTGTGTGTGTGTTCATTATGTCTGTATGTGTGTGTGTGTTTTGGTGTAATGCATATGGCCCAGACAAGATAGATGACATTATGACTTTTTCAGGGAACTTGACCTTGCTTCTCAGACACTCTAGTGCGCACACACACACATACACACACATCAATGGGCGTGTAGACATCACAAAATGTCTGTCGTCATGGCGCCCAAACCATTAACCCCTGACCAATAGAATCAAAGGTCCCAGGTGGTTGCCGACGGATGAGCGCGGCCCATTTATCCGTCCTGTCATCCGATAGGGTAGTCAAGGGTGCTCATCAAGTAATCGTTATGGCAACGCATGCTCTCCATCACTCAGCTCATACCTGGCCTGTAGTCACAATAACGTCTCGCTTCTCTGGAAATTGATATAGGGTTTCTCTCCACCCAACCCCACCCCCCCATACAGACACAGATACACACAGAAACACACACACACACACACACACACACACACACACACACACACACACACACACACACACACACACACACACACACACACACACACACACACACACACACACACACACACACACACACACACACATGCTCAGAATATGTGGGCAGTAACCTCCTACTTTTAAAAATGCGTCTTTGAAGAAGCTGCCACCAATGCTTTCTGGCATAAATCAATATACTATGACCTGCCAAGGGGTTCATGTTTATGTACATATTTTTGTATATTTGCATAATTTAACTGGTTTAGCTTTTTTTTTTTTTTTAACTTTATTTTTTAGCGTTTATCGCTTTTCTGGTCAAGCATGACCGACAGTTGTAGGGTGAAACGGGAGAGAGAGCAGGGGGAGACATTCGGCAAATGGCGGCGAGTCCGGGAATCGAACTCGGAGTCAACCAGATCCGTGACGCAGCACGGAGTCCCGCGACGCAGCGCGGTAACATGGTGTGCTACTGGAGCACCCTGGTTTAGCTTTTTACCATATCTTTATATTTTAGTTATTTAATCCCTTGCCGTGCGGTACTGACAGTGAGGTAACACAGGGACAACAATTTCTTATCTTACCTCATCTTACCTTATCTTGTTTTATCATATATTATGTTATCTTATCTTACCTTACTGTATCTTACCTTATCTTATCGTATCTTACCTTACCTTATCTCATGTTATCTTAGCTCACATTATCTTACCTCACCGTATCTTACCTTACTTTATCTTACCTCATCTTATCTTACCTTACCTTATCTTACATCATCTTACCTCACCTCACCTCACCTTATCTTATCTTATCTTCTTGCCAATGTCCAGTCGCTGGAGAACAATATGGACGACCTCAGAGCAAGGATCAGATTCCAACGGGACATGAGAGACTGCAACATCCTTTGTCTGACGGATAAATGGCTGACCCCCCTCACGCCGGATCAAGCCATCTGCCCATCCGAATCCTTCTCTGTTTTCCGTGTGGACAGAACGGAGGAGTCTGGAATGTCCACAGGCGGTGGGGTCTGCTTCCTCACCAACAACAAATGGTGCAGCACCAAGGAGATCAATATTCTCTCCTGCTCCTGCTCGCCAGACCTGGAACATCTGTCCATTTTATGCGGTCCATTTTATCTACCCCGGGAATTCACAGCCATCATCATCACAGCCGTCTACATTCCACCTCAAGCTGATACCGGCAGGGCACTAGCGGATCTTCAGGATACGTTGTGCCGGTATCAGATCAAACACCCAGACGTGGCCATGGTAGTGGCTGGCGACTTCAACAAGGCAAACCTAAAGAAGGTCATGCCGAACCTCTACCAGCATATTACATGCTCCACCAGGGGAGGGACAACTTTCGACCATTGCTATACTCTATTCAAGCAAGGTTACAAAGCGCTCCCGTTCCCTCCGTTTGGGAAATCTGACCACAACGCCATTTTCCTGATGCCGGGATATAAACACAGAGCATGTGAAGTGGTGGTGATGCGAGAAGTGACGCGGTGGTCCAAGCAATCAGAGGCCACGTTGCAGGACGCACTGGAGACATATTCCAATCAAGTTCCAGCAAAGTCAGTGAGTTTGCGGATACTGTTGTTAGCTTCATAGCAACGCTAGCTAACAGTATCATCCCCACGAAGACGGTTCAGGTTTTTCCTAACCAGAAACCGATGGTTGACAACTCCATCCGAGTCGCCCGGAATGCTCGCACCACTGCTTACAACTCGGGCCGCGCATCTGGAAATATGGACGAATATAAGGCAGCAGCATCCAGTATGCCCAAGGCTGTGAAGGCTGCCAAACAGAGATATGGGAACAGGCTGGAGACACAGATGGATCAGAACAACACCGGGGGCTTATGGCGGGGACTACGGACGATAACTGACTACAAGGTCAGCCCCATCTCAATCGTGAGTGCTGACGCCTCCCTAGCAAACAAGCTCAAGTCATTTTACGTGCGGTTTGGGACAGGCAGTGGCACCGCTAACTCAACGGCTAGCGACGTCACTGACAGGGGTGAGTTCCTCCGCTGGGGCACACACTCTCGGTGACGGAGCATAACACGAGGAGAGCATTTATAGGGGTGAACACTAGGAAAGCTGCAGGCCCAGATGGCATAACAGGGCGGATACTTAGGTCCTGTGCCAACCAGCTAGCCCCAGTGTTCATCACTATATTCAACCTATCCCTGGCCATGTCCATGGTCCCTGCCTGCTTCAAGGTGTCCACTATAATCCCTGTACCAAAAAACACCTCCCCAGCAGGCCTAAATGATCACAGAACGGTGACACTCACCTCTGTGGTCATGAAATGCTTTGAGAGGTCAATGATTACATCTGTGCCTCTCCCTGGATCCTGAAAATGTTTGACAGACAGGCCCCAGGTGGTCAGGGTGGGCGGACACACCTCCAACTCCATCACCCTGAGCATCGGGTCCCCCCAGGGCTCTGTCCTCAGCCCCCTGCTGTATTCACTGTACACACATGAGTGTGTGACCAGGTTCAGCTCCAACTCCATAGTGAAGTTTGCGGACGACACAGTGGTGGTGGGCCTGATCTCAAACAACGATGAGAATGCCTACTGGGAGGAGGTTGATGTCCTGGCACTCTGGTGCCTGGATAATAGCCTACTCCTGAACATTGGTAAGACCAAGGAGCTGATCGTGGATTTTAGGAGAATACAGCAGGGGACACACACGCCATTGCACACACGCCAGCTCCTGCACCAGGAGGTGCAGATCTAGAGCCTGCAGGATAATGAAGGACCCTCATCACCCCAACAATAGTCTATTCAAGCTGCTGCGGTCAGGCAGGCGCCTCTGCATTCATGCGGCAAAAACAGAGAGACTCAGACTCAGCTTCTTCCCCCAGGCCATCAGAACACTGAACACTAATCTATCCACACACAAACACACATGAACACACACACACACACACACCACATCCTCACCTACACTCTCACACACGCCACACACAAATACACTACAAAAAAAGGGAAAAGATCTGTATATTATTGTATATAGTACTCATTGCTTAGCATGGTATTTTATTCGTATAACTTTTTTATCATGTCTACTTGCACAATCAAGGCGGGTATGTGTGCCCCTATCTCCCTGTCTCCGGCTGTCCCTGAGCAATGACCGGAGTGTTAAATGTCCCGTGATTAAGACGGGGAGGACGCGACCCTCTTTGCGCCGCCCCTGTGCCTCAATTAGATTCGCTATCAGCTCTATCTTCAATCTTTCAAAATGTTCAGTTGCTATCGCTATCAGCTCTATCTTTAACCTTTCAAAATGTTCAGTTGCTATTGCATGCACTCATCTGTGTTTCACTACACACTTGAGTGCATGCTTACCAACTGTTAGTCTGCAACACTACTATCACCGACATCTAAGAAGGGAGATCCCCCCTTGAATGGCCCTTCTAAGGTTTCTCTCCTCCACACTGCCTGTGGAGCATTTTCCCCTATTGTTAGGTTTTAGTGAGTTTTTCCTTACCTTCGCGTGGGGTACGTCTGGGAGTGCTTGCATTCTTTCATTTATTTGCATTTATTTTAAATTAGTTGGACCTTATGGTGTTCTTGTTCTGTTCTTGACTTATTGTTATGTTTTCTTCTTGACTTGTTTAAAGAAGACCTGTACGGCCCATGGGGACATTAATGTGTGTTGTCGGGCCTTATAAATAAATTTGATTTGATTTGATTTGGTATGGCCACCTACATTTCACTGCATGTCTCGTGTATGTATGTGATAAATAAAACTCTTGAATCTTACATCATCTTATCTTCCCTCAACTCACCTCACCTCATCTTATCTTATCTTATATTTAAAAAAGGTGTAAATAATAGTGATGGCTGCTATTAGGTATGCCACGTACAGTGTGAAATCCTTTCAGTGTGATGCTCTCATGGCGTGGGGCTTCCAGAGAGCTTCTACCAGAGATGCTCTCATGGCGTGGGGCTTCCAGGGAGCTTCTACCAGAGATGCTCTCATGGCGTGGGGCTTCCAGAGAGCTTCAACCAGAGATGCTCTCATGGCGTGGGGCTTCCAGAGAGCTTCAACCAGAGATGCTCTCATGGCGTGGGGCTTCCAGGGAGCTTCACCCAGAGATGCTCTCATGGCGTGGGGCTTCCAGAGAGCTTCACCCAGAGATGCTCTCATGGCGTGGGGCTTCCAGAGAGCTTCACCCAGAGGTGCTCTCATGGCGTGGGGCTTCCAGAGAGCTTCACCCAGAGGTGCTCTCATGGCGTGGGGCTTCCAGAGAGCTTCACCCAGAGATGCTCTCATGGCGTGGGGCTTCCAGGGAGCTTCAACCAGAGATGCTCTCATGGCGTGGGGCTTCCAGGGAGCTTCAACCAGAGGTGCAAAAATGAAAAAAGAATAGCCGAGTTGAAAATCCTTCTCCAGACAACGTCCTCTCTCAGTCCAGAAACACAGACTGTCAGACTGTATCCCTCTCCCTCCACTGCATCGCAAGCAGGCCGTGTTTCACCGTCGATCCGAGAGGAAGAGCTCCGACTGGCTGGGCACAGCTCTGCCTCCCTGGGCGTTATAGTGGTGAGCAAACACTGCTCTCGCAATGCAAACATCAGCGGCTGCAGGACCAGAGTGTTAATATTTACAACAATCTTCCTCCCCGTCTCCCTCCCGCCAGCACGAGGAACAGTTAGACGGCGAAGACAAGCAGCCAATCCTTGGGTCCCTGATGCTAATACATTTTCATTACACTCTGTAAAATGGATCGCAGTGAACCTCACCCTGAGATTTCATTTTTGCTTAATGGCTGCAAACCCCCCCCCCCCCCTCCCCCGCTCCCCTCTTATTCTACAAGGGAAGCGCAGGGTTCTGGAAGCAGCTCCCTGGTGCTCTCTGGTTCCTGCACCGGGCTCGTTTTTCACGCCACGGAGAGGATCCCCGGCATACAAATGCGGCAGTGTCACCCCCAAGGGAAGCCGGTGCTTGACGAACCCCCTGTACCCACATAAATCTCCCTGTCTCACCGGGGAAGGCAGTACACTATGGGGTGGCAAAGGGTGTCTGTGTGCGTGTGTTTATGTGCGTGTGCATGCAAATGTGTTTGTTTGTATGTATGTATGTGTGTTTGTGCGCATTATTGTGTGTGTGTTTGTATGTATATATGTGTGCGCATGTTTTTGTACATGCATATGTGTGTGTTTGTACAGTATGTGTGTGTATGTATGTATGTATATATATATATATATATGTATGTATGTATGTATGTATGTATGTATGTATGTATGTATGTATGTATGTATGTATGTATGTATGTATGTGTGCATGTGTGTCTGTACGCATGCATGTACATACATATGTGTGTATGTATGTGTGTGTTTGTGTGCATTCTTGTGTGTGTGTTTGTATGTATGTATGTATGTGTGCGCATGCATGCATGTACATGCATATGTGTGTGTCCTTGTATGTGTGTGTTTGTATGTATGTGTGCGTGTGTGTCTGTGTGCATGCATGTACATGCAATTATGTGTGTGTATGTGTGTACTGTATGTGTGCATGTGTGTCTGCATGTATATGCATATGAGTGTGAATGTGGCAAAAGGTTCTCCTTGAACACAACACAAACCTCTGGATTTATGGCCTTATAAAGATGAGGCCAAGGACCGTTCATAAGCATTCATAACCACCGCAGATGTCTCTCCCAAGGCTGCAGCGTTAACGAGAAGCAGCCAAAGTCAAACCGGACGGGTGTCAACAACTGAAAACACACCTGTGGTGAAGCTAGGAGAGGCTGTTTATACCAGAGCAGCATTAGATTAGATTAGATTAGATTAGATTAGATTAGATTAGATTAGATTTTATTTGATTTTATTTGATTTTATTCAAATGTATTGTCATCATACAGCACAAGTACAGCACAACGAAAATAAGTTTGGCATACAACCGTAACAGTAAAGTGCAATAGTGATATACAATGTACGGGTGATTAAACTGGGTATAAGATATATAAATTAGTAGTACTGAGTAATAGTGCTAATCAGATGTATGTACATAGTTGTAGTATTAATATGTACAGTGATACAAGTATAAAGACACTATGGTAGTAAGTCATACTGGCCAGGAGCATAACTAGTAAGAGGTAAAGGTAAAGGTACACATATCCGTACCGAACCGTTTCAGTACTGGACCTAAGGTTCAGTACGGCTGTGTACCGAACGAATACAACGGTACGTTAACCACTAACGAACGCACGTGCAGAACTTTTTTTTGCATGCAGAATTGAATTCAAAACTCGATTATTATTATTTCAATATAAAAGATTCGTTGACAGACAATTAGTTACTGCACACTACATCACCCCTGAGTGGAATATGGAAAGCCAAACTTTCCCCCACTGTACCGAAAACCTGTACCGAACCGTGACTTCAAAACAGAGGTACGAACCGAACCGTGGTTTTTGTGTACCGTTACACCCCTAAAAGATATGTAGAGATATAGATATAGTATCTACAGATATGTGCAGATATAGATATATTATCTACAGATATGTACAGATATAGATATAGTATCTACAGATATGTACAGATATAGATATATATATCGAATCTACAGATATGTAGAGATATAGATCTAGTATCTACATATGTACAGATATAGATATAGTATCTACAGATATGTACAGATATAGATACAGAATCTACAGATATAGATATAGTATCTACAGATATGTACAGATATAGATATAGTATCTACAGATATGTACAGATATAGATATAGTATCTACATACTGTATATGTATAGATGTAGTATCTACAGGCATGTACAGATATAGATATCATATCTACAGATATGTACAGATATAGATATAGTATCTACAGGTATGTACAGATATAGATATCATATCTACAGATATGTACAGATATAGATATAGTATCTACAGATATGTACAGATATAGATATCATATCTACAGATATGTACAGATATAGATGTATAATTTTTTTGCTTTTTTTTATTATTGCAAAACAAAAATTATTAAAAGTCAGTACTCAACACATAATGCATAATGAAACTAACAGACAAGGTGGCTAAAATGACATGCAAGTACAGAAACAGAAAACAAAAAAAAGTCTATAATAATATTTTAACGTATATAGTGTATATCCAACGAAATTACCAATTATACAAATGCCTTATACAGGATATACCCCTAATACCTATTTTCTAAAACCCTACACACATATGCTCCAGCTCGAACCCCCCCCTCCCGGACCCCTCCTTGGATAGTACCTCCATTATCCCTCACTCCTAACCAGACACTACCATTATAAGCTAGCTTTTATTCTCTCCACCACTTCTAACCACATTGACATTTTGGATTCGTTGAGACCCAGAATTCTTGCTGTAGATATTTCTTGATAAATCACATCGAGATATGTAAGAGACCAAACCTTCCTGCAAAATTTTTCCGGTTGAAACCAGCGTGATGCGATCAGTTTTTTTAGCTACTGTGATACCCGATAAAACCAATCTCTTTAGCTGTGGATTTACTGCAAACTCAAAAACATCATTCAATAGTAATACAGAGGGGTGTACTGGTATATTCCAAGATACGAGTTTTGATAATTGATGGGTCACAATAGATGTATAATCTACAGATATGTAGAATTAAATATAGTATCTACAGATATGTATAGATATAGCATATACAGTTATGTAGATATAGTATCTAGAGATATGTACAGATATAGATATATAGTATATACAGTTATGTACAGATATAGATATAGAATCTACAGATAAAAAGGATTATCTGCAGGTATGTACAGACATATATAATATAGTATCTACAGTTATGTACAGATATAGATCTAGTATCTACAGATATGTACAGATATAGATCTAGTATCTACAGATATGTACAGATATAGATCTAGTATCTACAGATATGTACAGATATAGATATAGTATCTACAGATATGTACAGATATAGATATAGTATCTACAGATATGTAAAAAGGATTATGCAGGTAAGTACAGACAGAACCCATTTCATTACCCGGTGACACCGATCGGTAGACTATTTTTCTCTGCACGATCCACGCCAGTCCTCGTACCAGCTTCGGCTAGTTAGCCACAAGCCGATGCAAAGTTAATGGGGTAAAGATCCCGTCTGCACAGGGCTGCTTGAGATCTACTTTGGGGGGACAGTGGATCAGATTTCAAGGGGGGCTTGACCCCATTGACTGTGCATTCGCACGGACGGGGAGCTTGACCCCATTGACTTTGCATTCGCATGGACGGGGAGCTTGACCCCATTGACTTTGCATTCGCATGGACGGGGAGCTTGACCCCATTGACTTTGCATTCGCATGGACGAGGAGCTTGACCCCATTGACTTTGCATTCACACAGACTTTGCATTGCTTTGTGGCCAACTATCTGGAACTAGATTGAGGAACAGCGTGGACCGTGCAGAGAAAAGCCTCCGCCGATCAACATCATCGTCTGTAAGTAGTACTAATATAATACATTTCATATCCAGTTTTATTTAATAACATAGCAAAAGGGGTGCTTTATTTTAGAATAGATCAGAGATGCGGGGGTGGAGCCCTAGGTCCGCTTTGATCACCGTCCAAACGCCCACACAGGTGCCCCCTTCCATCACAGCCTAACGTAAAGCCTTTCATCCGTCTCATAGACGGGAGACTTCATCCCGTCCCCCTGTCCCCTCGCCGTCCTGATGGACCGCCGCTTGGATCTTGAGAGTCCGGCGTCGCGTCGAATATTTTTCTGTTTATTTCAGTTTTAATACAGTGGCTGTAGATCCTCAGGTCCTTTGATGTTGGCTGTCGTCCCGGAAAGTGATTATCTGGCTTCGGCTCAGACAGCAGCACTTTGAGGATCCTCTCTCACTTTGCTCTGTCTTTGATTGATTATTAAAGTGGGCCTCATGCATGAAGCGATATAAGAACAGATTTTGTTCTTAAATAGCATTTCCTCTTACTTTGTTCTTACCTGGGATTCAGCAAAGTTTTCTTATTGTTGCTTTTTTCTCCGGCAAGAACAAATTATAAGAGTGTTCGAGAGCACTCTTACGGAAATAAGAAATGATTACCCCAACATTTTTTAATAAAATCTGAATTTTATCTACTTTTTCTCCCCATTTTTCTCCCGTCCCCAATTTCGTATTGTCCAATTCTACCCTCCCCTGTCTCGAACGTTGTTAGGCCATGCCTCCCACAAGCCGGCTGCAATGTGGACGAAGCCTTGCATCACGTGTCCCCTCCGGTACTCGAGGAGGCAGCCGTCGCATCTTTTCACCTGAACAGCGCGATCTCTCAGCGGCGAGGGTCTGCGTGGGAGGGACACGCCGCCCCCGTTGCTTCCTGATTCTACTGCGCAGGCGCACCAACCGACCTGTAGGAGTCGCTGTCCACAACGTCCGATCCCCACCCACCAGCTTCCCACCCCCTAATACTGCCAATTGTATTAGTATGGACGACCAGCCAAGCTGGTAGCAACGCCGAGTGCTGGGCTCGAACCCAGCATATCCTGCATTGGTGGCGAGCGCCTTGCCCACTGCGCCACCTAGCCCCCCCCATTTTCAATTCATAATGACATTTATGACATACACAACATACAGATATACAGATATATATCATGACATTTATGACATGACATACAGATATGCAGTACTGTATACGTAGCATAGAACGCATATTTAGAGATCGTCTATCTCAGTGGTTCCCAAACTTCTGTTTTATGCGGACCACTAGATTGTTATCAAGAACATTTGCGGACCACCTCGTATGCAAACAGTAAAACATAAATAAATAAACAACTGACTTAAACCCAGTAACACACGAGACCCTCTTCTTGGACCAAGTAGGTTTCGTCGATAATCCAATGTACAGTTCCCCCCACCCCACCCACCCAACCGCCTCCAATGTACAATCAATCAAGACCCACGTTGCGGGCACTGAGTTCCGTTCTCAGAATGGATTTGAGAGAGATGTGTCATCCAGTTTGACTTGGAGCACGCACTGTACTATGCGCACTGCCAGTCATCAGGCTATAATGCGGAGATATTCAGACTCTAGATCTATTTGCAGAGCCAGATTGGCTCTTGACAACAACGTCGTTCAGTATTGACAAAGCCTACAGTACTTTGCTGGAATGATTAATTTTGCACGTACTGTATACAGTACGTGTGTATGCGCGCACTGCGGGAGGTGGCCAGAAGCGCGCAACTAGCCAACTACTATTATATTACTACTATATTAATACAGTATATTCCACTATATAGCTATAGGTGCTGTATGATGACAATACATTTGATTCCTATCTAATTTTGATCCATCGCAAAGCGCTCCAGCGCTTGAATACAGCCGGGGGATCCGATGCAGACCCACGGCTCTCGTATTATAATGAGCCCGCGAGGCGTGTCTCTGTATGCAAATGACTTGCACGAGAATGCGCATCCAGTTTAGAATGAGTGGGATTCACCATTCAAAAAACCTGGGTAAGAACAGATTTGGAGATTTATTATTGTTCTCTTAACAGACAGGTACGCAAGAATATAAGAAAAATTATAAGAGAGTATTGTTGAATGAGGCCCATTAAGTGCAATTCATCTTCCATGGTTTGTACACAACCCGACAACCGTTCCAAAAAAAATATTATTATGGGATTCAAATATATGGTATTTTCGGTTAAAGGTACCTAACAGAGTTTCTTGTAAACAACTCGCTTTTGTTTATATTCACACATCCACCCGAATACAGGACAGTAAAGATGACTGTCCTGCCCATCCTGGACTATGGTGATGTCATCTATAGAATCCCCGTCTACACAAACTGGACACTCTTAGTCTTCACCATTCTGCCTTCCGCTTTGCCACCAATGCACCATTTAATACACATCACTGTGACCTTTACAAACTGGTTGACTGGCCCTCCCTCCACACCCGCCGACTCCACCATTGGTTCCACTCCATTTACAAGACAATCCTGGGCAAGACCCCGCCTTATCTGTCCTCCCTGCTCCACCTTTCCTATAGCACTTACGGCACAAGATCAAGCGAGCTCATCAAACTAAACATCCCAAGATCCAAGACCACCTTCAGCCGAAACTCCTTTCACTTTGCAGCAGCTTATGACCGGAACGCTATTCAAGACACCCTTAAACTTACAGGCAGCTCTTACTTCACTGACTGCCTTCAAGAAAATACTCAACACGCTCTTAGTAGATCCCTCCTGCTCTTGCTGATACCCCAGTTTCACACTTGCATCACACACAACATACAAGCACTCATTCATCTTCATACTCGCACCTAGACACACACATGCGCGCGCGCGCACACACACACACACACACACACACACACACACACACACACACACACACACACACACACACACACACACACACACACACACACACACACACACACACACACACACACACTTTCACCCCCCCCCCCTACTCCTCCCCTGTTTATTTATTTTGTACATAGGCTGTGCATGTGTTTATTTATTTATTTGTTTATGTGTATGATTCTTAACACATTGACGACCACGGCTTGCAGTGTAATATATGGCTGGAGGACAGCGCTTTGTCAACAAACCGATGTACTTTCTAACAGCTATATATATACTTTATAGTATTGCTATCTGTCCATTCTCATTCTCACTTGAGTGCATAAACCGTGCCTTCATAATGGCTTAAAGAAAATAAAAATCCATCGGTTGGTTGTCATTTTATAGCACCGTGAATATAAGGTTTATCGCAGTTTTCGCCTAGTCTTTTTTCTGGGGAGCTAGATAATAGGCTAAAGGCTAGTCACGTTATATCAAACGCCATTTCTGCCATAATATATACGAATGAAATAAAACAAACTGCGTAGCATCCGGACTATTACAGAGAATCTATGGATGAAATGGGGGCGGCGGGGGACGCCGATTACTATTATTGATTAGCAATACAGTGTGCGTTCAAGTAGCCATTTTCACTGATCGATCACGTTGCGTTTTAAAACAATGTCCAATCCAGCTGTAATTTGGGGGAATAGTATCCTACCGTCAGCCCATGTGATCGCCGGCAGCATTTCGTCATTAGTCATCGGAATCTGGTAGATCGATATGTCCATTGGTTGATCATAAATCCCATTATTCCAGGCTGAAATCTGCGTTCGGTAACGGGATCAAAGATGGAGTATGTTCGGGTGGGATTGAGGCTCATATGAAACGCCCACAGACAAATTTTCAATCGCCCTCAATGATACTGCAGTGGAGCGATGGCGCCCCTAAGCGGATCTGGCCGGTATTGCATGTTTCGAAAATCAAATATGCGGGTAGGTCCTGCAAGTCGATCGGGGACGTTAATAGCGTTATTAATATGGAATAAAACAATAACAACTTGCCACGAGTTAACTCGTGGCTCTGGTCCACAACGCATGGCACCGAAACACGAGTTAACTCGTGGCTGGTCCCTATAGTGTTAACCTGTTCCACCCGACAGGGTCGGTACCGACCCCCAAAATGACATCTGGTCATAAATCAATATTTTTCAGAGTGTTGCATATAAATTGTGATTTTTTTCAAAGTTCAGCGTTCTGAATGAATTATATCAATAACTGTTATTATTCGGGA
Organism: Notolepis coatsorum; assembly: GCF_963971535.1. NCBI lineage: Eukaryota > Metazoa > Chordata > Actinopteri > Aulopiformes > Paralepididae > Notolepis > Notolepis coatsorum. Next base: position 34,685,763 of record NC_140176.1, on the reverse strand, counting down.
TAATAAGCCACAAAAGGTAACGTTTTTGACAAAATCTAAGGAAATTAATAAAGGGAAGATGATTAAACAGAAGGTTCTGTAGATACAGTACTGAATTCTCCCATCCGGACCAATGCAATTTGAAATATTATTATAGAATATAGAATAGGAGGCTTATAAATTACCTTATTATAGCCAATTCGCACATTTATATACATATATTATCTTTCAAATGCCCAATTTCAATTTGGATTATCTGTTCTTATGCACGCCTGGTGATACTAAATCCAAATTGAACTCGGGCATTTGAAAGATAATATATGTATATATATATATATATATATATATATATATATATATATATATATATAAATGTGCGAATTGGCTATAATAAGGTAATTTATAAGCCTCCTATTCTATATTCTATAATAATATTTCAAATTGCATTGGTCCGGATGGGAGAATTCAGTACTGTATCTACAGAACCTTCTGTTTAATCATCTTCTCTATATTAATTCCTTAGATTTTTTTGTACACATGATCTCAAGAAGGTACTGAACGAGATCAGTGGCAGTTTTTTATGTTTGGTCATTATTAGCATGGTGTTATTCACTGTCAAAAATGCAAAGAAAAATCATAATTCATATTCTCCTCACAATTTAAGCAAGCCTAGTAATAGACACAATATTTCTGACACTGTGAATACATTCCCTGAGGTCCATAGATGTACCTAGATACCAAGAATATGCTAAATATTATGAAAACATAAATCAATTCTAATCTAGACTAAATAAATCTATTTTCGATAGGTACAGAAGGGAAGAAGAGCTTTAATTGCATATTAATAAAAAAATACATATGATACTGTATTGTACGTTACATTATATAATCATATTGTAATTAATTTGTATATTAAACTATATTTACACTATATACTATTATATTATGGTACTATATTATATTGTATATATAGCTCATATCACATTATATATGTGTTGTATACACTATTATGTACTATATACTATTATATATACTATTATATACTGCAGGTATACTATACTGTAATGTGTACTGTAATGTGTACTATATGTGTGTACTGTAATGTGTACTATATGTATGTATGTATGTATGTATGTAAAAAAATATATATACGAAACGTAAGTCTTCAGGGGTAGGGCCCGACAAGCCTAGTGCTTATCCCTAGCCATTTTCGGACAATTGGACAATGCTGCAATAGCAGCTGGTAAAACGTTGGCGATTTATGGAATGACCATTGTTATGTGTCCAAAACCCGAAATAAAAAATAACTGAACTGAACTGAACTGAACTGAACTGAACTGAACTGAACTGAACCATATAAGTCTGTTTAGAATTGTTTTGGACAACCCATATTTGCAGTTGTGAAGTTAATCTAAATCACTTGGAGTGTGAACGTGATATATCACCAGAAAGTATTCAACCTCTACTGTCTTTAACTATGAATGAACGCAACACTCTAACTTACCATCTTTAGATAATAAAGTACTCAACCTCTACTGTCTTTAACTATGAATGAACACAACACTCTAACTCACCATCTTTAAATAATAAAGTACTCAACCTCTACTGTCTTTAACTATGAATGAACACAACACTCTAACTTACCATCTTTAGATAATAAAGTACTCAACCTCTACTGTCTTTAACTATGAATGAACACAACACTTTTCCATCTTTAGATAGTAAAGTTAGAAAATATTGTTCCTCTGAAAACTTAAAACAGAGTTATACGTTTTTTCATCTGAGATACTTGGTTATGCTAATTGCAAATGTACGGCCACATGCTTTAAATGGAAGAACAGGTGGCATTCGTACAGTAGTCTCTCCAGTTCCTAACATTCGTACAGTAGTCTCTCCAGTTCCTAACATTCGTACAGTAGTCTCTCCAGTTCCTAACATTCGTACAGTAGTCTCTCCAGTTCCTAACATTCGTACAGTAGTCTCTCCAGTTCCTAACATTCGTACAGTAGTCTCTCCAGTTCCTAACATTCGTACAGTAGTCTCTCCAGTTCCTAACATTCGTACAGTAGTCTCTCCAGTTCCTAACATTCGTACAGTAGTCTCTCCAGTTCCTAACATTCGTACAGTAGTCTCTCCAGTTCCTAACATTCGTACAGTAGTCTCTCCAGTTCCTAACATTCGTACAGTAGTGTCTCCAGTTCCTAACATTCGTACAGTAGTCTCTCCAGTTCCTAACACATGTTTCAGTGTAGAAACATGAACGGAGCAACATGGTGATTTGAAATTGAAACAGCTGTCCTGTGGTAATTAGCATAATAGCTGGTTAAGGACTGGGTGAGTTTTGTCCTTGAAACATTTGCAATTGAAAAGGGGGGGGGTTAAGTAAGGCTTTACAATTTCCCAAAAACTTTATTATGTTACAGTTACTAATCCAAGTAACGCTGCGTTACTGTGTTGCAATGTGTTTTTTTGTCCTCTCATATGATCATGTAAACCCACTACACACAGACTTGGCCGATAGGAGGAGCACATTCTGTGTTAGGCTCAGACTCCCAGAATGCAACACTGAACGACACAGGAAGTCCTTCGTACAAACAGCCATCAGACTGTATAACGCCTCACTGTGCCTCACTGCCTCACTGAGCACAGTATCAATCCTTGTATATCGTCCTGTACATTTGACATTTGACATTTTGGACTGTATATTTAGAATGTACATAGATATTTTAGAATGTATATCTTTGACTGTGTATTCTTATTTTTAAATGTTTGACTACCTAAATGTTTATTGTGAGCGATCTGTGTTACTGAATTTCCCTCGGAATTAATAAAGTACTTATATTCTATTCTATTCTATTCTAAACAAAGCAACAGTAACTGGATCCAAGATCAGGGTAAACACCACCCCATGATTGGAGAAGGTCTGAAGAAGCTTGTCACTGGGTATAGCATCAAGGAGATGTTACGTTTTCCATGGTTGACTCACCCTCATGTGTAAGCGAAAGTAATGAGTAACGTAATGTGAATAACGAATAACTTTTACACAAAGGAATCAGTAAAGTAATTTTGATTATATAAAAGGACTAATCAGAAATAAGTAACTAATTGCACCTCCTGAGTAACCAGCCCAACAATGAGTCCCACACTGATTTTTCACGCACACACTTCTATCAAGAGCAAATTTAAGAGAAATAAAAGATCAATTCAAGAGAATGTTTTGATATGAGGGGTATAGGTGGAGTAGAGACAAACGTTTTAACACGATGACCGAACCTCTTATAGCTGTCGTTAGGCCACTTGGAAAAAATAGATAAAAATAAACTTTTACTGTGAGACAAATGAGAGATGTGTAGAGATCATAAAGACTCCGTCTCCGTGCCCTGCCCTGTCTGTGTGGCGGCCATTAAAACACAACATGATGACCAAATGATTTGGTCTCCTGTAGGCTGGCCAAGTTATAATTTAAACATGCTTATGAATAGACATATGTTGCTGCATTTAAAAGCATGTTCTCCGACCACTGTGTATCGACTTAGCTGATTTTTCTTTTTATTTATTCTTATTTATGTATGGATTTGCTAATAAACTGTGTCTTTGTTCTGTAAGTTCGTCGTCACTGTAAATTATGGTAACCTCAGTGTTTCACGAGTCGAAATAAAGGTTTGAAATGTACTGAAATAATATCCTATAATAATAATAATAATAATAATAATAATAATAATAATAATAATAATAATAATAATAATAATAATAATAATAATAATAATAATAATAATGAGGAAATGACAATAAGAATAAGAACATTCCTGTGTGTGTCACTCAAGTCTGTTCTGCAGTTGTTGACAGGGAACAGACAAGAGGATGTCCTCTAAAGACAAGACAAGGTCAGCAGCAGGAAGAAAGTGGGACCATTATTTAGTTTTTGAAAAGAAAGTGGGACCATTATTTTGTTTTTCAAACGATCAGCCACCCAAGAAAAGAGACCCTCAGACAGAACAACAACAACAACAACAACAACAACAACAACAACAACAACAACAACCACAACTGGAGTAAGGATTAGAAACACAATACACACATAAATATATTGCCGTAAAAAGCATTTAACGCGCATAAAAAATCTGCAAATCTCACTCCTTTGTTTTTCCAAAAGGAAACAAAGTCTTTCTATAAAGTTGTCAGCCCTGTATTCAGCTTCTAGAAGATGTTTATTAAGGCATGACATGTTAGCTGTAGATGTGGATGTTTAGAAGCCCACACATTAATATGACAGAAAGTCAGGTCTGACAAGAGAGCTTAGTGCGACTTAAGTAGAATCACTATGTTCACAATCAGGGGAGACAGTAGAGAGGCTGGTAGTGTCTGTTGTCACAGATCAATATGTAGAAAACATGTAATGATTCAGTGTTTTGCCAGTTCTTCCTTGCAAGAAACAACTCTGGTATTTATTTATGCATGTAATCAATAAAGTACCGTGTTCATTCCTGAAACCTTTTCGTCCAAAACCTTATTTCCCACTACATTCACAAGACAAATTTAATTTAATTTAATTTAATAAAATTAAATACAATTAAATACAATTTAATTAAATGTATTTGTATAGCCCGAAATCACAACAAATTGCCCCCATGGGCTTTACAAGTCAAGAAGAAACATCACAAAAACCACCATAAAATCCACATTTGCAACACCCCCAGACTTTCCCCAATGAAGATGAGGAAGGACCCCCTGAAACTGCTGGATACCTTTAAAAAGACTAAATGAAAACAGCTGAAAATCAGCTGTGTAAAACGCCAAGCTTCAGTCTTGAGTTTCAGCACATTGGCCACTCTTTAAATTAGTCTTAGTATCCTTACTGCCCCTGGGTACATCGCTCCTGACAGGCACAGTACGTACAGTAGCACCATCAATATCACACGCACGCCTCGCCTGCCTAAAGGGACAGCTCAGCACAATATGTGTGGATCGCAGCAGTCAAATGATACGAACCCCGTCAGCAAACTCCAGGCCTACAGGATGTTTCAAGGACCACGATAGGTCGCACATGTGTACATAATTGTGCAGTTGGTTTGAAACATTGAAAAAGTCTAAATACAAGATAAAAATAGTTTTTTTTATTTTTTATCCCCCAATTTAGTCGTTATGCCCAATTCCGCTACATGTGGCGTTGCCAGCTGCTTATTTTCACCTGACAGCGAGGAGTTTCACTGGGAGGGCATAACGTGTGCAGACTGCAGAGGTAAAACACCTCCTGTGTCTCGAGAGCAGACCTCAAAGCAAACTGCTGCACACACTATTTTCTCAACTATTTTCAACTGCAGTAGAGGCCAAACATGAGGAAGGTTGATTTGATTTTATACGCACAGCGTCAAAAATCATTGGCTGTGATCTTCCTTCTGTGGCCTCTGGCTGAAACTGGGGCGTACTCATGGTTTAAACTCATTGTTTTGCTAATCTGGTGATTAACCAGATGTCCAATTATCGTCATCCTCCATAAATCCATAAATCAACTAAATGCCCCTTTTTCTTTCTTCTCTTTGCGGGGTATTGAATACAGCTCCAGGTTGAGATATTTACTACTGAGGTTAATGGGAGTAATACAGTAGTTCATTTTAGGATCTTGTTTGTTTTTAATACCTCGGAGTCTCACATTAACCTCATCTTTAACCCCCTTTAACGCCGTCGGTAAACCGGTGCATCACTCTCTGTGTGTGAGGTCTTATATCACACAGGCTGCTGTTGGCCATGCTCTGAATGGACGTGTGAGATAATGTAATCACATCACAGCCATGCTACTCCTGTAGCCAGGTGCATCAGGGGCTTGGCTGGCAATGACACACAAACACACACACACACACACACACACACACACACACACACACACACACACACACACACACACACACACACACACACACACACACACACACACACACACACACACACACACACACACACACACCACACACACACACACACACACACACACACAGACACACACGTCACACAGACACACACGTCACACACACACACACGTCACACACACACACGTCACACACACACACACACACACACACACACACACACACACACACACACACACACACAGACACACACACACACACACACACACACACACACACACGTCACACACACACACACACACAGAAAGGTATAGAGACATACACGCACACACAGAAAGGAATAGAGAGAGACACACACACAGAAGGGAATAGAGAGAGAGACACACACACACACATAAAGGAATAGAGAGAGAGAGACACACACACAGAAACTAATATAGAGTGAGACACACACAGAGACAGAAAGGAATAGAGACACACACACACACACACACACACACACACACACACACACACACACACACACACACACACACACACACACACACACAGAAAGGAAGAGACACACACACAGAAAGAAATAGACACAGACACACACATACAGAAATATACAGTATAAAGGAAGAGAGACACAAAGACAGAGAGGAAGACACACACACACATACACAAGAGAAAGGAAGAGAAAACGACACACACACACACACACATACACAAGAGAAAGGAACAGAAAACGACACACACACACACACAAGAGAAAGGAAGAGAAAACGACACACACACACGTACAGTAGCCTACACACACACACACAGAAAGAAAGGCACACATGCAGATTGTGGAGAACTCAGAAAGCCAGATTCAGGGCACTGGCCCAAACCCAATCTGACACAGCAACTCCCCTCCTCCCTCCTCCTCCTCGCTCCTCTTCCTCCCTCCATCTCCATCTCATCCCTTCTCCTCTCCCCCAAAAATAGAGCGCTGCCTCTCCCAGGCTCCGTCACTCTCCACCCATTTGCTATGCCGCGTTCTGACACAAAGAGCGGTTGACACAAAGACAAAATGACAGGATACATAAATATTTACGCCCGCCCTCCCCCCCACACTTCAGAGGCGAGCAGCAGGCTTCAGTCTGCGAGTGCTCGAACGCGCGGCGGTGCCCTACCACAAGACCTGCGCGAGTGCACGTGGAGGCAATTCTGAAACATGAATGGATTTCTGTGAGTACAGGCAGGCGGCAAACACACAGAACAGAGCGGACGGTTCGGGGCTAAGCGCGGCTCTGTGGTAAAAAAAAAAGGGGGGGGGGGGGGCGAGTATTTAGTCAGCTTGAATCTAGGAAGCCGTTCTCGCCCTGGCACTCAAAAAGAAAAAGCAAACGCCTGCTCAATTCGAGAAGAAAGCAGTAAAATAGTTTGACCGACGGCGTCAATACCTTTGTAGAAGAGCTGTTAAACAGTCCCCCCCCGCTCCCCTCCCTCTATTATGTTATTTCAAGGAACAAAAATAAGCCAAAAAAGGGAGGGGAAAGCCTCAGATTCCAGGGCCCGTGTGGCGGGGCCCCCGAGGGCCGCAACGCCGAGTTGAACGATGTGAGACAAAAACCCACCGTGAAGCCGCCAATAAGCCAGCCGATAAAATACTTCAATCCGACGGGCACTTAGGATTCTTAAGATCGTTAGGGAGCAGAGTAAGGGGGTCGGGGGAGGAGGCGGAGGCGAGCGCTTTAACAGCACAACCTGGATCTCTAGCGGGCCAACATATAGTCTTGGGATAAACACACACAGGTTTTTATTTATTGCCGGGACAAATGAGAGCCATATAAAGTTGACACGGTGGAGACAGGGGGCCGTCTTCGCTCACTGTCCCCTGTGCCGGCCATTAAGACACAACATGGCAAGGAGGGAGCTAACCTTGAGCATAAATAAACACAGTAGCCAGTGTGCTAGGAGGGAGGGGGGGGGGCTTGAGGGTCAGTGAAAAAAGCAATAACAGCAATAACAACAATAACAACGATAACAGGGCCCCCATAGACCAATTAATGTGGCTCTGATAGCTGATATAACCGATAGCGTCTGTGAATACGACATGGTCATTTGATTATCTTCTGCCTTCGGCCGCCTCTCTCTAATGATGTGTTCGCTGGGTCGGGGTGATCAAAGCTGCACAGCGGGTCACTGGAGACCCGGCGGTCTCCACTCGAGCCTGAAGAAGACGTCGTTTTCTACGTCACCATTTGCAAACCTTTCCAATGACTAGTCGGAATGGAATTAAACGAAACCTCGCCTTGTTAGCTACGTTATAATTCCGAGGCCTAGTATGACAAAATAGGAGATCAGTCATTCATAATATGAAGATATTCCCATATTTTTGATGAACGATGATATTTCAGTAGGTTAATAATAGGTTAAAAATTCATATATGTGCCTGTTTTGCGCATAAGGAATGTAGAAAAGATTCATACTCCTGATGATGGAGCTAACATTACCGCTAGTGCCCCTAACATAAATATGTGGATTTATAGCTAGTTACAATGACGTAGCTAGTTAGCTATTTTAAAAAACATTCTGTTGGATTATATTCACTATTTACAACCGTACAAGCCTAGTGACAATAAGGAAGGCTAGCATAATGTCAGCTTCTACCCAACAGCCTGACGCTGATGAACAGTAGAGCGGGTGAAGCCGGCGCAGAGACTGTCTCAGCCAATCACATCACGATCCTGTTCCGTTCGGAAATACGTCACATCAAGGAAGCTTGATGGCTCTAAAATGCAGTTTCATTATGACTTTAAACCTACTCCCAAGAACAGTTAAATACTTTAATAATTTGTCTCTGGGGGGCTTTGGGAGCTCAGATAAAAGTCAGTACTCTTGCCAAACTCGTGTTCCATTTCAGATAGAGAGGGATTAAGCTCCGTTAACACCCTTCCTAAGACGTCGTTCGTTCTGCAACGTTCTACAACGACGCCTGCAAACTGTAATTCTATTATTGGCTGAACATGTACATTTGGCCAGTTATTAAAGCTGTCTTCAGCCCGCGGGGAGATTCTGTGGGTGAGGACCAGTAAGGTAAATATTTGGGCACCCTTGCGGTATGCTGTGCAGTATACTTTCAAACCATATATATATATATATATATATATATATATATAAAAGAAACGCTGTACAAAGGAGAAAGCTGTCTTTCAGAGTACAGTGCACGCTTGCACCACAGTAGCAGTTCTGTCGGCCGAGTGTTGTGCCAAGTCAGAAAGCCACGCTCCCCAGTGGGGTCACGCCCGAGCCAGCCACACCCAGACCCTGGAAAGGCCACAGTGGCCCTGGGCTGAAGGAGCGCTCCGTGCCCACTGGAACACCCTCGGTCAGGAAACCCCTTGATCTGGCTTCCCACGGTCCGTGGGTCAAGAGCAGTTCCACGAGTCTCGCGCTCGAGAATCCGAACTGGGTTCAACATATTTGGGTAGACTTTTTTTTTGTTAACTCAAATACCCTAAAGGACCACAAGCTTAACCTAAAATGTGGATGGCGGTCGGACCAGGGGACCGGCTCAGATGGAGCGGAGAAGCCCCAGATGCACGTCGAACTGGAGAGGGTTAGTGCGGCCTGCCCTTGAGGACTGTCGAATCCACACACAAAAAAAAGGGTATGTTTGATGTGTTTGTAGTTGTCCCAGCCCGGCTGAAAGGAGCTGTGCATTCCAAACAACCAGGGATTACACTGCAGTACATAGAGAGAGAGAAATAGATGACTCACAAAGGAGGACGGTAATAGGTTTAACGACATGGCCGTGGCTGTGTGTGTCTCTCTCTCTCTCTCTCTCTCTCTCTCTCTCTCTCTCTCTCTCTCTCTCTCTCTCTCTCTCTCTCTGTACGTGTTTGTATGTGTCCGTTTCTGTAGCGTGTGTGTGCATGTTCCATGATGACTCATAGCTTTTTATTGCTTAAAACAAAGGCTGTAATTTGACAACTTTTCTGTGTCCTCTATTCTATACTATACAAGAACCACATCAGTTATTTCCTTAAAGTTACCTTTATTTTCCTCGTTCCTTTAAAGTGTCCTTTCCATTTAGTTTAAGTGACCGTTTGTGTGTGAGCGAATGCAGCATGTGTGTTGTGTGTGTGTATGTGTACTTGTGTGTCGAGAGTTCAGTGTTCAATGTTCTGATGGCCTGGGGGAAGAAGCTGAGCCTCAGTCTCTCTGTTCCTGCTGTGTGTGTGCATAGGAATCCATAGTGAATCCTGCAGGAGCGTATGACCCTAAAGGCAACGATTCAAGGGGCAGATACATGTAGTGATCGGCGCGGTGGGTTGCAGGCAGTGTTGTAGTCGAGTCACTAGTCACTAAATCTCGAGTCCGAGTCGAGTCTCGAGTCCCCAGTGTTCGAGTCTGAGTCCAAGTCTGAGTCACCAGAGAAGAGCCCGAGTCGAGGCCTCATTACCCTAGTCCGAGTCCAAGTCCAAGTCATCAAGGTTGAGTCCACTCCACTCTGGCAGTCAAAGAGCTGACATACAAATAAAAAAAGGTCTACATTAAGCATAAATGACACAGCGGTCACCATTTCAAAGGGAGTTTATTTACTTTGTGACACAATAGCCAAACAAATGCACTAGCCATCAATATCTTATGCCAAATGATTAGGACCTATTACAAAAAATAAATAAAAAGAAAAACTGTATTTATCAATCCTCGTCTGAGTCCAAATGCAGTCAATGCTCGAGTCCAAGTCAAAGTCCGAGTCATCAGTGCTCAAGTCCAAGTCGAGTCACGAGTCCTGAAAATCAGTCCAAGACTCGGACTCGAGTACAACACTGGTTGCAGAGTGTTTTAGCTCTCTCCACATTTAGCTCAAAAGAAAACCTCTTACTGTCCCTAGTTCCTACCCTACCCTACTACTATGCTACTATATTTATACTACTACCTATCATGCTGTCAGAGTGTAACACGCAAGTTCAACACTATTTGATGAATAATGCCACTGACCCTTAGCTGCCAGAGATGTACCCTTTCTGCTGACTTGTTGTTCACAATTTGTCGCTTTGGATAAAAGTGCCAGCTAAATGACTGGATGTAAATGTAAATGATCAAAATAAATTTATTTGGGAAGAAGAGGTAGGATCCCAGGCACTCAAAAGTGTATAACAGGGAAGGAGGAATACATTAAACAGCCTTTATTGTGGCACGATATGAAAGAAAGAACAAGAATATATTCTTCACACATCGGAAGCAGTTATTTCACACCAAGGACAAGAAATTAAATGACAATTGATAATTAGATAGATAGAGATGTCCTGATGAAGACCAGCTGGTCAAAAACAAATTCGTACAGTAGTCGTGACTGTAACGTTTGGGGTTCGCTCTCCTCAGCATTACCTGGTGGGTAATTGCCCTGTCTACCTGTCCTAATTACACTCATTTGTACCTGGTGTGACTCGTTAAATGTCTCCTTATATTCTCTCCTTTGTCACACAAACACCGTCAGTCGATCACTGTAACTGTCTGTGAGTATACCTACATGTTTAGTCTTATCGCTCCTTGCCATAGACGATGAGTTTGGTTGCGATGTGTTTGAATCGCTTTGATTGCCGATTGAATTTCGTTGTTGAGAGATTATCTTATCATATGTATATGCAGCACCGTTGTTTGACGTAATTACTACAGTATTTAGCGTTTTTTGGAGACCTTGCTTTCTCCCCTTTGTTTTCCCCAATTACTGTGTTGAGTAGCCTATGTATTGTGAATCATATTTAGTGTGTTTTGGAGGCGGAGATTTCTCCCCTTTTGTTTATCCACCATTGTGTGTGTGTGTTTTGATTTGATTTGATTTTATTTTATTACGGATCCCCATTAGCTGGTGCCATAGCAACCAGCTAGTCTTCCTGGGGTCCACACAAAAAAAACATACAAAAACAATTATTATTGCAAAACAAAATTATTAAATGTTCATTCAGCTACTCAAATTAAAGACGTAGTGCTTTACTTGAAAATCAACATCTGTTTCTCGTCGTGTCTGTTCTGCACTGCACCCGGGTCCAACACACCTACTGTACCAAACCGTAACAGTGACACGATAAAGGCTTTTTTAACACATTTCTCCTTCCTGCTAAACCTTTTTGAGGATCCTACTTCTTGTTGACAGTTGTCTTTTCCCAAAGTCCCAAGCGCACCTGCTGACTTCCTGTTTTGAAACACTGGCTCCTAGTTGAACTCTCTGCTGCAGTGTTTTTAATACATGTATTTGGGTTTCTATTTTTGGCTCGAGGTTGAAGATTTTTATTTTGAATCAACATTGTTGACAACTGATGGCCTTTTTGATGTTGAACGTTGAATCAACATTGATTCAATGTTATTTACATTAACACTTCAAACGTTGATTCAACGTTGTTTCTATGTCGGTTTGCTACCTGGGGTTCCATGACACAACCATTACAGAAAAGGGGTC
>NC_140176.1:34663484-34668484 GCF_963971535.1 Notolepis coatsorum | reverse complement strand
CCAATCCTACATAAGGGCTTGTGTCCATAGCGGAAATTTTTTTCAAGACGGACCGGTTTGAAAAGCAAAAAAAAAAAGCTCAGAGCGTTTTCCTGAGTCTCGCAACTGCCGCGGCTCCGTCACTTGCTCGATGTTGATTGGTCGGTCGAAAAAAGTTTCCGTGATGAGCGCCGCTCCTCTCCAAAAGTTGAACTAGTTTCAATTTTAGGCGCTGAGAGCGCTCCGCCCAAAAACGCTGCCGCCGAGAGCGCTAAAACGCGAGGCGCGGCGCTGGGAAAAGGACCGTGCCTGTCGCGTCTGTAGCATACTGTAGAAATTAATGACAGAAAGGAGCTGACAACTCATAAAACGTCCCCGGTCAACACGGGCCCTAAAGGCACTACACACCTGACATCAACCAGGTGCCAATCAAGCCCACACAGCTGCCATGCCACATGGTAAAAAACCCACAGAGTCCAGTGATTGACAGCTCACAAGAGTAAACCCAAAGGAATACAGGAATAAACTAAAACCAAACCCACATAGACAGTAGTCCATCACATGTGAACAATAAACACGAATAAACAATATCAGCTAAGACAGTTACAAGTAGGGATGGGTCCCGTTCACATTTGAACCGATATGGTACCGGTACCGGTACCTGTGAATCGATACCGGTACCCAACGGTACCTTTTTTCGGTACTTTAGTCTCAAAATTTTTTATCTACCTCAGTTGTGAAAAAAAATCAAATAACCACACTTTCGACCGTTTTCGGCTTGCCATTGCCCCGACTGCTTTGTTGTTGAATCAAGTAAAATCCTAGGTAAGCGTATATTGTGCGTGTGAACGTTGACATGAAAAGAAAAAAGAAAAAAAAAAAAAAAAAAGTGTACAAAAATATATATATATTTATTTTACAGTACCGACAATGGTATCTCACAACATGAATCGATACTCGGTAGTACCGACGTGTTTCGGTAAGTACCTTTAAAAGTACCGAATTCGGTACCCATCCCTAGTTACAAATCAACGCACAATGGAGATCATACTTTTAAATGCAGGAAGAGAAGGAAGCTTCAGCTTCAGAGTCAGTTGGAGGGCATTCCAGGGCCCTCATTTATCAATAATGCGTAGAAAGTGTTCTATTTTCGTTCCTACGAGCGGAATTTATAATGTCTCTACGCACAGAAAAATCTGGATTTATTAACCGTGTGTGCACAGGTCGTACCGACTCGTACGCACACTCCGTGTTGATAAATACCAATTGTTCTTACCGTCTATGCTTGTGCACGATTCTAAGTATTTGCATACAGAACCGCCCCAAATTAACAACATAATATGGTAATGAACCCCCCCATGGAATGTGGAATAATGGGCAAAGCCAACTATGAGAAACTTCACTGAGAGCGAGATTGATCACAGAGGTCATCTAACCAACAAATTGAAGGTAGAAACCATTTAGTTGTGAACAATCTTATTTGGAAACATGACACACAACATAATAGTATTTCTCTTTTTATTTTAAACAATATTTAACCTCTTTAGCCCGAGCGATCCATCGGCAGACCGCAGATGACATCACGTCATAAATCAATGTCTACAGACTGTATGCAAATAAGTAGTTTTTTGTTTTTTTTGTATCCAAGAGTAAATACCCTAACCATGTCACAACTAGAGCTGCCGCGGTATCGGTATTACCGCGGTATCGCTGTTACATCATGCCCACCGCAGCGTTGGGCTGAATACCGGCATCACCGCTGTTTTTTATTATATTATTATTATTATTACGCTCTCGTTGGGCTTGCGGCTCTGCAGATATACCCTACTTCTCTGTCGAGATTCCAAGCGACCCTATTGGGTACCAGAAAAGTCACATGAAACACTGCAGACCACAGATTGGTCAGAAGAGATACGCGAAGTGCTTTTACTTCCTGAATCTCAGCCATGAGCCATTGATCAGAGCTCAGTCACAACACGGCTAATAGTACGTTAGCTCCCACCGGAGACCGGAGTGGATTGCCGTCGCTCCTCAGGGAACGAGGCATAATGATTTTACTGCAACGAAATGTTATAATAAAAGCCCTTCGTTCTATACACTTGTCTGATTGAAAACTTTATTAACAGACCGCAGAATGGGTACAACTCGGCACGCTCTGAGCAAAGAAAGGAACGTAGATATTAATTTAGTAACGCTTGCCTTGCTATGGTCCGGTAAATACGAACGTGTAACTATACTAACGTTAATGCCACAAATCGAATGCCTTTGTAATCATAAGTAGTAACGTTATAATAATAAGAAGAAGAAAGGGTCGGGGGGGTAACCGGCGGGCGCGCCGCTACCACTCCTGCCCGCGACACCTAGTGAACAGCGCACGACCAGAGGGGAGACTTCGAATCCGTGTTTCACTTTTAATAACGAATGCGTGCTTGCCGAATCCCAAACAATATTCATGCTGCAAAGTCATCCTCTAAAGATAGACATTTAGACTAGAGGCAGGCTATATGCTATAAAGAGTAGACTACTACTAAAAAAAAAATGCATTCAAACTTTTTTTTTTTTTTTTTTGTGTGCGTGCGGTAAAAACCGCGGCGGTAGGAAATATTTTGCAAATTTGTGCGGTAAGGAAATAATCAATACCGCGGCAGCTCTAGTCACAACAGCTGTCATATTGTATATTTTCAACAATACATTTGTTTACCAATAGGTTAAAGTGTTAGTGAGATTTTAGTTCATGGAATGTGTTTATAATTCAGCGAATATCCGCCATTTTGAATTAGCGGCACTGAATGTAGTCATATTAGGAGAGGGCATCCAGAGCTCTCGATGAGCGTTGAAATTTCTAAAAACGACCTTTTCCTGCACGCCTGGTGATACTAAATACAAATTGAACTCTGCCATTGGAAAGAGTAGATTTGGCCCAATCCATAGATGTGCAAGTTGGCTATAATAAGGTAATTTATAGGCCTGATATTCTATATTCTATAATAATATTTCAAATTGCATGTGTCCGGATGGCAGAATTCAGTACTGTATCTACAAAGTCTTCTGTTTAATTATCTTCCCTTTATTAATTTCCTTAGATTTCTTGTACACGTGATCTCAAGAAGGTGCTGAACGAGGTCAGTGGCATGTCTGGTAATTTTTTGCATGGTGTTATTAACTGTCAAAGATGCAAAGAAAAATCATAATTTATATTCTGCTTTGTTTCATCACAATTTACTCAAGCCTAGTAAAACTACAATTCCCAACGTTAAATTTTTCCAAAATGGTCGACTTTCGCGACCAAAACAATAGAAAAACTAAAACGAAAATCTATCTAATAACACTTTAACCTATTAGTAAACTAACGTATTGATGATAATATACATTATAACTGCTGTTGTAACATGGTTATGATGTTTATACTTGAATACGTTTGAAAAATAAAACGATACTTTTGTCAGACAGTCTAGACAGATTGATTTATGACGTGATGTCATATGCTGTCCGCAGATGGACCGCATGGGTGGAAGAGGTTAAGTGATATTTTAATTACAGATACCCCAGTAATAACATTACAATTTAATTAAATACAATGCGTGTGTGCGTTCCTCCCGGTCACCAGCAACGACATGTATCAGCCAAATGTGCATCGCATGTAGGCCTACATTGACTGAGTGGAATCCCTTTCTATTCACATAACTGAATTTGTGATGGAGCTTTGACAGCTACATGGGTGGTTCAGTCTATTGCTCGATCCATCTCCAATATCACGATCGACCGTGCCGGCGGCCAAAGACACGAGGGTGGAGAGGACTTGAATGTGCATGGGGATGGAATTTGTGTGTTTTGTTCCACGCTCAAATTTGGGTCCCAAATTGTGGTACAAATCAAAGAGAATGTGTCTCGGGTGCGGACTCCCCCTCCCCCATGCTGCTATGATGCCTGAATTTCCCCAAGGGGATCAATAAAGGAATATCTTATCTTATCTTATCTTATCTTATATTATGTTCTCTCTGCAAATACACTGCCCTATCTCTGAAAACAGCTCCCCGCAGAGCGCACCCCGTGAGAAGTATTCCGATAATGCTAGATAAACCATGCTGCATTCATTCGGAAAGACCTATTCCAAATGCTATTTATAGGGTTTGACAATAATTACACTCATGTCTCTATTTTACAATTAACTATAATTAATTATGAGTCATCCCGAACACATCGGTGTTGAAACTCGAATGCATGAAAGCTGTTGCCGTTTTCCTGTTTCCGTTTTCGTAGATATACGCACAATCTCAAGCACACGTTCATATTGAAAAATCCCACACTTTGCTAAGAAATGATCGTACGCACGGTTTACGCACATATCTGTTCGTACGCAGCATTGATAAATGAGGGCCCAGGTGTTGGAAGCATCAAAGGAAAAAGCATGCACGTACACACACGCACACACACACACACACACACACACACACACACACACACACACACACACACACACACACACACACACACACACACACACACACACACACACACAACCCAGCTACACTTAGGGCTGCTCGATTATGGCAAAAATCCGAATCACTTTGATTGATACTGAAACCAGGATTATTAAACAAGATTACTCATTGATTTGAGAGCCATATGACGACGACTGAATTAGTTGTACCTTTCTTCGACAACAAAGACTGCCTTTCTGTCATCGTCTACTAGTTACCAAAGATGTTTAAAAATAACTGGAGAAGCGCGCAGAGGAGGGATGGACGGCACCACTGTGAAGGAAGGGTTCGCTGGATTTACAACACAAGACAGAATGAAAGCAACAGGGCATGTGGCACAATAATAATTTTTATCTCAATTGTCTTGTTTTCATGATCATGGGAAGCCAAAATCATAATTGAAACTTGATTAATCGCCCAGCCCAACCACACCACCACACTAGGGGCTGTTCGATATTGCAATATATATATACATATGCTATATATATATAATTATATATATATTTTTGATTTTAAATCTTTATTTCGAACATGCAATGA
>NC_140176.1:34650984-34658484 GCF_963971535.1 Notolepis coatsorum | reverse complement strand
GGCAGCGGAGAACAGCGTTGTGTTTAACCCGGTGGTCCAAATCCTAAATCATTCTCTGGGGTATTAGAGCCACCTCCTCCTCCTCCTCCTCCTCCTCCTCCTCCTCCTCCTCCTCCTCCTCCTCCCCCCCCCTCCTCCTCCTCCTCCTCCTCCTCCTCCTCCTCCTTTTACTCCTATTTTCTCTCCATTTCTCTCCTCGCGTTTGTACACAATGAGACACACACACACACACACACACACTTGCACACTCATACGTACGCACGCACACATGCACGTACACAAGAACATAACACACACGCATGTACACACACACACACACAAACGCACACAAATACTAATTCACACTGGGACTGAATGATGGATAGTAGACCAGCACCATTCAGATCAGGGAGCTCGGCCACACACACACACACACACACACACACACACACACACACACACACACACACACACACACACACACACACACACACACACATACACACCTACACACACACACACACACACACACACACACACACACACACACACCCACACACACACACACACACACACACACACACACTGCCCTAGTGAGACACTAAAGGCTAGGTAAATACCCATGTCATTTTAATTGTATTTACAGAACAGATATACAGCGGGTGATCTGGGGTCAGGCTCATATATTCAGACAAGAAGGCGACGTGTAGCTGGAGGTAAGTGAGACTGGTGCCTGACGGCTCGCCGGTTCAAATCCCTGAGCTGGAGCTGGAGCGAATCTTGGTCTCCTTCCCTTGAGCAAGGCACTTAGCAGCCCACTGAGCCGCTCAGAGGCGCAAGTACAAGTGGAGTTCATGTGTACGGCCCTTACTCACACTTACAGGGGGACTCCAGGCGCGGGGGTGAACTACTGTCGCTCCACCTCTCCTTCCCTCGACAACCGCCATCCGAGTGCCCCCGAGCAAGGCACTTAACCCCCCGACTGCACCAGCGGAGCGGCTCAGAGGTACGAGTACGAGTGGAGTTGATTTGTATAGCAAATACAATATCTGTAGATACTGTACCTATATCTGTACATATCTGTAGATACTCTACTATATATATCTGTACATATCTGTAGATACTATATCTATATCTGTACATATCTATATATATACTACAGTATATATATATCTGTACATATCTGTAGATACTATATCTATATCTGTACATATCTATATATATACTACAGTATATATATATCTGTACATATCTGTAGATACTATATCTATATCTGTACATATCTATATATATACTACAGTATATCTATATCTGTACATATCTGTAGATACTCTACTATATATATCTGTACATATCTGAAGATACTATATCTATATCTGTACATATCTATATAGATACTACAGTATATCTATATCTGTACATATCTGTAGATACTATATCTATATCTGTACATATCTGTAGATACTACAGTATATCTATATCTGTACATATCTGTAGATACTACAGTATATCTGTATGTACATAATCTGTAGATACCAGGGACGTGCACAGGACTTTAGAGGGGCAGGTGCTCAAAGGCTGAAAAGGGCACTGACTACACTTGTGTGTATATATTAACCGAGCGTGCGTAGCGCGCGAGCACGATTTTTAAAGGCCCTTTTCGGGTGGGGGGCCCCCTTTTTATGCTTTTTTGGGGGGTTTTGGTGATCAAATATTGAATATTGAACTATAATAATCAGTGCAGGAGCTCACTTATCCTTGAAAGACACTTTTATCACTGACTTAAAAGGCCCATACATCTCCATAAATGTCCAGGGGGGAGGGAATAAGTGCTTACCCTACAGCCCCAAGAAGTGCTGTATATTCTGTATTGTTTAATATAAATGCATTTTTTATTCCAATCCCGATTTGTATTTGAGATTCCCAAATCCCATCGGACTTGACTTCTTCGTGTCCCTCAATGAGTGTAATACCAGCATTCAACTGTATGCGCCACAGCGGTTTCTATCATCATCATCATCACCACCCACGCTATGCATAAAATATATAGGTCCGCGGAGGAGGCCGTGCAAACTGCAATGGAATATGGGGCATCTCTCTCTCTGTCCCTAATATTTTGATTCTATCCTGACATTTTTCAGTTGGAAGGGCAGTCTATATGCGTAACGGTTAAAAAAAAAGAAAAAAAATGTTTGTTTTTTTCAAAAAGGGCACTTTTTTGTTGAGGCTCAAAAAGGCAAGTGCTCAGGCACCCCTTGGCCTCTATGTGTGCACGTGCCTGGTAGATACTATATATATATTTGTACATATCTTTAGATACTATATCTATATCTGTACATATCCCTTACCTACTCTTACTAGTTACACTGCTGGCCAGTATGACTTACTACCATAGTGTCTTTATACCTGTATCACTGTACATATTAATACTACAACTCTGTACATACATCTGATTAACACTATTACTCAGTAGTACTAATTTAGATATTTTATACTCAGTTTAATCACCTGTACATTGTATATTACTATTGTACTTTACTTTACATTTGCACTCTGGTTGGGTGCCAAACTTATTTTCTTTGTATAGTACCGTACTACTGTGCTGTATAATGACAATACATTTGAATCTAATCTAATCTAATCTAATCTAATCTAATCTAATCTAATCTAATCTAATCTAATCAGACCTGATGTCTGCTATCCACCAGGTGATGTCATCTGGTGAAGTTTCTTCTTTGGGGGGGGGGGGGTGTTTGTTGGTACGTTTTATGTCCGGTTGTCATGTCATGTTCCAGAATGATAGGATTAAGGTTGAAAATCAGCCCTTTAATCACAGATACGTGCCTCTCTGTTTTTCCTCTAAGAAGAATGCATGGCCCCAGGCCAGCAGGGGAACATGTGGTTCCAGAGGGTCCCTGCTGTACCTACACACAGTAAGTCAAAGGGTTTCCCAGGCCCCCGTTACAATGGAGGGCCTGTATAAACACAGTCCACCCCCCCCAAGACTGTGTTTGTACAGGAGCGAGCTTGTATGTGTGTTACCCTCCTTCCCCAGGCCTTTACTGTACAAACGATACGACTGTGCCCTTAGGCTGCGTTCACACTGCAAGCCTTTAGTGCTCAATTCCCATTTAGCCGATTTTTTTTGTTTGGCTCTTCACATTTATTTTTTTTTCAAATGATATTGGATAACATTTAACAGTACATGATTATTGTACTGTAAATGAGAGCTATATTACTGCGTTATTTTTATACCGTCTATTGTATACGTATTCTATGCCTATTCTTATGTCGGCACTTTCTACATTGCACTACTTTTATTGTCTTTTTATGCCTATTCTTATGTCTGCACTTTATGCATTGCTTTTATTCTGTCGACTGTATGCAAATGTTATGCCTATGTTCATTTTATGCTACTGTATTTGCTGTGAAGCACTTTGAGCTGCAATCCGTGTATATGAAAGGTGCTATATAAATAAAGGTGTTATTATTATTATTAAATGTGGTCAATTCCAGTGTGAACCGGCCCACACTCCTGAACTGACCCGCATGCGCAAATGAACAACAACAAAGATGGACGTAAACACACAGGACACCAAAGTCATAGTTTATGGTTTAATTTATACGTTGAATGCAGCGGAGGCCAGCTGATCAAAACATATCAGACCTGTATCTGATTCAGGACCACATTATGAAAGTGGCCCAAATCAGAATTGAAAAGATCATATTCCATGCGATTTGTGCCGTTCACACAAACAGATCTGAGTCACATACGAGTCACATACGAGTCACATATGAGTCTGAGTCTGAATTTGTAAACAAAGGACATGCAGTTTAATGGGATACTTTTGATGTTTTGGAACTGTGGTGAAATCTGTCTGGCCTTCCCCCTCCAATAGGGAGGTAGTGATTACGTCATTGCTGTTTTCCGTGTTCCACCCTCTGTCCACTCCAACCCAATGCATTTCCCCATTGCCCATTTCTAAATCGTCTCGTTTAAAACAAATAAAGCATTAACATTGGCATGGTGTACCTTTCTGTGCTTATTCATCCACAAGCTATAGCTCAACATGAAAATATTCGCAATTAATCATAAAAATAAAATCGCCAAATTTTATTTCAACCAAAAATGCTTAAAAAATTATGTTAGTGATAGAAGGGAACTAATTTCATGCAAAACTGGAAAGCTTTTCAATTTCCATGCAGCAGAATTGTTACAATAGCCGATAATCCATTTTCCCAATGATAAATCCCTATACGGGTGGAACAACCAGTGACGTCAGACTACACATCCCTATACACTGTCCCCTGTGTATACATCATGTCAATCTAACACCTACCATTTCCTGGTCACTTTCTAGCCATTTCTTTGTGTCTCACCCCTCCTCCCTCCACCCGATCCCCCTTCCCCAGCCCCCCTCTGAATCACCTCCACCCTCCCGGCCGCCCATGTCTTATCCTCCCTCTGACCATGGTTAACCCCACCCTCTTTGGTCATGTATAAATATCGACGTACACTTCTATTCTGGGAGCCACTTCCGGGGTCCCAGGCCAGGCCACGCCAGGACTTCCGGTCGGGTCTTCTGAAGCCAATCTCCTGTGCTGTGTTGTATCTAATAAATTTGTAACAACCAACTATGGACCAGCGAGTTATTCCTCCGGTACATCCACAGACAGAACCGTAGATCCTTCGCTACTGGACTTTTGACCTTTGACCCATGACTTTTTACTCTCACATCGACACTTTACATTTTCTTTTCTACATTTATTACTGTACATTTACAGTCTATTACTGTATATTTTTGGCTGTATATTTTAGAATGTATATATACATATTCAGAATGTATATCCAAGAATGTATTTTTATTCTTATTTGTGAATTTAGATTTTGACTACCTAAATGTTTATTGTGAGCAATCTGTATTGCTGAATTTCCCTTGGGATAAATAAAGTACTTCTATTCTATTCTATTCTATTCTATTCTATTCTATTCTATTCTATTCTATTCTATTATATTACCAATGATAATGTTGAGTCCTTTCTCAGCACAATCCCTAGTGTTCCTGACACCAGCCACGTCTACAAACCTGATGCAAAGTCATCGAGGTCAAGCCCCTGACTGTACCAGCTGACTGAGGACCATTGGAATCTACTGTGTGTGCTCTGTGGAGTAGATTTCAGTGGTCAGTCAGGTTCTATAGACAGGAGATTGACCCCATTGGATTTGCATTGCTTTGCAGGAACAGGAGATATCCCTAATTAAAAACTCTTGAACACATGCACACACACACACACACACACATAGACGCCTGCGCATAAGAGCACGCGATGCAGCTGCTCTATGACTATTGAACATGGGGGGGCAAACATCTGATTTTGCTCCCCCACTTTTTGATCATATGAAAAATATGATATACCCCCCCCTCCCATATATAAATCTAACCATAACTACGTAATTTCAATCAAATTAATAATACGCAATGACACTTAATAGCAAGTTTTTAAGTTTCCAAAGATTGTGTGACCCCCCACTTTAATGGTTTGATCCAGTGCCCACGGGCCACGGTTCGTCGGCATGACGTATACGACATGTTGGGGGAGGCGGCTTTTTCGAAAGCCCTTGAAAAATTCAGGCTGGATATTGGATAACATTGAGGATTATTCTTCGGCGTTTACATCAAAATGGAGCAAATCATCATGTAAGTCGAACACTGTGACTGTATACTAAATGCGCAAACAGATTGAAACTGAATATTTCTCGTATGGTGAGCCTCGGCGCTGCTGCGCTGCACCGAGTGAATCCAGAGATACGGGATGGTGCGCAGGCGCTGTGATCACCCAACGGCGGAAATAATGCCGCTTTGAGCAGTTTATAAAAAAATATTAAAAATATTTATTAGCAACGCCGAGCTTTCAAACCATCCCGTATCTCTGTGCGAACCCCTCGTGCAACTGTGAGCACCTTTGTAATGTCTCTGTGATACTTGTATAACGAACGGTTCGGCCAGAACCAGTCCTTCATGGTAAATCTAGGTTAGTTTCCCATTGAGGAGCAAGTGACTGTGGATTCACTCGGTGCAGCACAGTCACGAAAGGGGTTAACTGATGTAAACAAGACAAACGTCTTTCTCTGGTCTGCATCGCCTTAACAATTGTGTGTATTGAGCCGTACTGTATTGTACCCATTCTGCAATCTGTTAAATAAAGTTTTCATTCATTCATTCAGCCGCCGCGCTCACTGGGGCTATTGATAGCGTCAATTAGTTGTTGTTGTTGTTGTTGTTGTTGTTGTTGGTACTGCGCTGCGGATGTGAACGGGGCCGGAGGGGCTTTGGGAGGATGGGAAAGTTATTATTATTATTATTATAATAGTAATTGGCTATCATACGTGCCTAGCTAGCGTTAGCTAAAAGAGCCCTCGCAGTGAAGTTATTATTATTATAGCTATCATACTGCAATATAAACTGAGTTTTATAGTGAAAAGAGCAGCTTTATTTTGGTCAAGATTGAAGGCTCTATATTGCAGGAAATTGCACATACAGGTGTTCATTAAATGTTAAAAAATCTGCCGTGGAGGGGGTCGTGCCGGACCCCCTCCAAACCACCCCTTGCACAAAAAATAAAAAAGGTAAGAAAAAAAAATACAAAAAAATCTTGCACCCCCACTTTCAACTATAACTAGGCGGCCATGCACACACACACACACACACACACAAACACACACTGCACCTTAACATGCACATACACACACACACACACACAATCACACACTGCACCTTAACATGCACACATACACTTATACGCAAGACACTGTAAATAATTGTCTATTTAATTTTTATCTCGTTTATATATTTATCTTACTACTACTACTTATTGTTACCAGTCTTGTAATCATTGTTGTTTCTTAATTGTGCACCGTTGAGTCTGAGCTCGAAACACTAATAGTTCACTACCTGCGATGCCCCTGTATTGTTGTGTATTTGACAAATAAAGAACTTGAACTTGAACTGTGTGGCTAAGTAGCTGGAGCCGGGGTGAGGAACGGCATGGAGGTCGGAGAGAGGACTCTGGTGATCTACTGTTGGTGAGTAGTGAGAGTGACTGATACCATAGTGTCTACTGAAAGCAAAGAAGCCAAGGATCATGAAGGTCCTATAGGAATTATTCTCTGCACACAACACGCTTGAGGGCTGATTTGACAGTGAACGTCACATTTATACCTTGAGAATGAATGACCCACAAATGTACACACAAATGGCCCACGCACACTCACTAACTCTCAAACATAAATATACATAAAAAGCACATCTCTCTCTCTCACTTACACACAAAATTGGGACACGCACATACACACACACACACACACATACACACACACGCACAATCCATAACACATAAATGACTGACCCGCGTGAAACCGCGCCTCTGAGGTACATGTAGGAATTATCGTTGCTATCTATGCTGCAATTCAATCAATTAATCACAATCACGTGTTCATGGTAAAGTCTGTGGCAACACTTT
>NC_140176.1:34638157-34648284 GCF_963971535.1 Notolepis coatsorum | reverse complement strand
ACACCGCGGTGTGTAGACAACACCCATCTATTAGGTCCCTCTTGGAACAACACAACGTTTCTAATCTGTTGCGAGCTGCCTTGCCTCAAAATTCAACGTTCTTTTTGGGTATTTATTTCAAAATAAAACGTGTTCTGACTGCAGATGGAGAGATGGAAGGAGAAGAGGAGAGTATATAGAGAGTACATATTAGTGGTGGGGGGGAAATATCGATACGTAGTAGTAGGGCTGTCCCCGACTAAGGATTTGGATGGTCGACTATGATTGGCCAAAATGTGCCGTTAGTCGACTATAGGTCGACAAAAAAAAATATATATATTTAAATATATAATATAAAAAAAAAATTGTATCATTCCATTTGGGCTGTGGGGGGTGCTTAATGTCTGAAGGAGTCAAGGTCAACTTTCGACTGAAGGCTTCTTGTCCTCTGCAAAAGCATGCAATTGGTCCACTGATGGATACATCTTGATATTTGTCTAGTCTAGTGTGTTCATTAGATGGGTGAAATCCTCTTTCAGTGTGCCTGTTTTCGTAGGCAGTTAGCCTCTGGTATGTGTGCCATTAGCGTTAGCCACGCTTCTAGGCCTCTTTTCTTTTGGAAAGAATGATAATTTTTTTTTTTTTTTTTTATTATACATTTTATTATTATTTTTGTATATTCGACTAAGCGGTTGGCTAGTCGACTACGGCTCCCTTCGACCGATTAGTCGACTAACCGACTAATAGGGGTCAGCCCTACGTAGTAGTATTGCGATACTTTGCGTGGCGATACTGTATCGATACAATGACACCAAGTATCGATATTCTATTATTTATTTATAAAAAGAATTATTGGCTGATTGGTCCTTGTGCAAGACTAGAAAGCGGGGATCTTTGATTAAACACCCGCTATCAGAAGAATAGACAGTCAAAGTGACAAGCTACAGAAGAAGTCCACAAACGATAGTACGAGTGATGAAGAGGACGAAACGGAACATTTAATTGCCCTGGAATAAAACAAAGTTGTTACTTTTACTTTTTAGTACTTAAGTACTTTTAGTCAAGTCAAGTCAAGAGTTTTATTTGTCACGGCATACAAGTATACAATGAAATGCGGGTGGTCGTGCCCGCAACGATGTGCATAATACAATGGTAATAACATATAATAGAATCCAATAGAACGACATTGTGCAATAAAACAAGTAAACAGAGTAGGGCATATCGGTATATGTACATAAGTTATTTACAGAGCATGGTAGGACATGCTAGGTCCTGTGGTAGTGCAATACACTGCTAGCTACGGATGAGGCACTGGGTCTTTCTGTACATGCTATTTTATACAATCTCAGGTTATACTATTCTTAAAGTGACCTTTCCTTAGTGGCCATAACTGTGGGCGTGTGCAGCATGAGTGTGTGCTTGCTCATGTTAAAGTGGCTGCTAGTGTGTGAGCGTGTACAGTGTGTGTGTAGTGTGTCGTGTGTGTGCTCATGTGTGCTTGTGTGTGGAGAGTTCAGTGTTCAAGGCTCTGATGGCTTGGGGGAAGAAGCTGAGCCGAAGTCTCTCTGTCCTAGTAGCTGGTGTTGCGGCCCTCGCAGGAATGGGAGTGGCTGGCTCTGCGCTGACATGGCTGTCATCATACCTCAATGACCGCTCCTACCAAGTGTCATGTAGGGGGACCCTGTCGGCCACCCGCCCCCTGCGGACGGGTGTCCCCCAGGGCTCGGTTTTAGGACCCCTTCTCTTCTCCCTCTACACTAAATCACTGGGTAACATTATCACGTCTCATGGCTTCTCCTACCATTGTTATGCCGACGATACTCAACTCTTCCTCTCCTTCCCTCCCTCAGATATCCACGTCTCTGAGCGGATCTCGGCCTGTCTGTCCGACATCTCAGCCTGGATGACGTCCAACCACCTCAAACTGAACCTAAGCAAAACAGAATTGCTCCACCTGCCGGCCAAATCCTCCCCCCTAACCGACCTTTCAATCACAGTCGAGAATGCAGCTGTGACTGCGTCCCCGACTGCCAAGAACCTTGGTGTTGTCCTCGACGACCAGTTGAACTTCTCTGCTCACATCGCAGCGACGACCAGAACCTGCCGATTCCTCCTGAGCAACGTCAGAAGGATCCGCCCCTTCCTGACAAAAGAAGCCACCCAACTCCTCGTCCAATCAACAGTCATCTCCCGCCTCGACTACTGCAATGCACTGCTCGCTGGCCTCCCGGCCACTGCCACTAAGCCTCTTCAACTCATTCAGAACGCAGCGGCCCGCCTGATCTCAAACCTACCAAGGTCGGCCCATGTCACCCCACTTCTTAGGGACCTGCACTGGCTCCCCATTGCTGCACGAATCCGCTTCAAGGCCCTCGACCTAGCATACCGTGCGGCAAAGGGAACCGCTCCCGCCTACCTCCGGTCAATGGTCTCTAACTACACACCCTCAAGACCCCTACGCTCTGCATCTTCTGGCCGCCTCAGACCTACTCCTATCCAAGCTCCGGGAGGGTCATCAAAGAGAAGTCGCCTATTCTCAGTCCTTGCCCCACAATGGTGGAATGAACTACCCACCCCAGTTAGGACAGCCGAATCACGTCCAATCTTTCGCCGTCGACTAAAGACGCACTTCTTCAACCATTATCTGAATTTAAAAAAAAAACAAAAAAAAAATCTAACCCTAACTAACCGTACTGTCATGCACTTGTCCTAATAAACTAACCTACACTGTAGCACTCAACACTTTGATGAACATTGTTGCTCAGCTGATAGAGTTGTGCCCTTCCTGATGGCTTGTCGTACAGAACTTGTAAGTCGCTTTGGATAAAAGCGTCAGCTAAATGACTAAATGTAAATGTAAATGTAAATGGTGTTCGCAGGCGTCTGCCTGACCTCAGCAGCATGAACAGGCTGTTGTTGGGGTGGTGAGGGTCTTTCATTATTCTGCAGGCTCTGGATTTGCACCTCTTGTTGTATAGAACCTGCAGGGGTGGTAGTGCAATACCCGTGGTACGCTCGGCTGAGCGCACCACTCTCTGTAGGGCCTTCTTGTCCTGTGCTGTGCTGTTTCCATACCAGGCAGTGATGTTTCCAGTCAAGATGCTCTCTACAGCTCCGGAGTAGAAGGACTGGAGTATCGTCCCAGATACTCTGAACTTCCTTAACTGTCTCAGGTGGTAGAGGCACTGCTCGCCTTTTTTACGACTGAGTCTATGTGTGTTGTCCATGTCAGATCCCCTGCGATGTGGACCCCCAGGTACTTAAAGCTGCTCACCCTGTCCACGGTAGCCCTGTTTATCCTCAGAGGCACCCAACCTTGCATGGGTGCCTCTGCCGTCGGTGTGTGAGTGAAATGGGTAACATGTGAGTAACAAATTGGAAAGCGATTTGGATGAAAGCACTATATAAATGCAGCCATTTACCATTGTATTTTATATGAAAGTGGGCCAAATCAGAAAAGATCAGAAAAGATCAGATGCTGTGTGATTTGTGCTGCTCATACTGTCGTGAAAAAAGAACAATTGCCTGCAATGTGAACGTAGCCTAAGTCATGGTTGTAGGGTTTTGGTACAGTGTGCTTAGTAGGCGAGGGGGCGGGGAGGGGGCAGGGGGGGGGGACAGCCAAACAATGGATTTAAACACACTGTACTGTACGTGTACGCTGACTGCTATGCTTAGGGGAAAGTTTTTTTTTAGAAGATAACCTTGGGTTGAACGACCACAACCACAGCCCTGGTTCTTTAAATGTGGGGGCGTACAGGACACACACACACACACACACACAGACACACGCACACATACACACACACACACACACACATACACATACACGTACACACACACACACACATACACATACACGTATACATATACATATACATACACACAGACACAAATACACGCATACACAATTACACATACTGTACACATACACATACACACAGAGACACACACACTCTCTCCTTTCTCTCTTTCTTGCTCAAACACACCCAGCAATTTCAGCGCTGTCCCACCCTAACTCTCTTGCGATTCTCAAATCCTGTTGGTATTTTTACCCGAGTATCTCAGCCTCTTGCAGAGTGTGGCTGTGCACTGCCACATTCGTCTGTGTTTGTGTGTGTGTGTGTGTGTGTGTGTGTGTGTGTGTGTGTGGTGTGTGTGTGTGTGTGTGTGTGTGTGTGTGTGTGTGTGTGTGTGTGTGTGTGTGTGTGTGCATGTGTGCATGTGTGTCTGTGTCTGTGTCTGTGTGTGTCTGTGTGTGTTTACAGTGCATGACAATGTCAGCAGTGTATGTGTCAAAAACAAGTGACATCCTTCATCACTGAGAACACGACTCACGGGGATCAATTCTCAATCCAATCAAGTAAAAATGGAAACAGAGACTTCATGTTTACTTGCTGACGGGTGGAACATTCCTTCTCATTCACTCGCCAACAGGCTGGATGGTACCACCTCTGAATGCCAAAAGTGTTATATTTGAATTATAAACACATGCACCCAATTGGTGATGTCAGACTACCTCTCTGGAGCTTCTATCAAAGTCAACAACAACAAAAAAGATTCTCTGACTAAAAACATCAACCACTAGTGCTGTATATACCGTATATACATTTATATTTACTGCATATCGATGATGTCAGACGGCCTCTTTGGAGGTTCTATCCAAGTCTGTCTAGGAAGGGAAATAAAGAAGGTTCTCATCACCAATTGGGGTGAGGCAGAGTGTGGCGCGGGGTGAAAACATCAACCACTAGGGGCAGCGGAGTGACCACGTGTTTAGTGAATATCCACTCCCAGAAAGCCATTGAATTAAGAGTGAATTGAGCCAAACCCTGCCACCAGTGCTCTCACACACCACACTGGAAAGCAATTACCAGCATGACCTTGCCTTCCCTCCTCGCTCCCAGGGTTTCTGGAGGAAGTCCAACACGAGCTGTGACTTAAAACCATTAGAGAGAGAGAGCCTGGAGGAGCTGCCCTTTGAATAGAGAACAGGTCTTTTAAAACTGTTGACTTCTCTTTCCGCAGGGCACCTCATTCAGGTCAAGGTACGGCAGGAAGCGCTACAGCCGGGGCGCCCTCTCCTAAAGGCAGTGATTTGCCTCAAAATTAACTACAATTTGAGTTCCTTGGTTACTTCCACACAGAGACGCTGTGCTATTTCTGATCATGGTAGTGCGAAAAGATTGACGACTATGTGTGTTCACTTCTTTTTGCTTAGGAGGGCATTTATATAGCAGCTTTTATACAAAGCGCTTTACAAATTTTTTTTATCCACTTTTTCTCCCCTTTTTCTATTTTTCTCCCATCCCAATTTCGCTGTGCCAATTCTCCCCTCCCCTGTCTTGAACATTGCTCGCATATGCCCCCCACTGGTCGGTTGTAGGGAGGGTAGAAGCCTTGCATCACGTGTGCCCTCCGATATACGAGGAGGCAGCCTGTCACATCTTTCACCTGCCAGCGCGGACTCTCATTGGCGAGGTGTAACGTGTGGGAGGCTCACACTACCCCCGCCATTTCCTGTCTCTGCTGTGCAGGCGTCCCCAACCGACCTGTAGGAGTCGCTGTCCACAATGTCCAGATTACCACCCATCGACTTCCACCCGCTAACTCTGCCAATTGAGTTAGTATGACGGCCCGCCCAAGCCGGAGGCAACGCAATGACGAGCACAATGTCCGCTGCGCCACCCAGCCGTCCCGCGCTTTACAATTTATGCCTCACATTCACTCATTCACTCAGACATTTACACGGCAACGGCGGAGGCGACCATGCAAGGTGTCGACCTGCTCAATGAGAGCAGTTAGGGGTTAAGTGTCTTGCTCAAGGACACTTAATGCTGCCGGGAGATGAGATAAGATAAGATAAGATAATCATGAGGGAGGGGGAGGAGAGGTACAGGTATGGGCAGGGTAATAGTAGAAAGACATAAATATAGGCACATAAATATAATCTGAATATAAAAATAAACAATATAAACAATATAATTAACTCTGAATATAAAAATATGATAAAAAATTAACTGTGTAAACAAAGGTGCAGATGAGGGTCTGTATATAATAAATATAGGCAATAAAGATTGCCCCGAGGAGCCGGAATCGAACCGGGAACCTTCTGATTACCAGACAAGCGCATTAGCTGCTGAGCCCCTGTTTAGGAGACAGGACGTCCATATTTTAAGGCATGTTTGATCTCCTGTATACAGCACACAGTAGAGATCGACAGGAAGACTGAGAGACAGATGGGCGGCACTTGAACCCACGGCACCAAGAGCACGCATCATTCACCCCAGCCCGGCGAGACGGCCCCTATTCTTTCATTATCTTTCGACAGCTTTATTCGACGAGATAAAAGTCTGAAGAAATCGTAAAAAACGGGACACAGTGAACTCAGACGGAGCCTTCAAGCCCATCAGGAACTACAATATCCTGCCTCTCAACGCCAATCAGTAGATTATCGTCGATTTCTCCTTTTTCATATCTATTTAGATGATATTAGAGCTCTCTCTCTCTCCCTCTCTGTGTGTGAGACCTCTGTTATAGACGTGTCGTCTGTGATAATCCTCCGGTCGACCACACAGTCTGCTGAAACAGCAGCTCTGACACACTGCCAAGACCCCTCGGGCTGCAGGAGACTCTGTCATCACAATGGTTTTCACACGAGGGGGAGTTATCGTAACAGCCCCGGCTGCAGTACTTAACGAGCGGCGTTCGTCGGGACGTCTCTGTACTCCTAAAGTGTAATCCGTTACAGGCCACTGGTTACCTGCTAAAGACTTGGACATCGGTCTTGTGTCTTCTGTTGGATTAACAGCAACTCGGCGACACAGCCTGAGCGCTTACCACTGGTGATTACCTTTGGATTAATTAGTCTCTGAAATACATGGGGGTTTGTGAGGCAAAAAAAACAAGACGATGTTGTCCAAATGTATTGTATTCTGCAATTAAGACATTTGAGTGACGTGTGCCTGGTGCCAGCGTGTATGCAGTGGCGGGCTTAGGCTTGGGCAACATGGGCGGCCTCCCAGGGCGCCATGAGGAGGCGAAATATAAATATGGAGCCCACATAGCCCACGGTCGAGTGGTGGACACCCTACGTCGTGAAGCGCTCCCAGTGTCTCGGGAAGCCGTGCACCAGAGAGTGCGTTCTCTGACGGGACACAGAGCCAACATCACAGAAGAAGTCGTCTGACGAAACCGCCACATGCCTGCGACTACATTGTCTGTAGAATAACGTAAAGCTCTCGCTCTCGAACAAAACGCCACATCTACTTTGCACCGGTGTACAAGAGATGTTACGTCCCACTCAGTTCCTCTCTGCGTCTATCTCCCTGACTGCGGCTGCTACCAGCCTCTCTAAAAACAAGCTTTCTGGCGACGAAATCAATGCGGAGCTCCCGCTTCCACGCTGCTCACTTTGAGCCGTGCATCATCATCACACACGCATTCGTTTCAAAGATTATACTATCCGGTATCCCCCCCCCCTCCCCTCCCCCCTCTTTATAGATGATCAAAATGATCCCCGGTGAAGTGTTGGCTGTCATTCTCCCCGGCGCTAAGAAGACGCGGCTCGGCTAACGCGTCGGCATCAAAAGATTCCCCCTGGCACTTCAAAGCCTTTTGTTCTCTGTGCCGCGGTGTTTCAGTTCGGTGACACCGCGCCACCGAGAACACCGGCGTCTGACGGCTGATCAAGGGGGATGTGGGGAGACGGCCACCGCCATACAAGACGAGGACGCGCACGCAGACACACACACACACACACATACATACGCACGCAGACACACACACACACTCTCACATACACACACACACAGACACACACACACACACAGACAGACAGACACACACAATATATGCAAGGAAATGCGCACACTCTTTTATATATTTGTATGTACACACACACACACATTTTCTCATTTATACAATTTCTGTCACACCATGTATCGTGTTTAATAAAGTTGTCCAGCATGTGAACATCAATGTAGTCAATTCACGGAGTAGCCTGATCTTCTGGACAACAAACAACCAACAAAGAAGAATAATGTAATGCAACTGTCTCACAAACTCCCGCCCCCCCACCCCCCCCCCCCCCCCCCCCCACACCATACACACACACACACACACACACACACACACACACACACACACACACACACACACACACACATAGGCCTATATATATATATATACATATACATATATACACATGCTCATTCACACACAAACACACTCAGTCAGTGTGTCACACACACACACTCACTCACTCAGTCACACACACACTCGCACATGCACATGCAACACACACACACACACACCTGGGACTGTGGCGATAAGGGGCATAAAGCTGGCTTCTGTGCATGGTGACATTTTTAAAGCTTTAATTACATGCTTGGCTAACGGGTAGCGGTGTGTCTCACTAGGCAGGAAATTACACTATCACTGTCTCCAGCTGTGAGCAGGAAGTAGCTCCCGCCTCAGAACCGGCCTGGCACCGCCTCCCGCACACCGGTGCAGCGAGGACACTTACAGGTGCTGCAAGTATCTTTTGTGCTCTACATTCCGACAGCCATCACTGATATGGAGTGTCTCAGTAACATGGTACTTATATGTTATTGCACATACCGCATACAGTTTATTGTTTATTTTATTCTGCTAATTGTTGCTTGTTTATTCCTTTATGCTGTGGAGGAAATGGAGAGTAAGAATCCCATTGTACTTGTTGCAAATTAATAAAAAATCTGAATCTGAAAAAGAAATCTGAAAGAAAAATGGGTCTCTCAGTCCCTCCTGTTCTGCAGTAAACAGAGAAGACATTCCCTGGTATCCCGTTCCCACTTTATCCAATCAAGAGAGAGAACTCTTGACTGATTGTCTGACAAAAAAAATTACGGTTTTAAGCAAATTATGTCCTTGAAATAAGTAAAATAATCAGTGCAGTAAGAAAATGTGGCTTGGCAAGATTTCTTGAAATAAGCAAAACTATCTAGGGTTCTCTCTCCTGATTGGATAAAGTGGGAACATGATACCAGAAAATAAATGTTCTGTTTACTGCAGAACGGAGGGACTGGGAGACCCATGTTACTGACCAAACACTATATCAGTGATGGCTGTCAGAATGAGCTACTTAACACTTATTTTAACAAATAAAAAAACACTTACAGCCCCATGGTGATTCACAAAGGGCGACTGTCAGACATTTCTATAAAAAAATTATTAAAAGCCGTTCTGTCGCGAACTGTACTTTAAACTAAAGAGTCGTAGGGGAGCTATTTAGAGCCGATGACGGCGTCCGGCTCGCGCCTGTCTGTGTGGAGCGCTCGCGCCTTGTTGAGATAAGAGACTCTGTATGGGATTGTTAGTAACTGTCCAACTATACATATGACTGTTTACACTAGTAACTGTTTACCTGTGTAGACAATTGTCTCCATCAGTGATTGCATTGGTGCATATATATATCTGTCCCCACTGGAGGGCGCTCTGGGCGTAGCCACTCAGGTATTCTACCTTAGGGCGACTATAAAAGAGGTGGTGCCCGCCCCTATCGTTCTCTTCTCCAACGTCTCTCAAAGAGAGAAGAGTGTTGTACAACTACTGCTTATGTGTGAATAAAAGAAGCCACGCCAGTTCAGGCACAAGATAGAAACCATGCCTCTTGACCACATTATTGCCGCCTTGAAGTGAGTTCTGTTAACACGCCTGTCTGTGTGGAGCGCACGCACCTGTCTGTGTGGAGCGCACGCACCTGTCTGTGTGGAGCGCACGCACCTGTCTGTGTGGAGCGCACGCACCTGTCTGTGTGGAGCGCACGCGCCTGTCTGTGTGGAGCGCACGCACCTGTCTGTGTGGAGTGCACGCGCCTGTCTGTGTGGAGCGCTCGCACCTGTCTGTGTGGAGCGCACGCACCTGTCTGTGTGGAGCGCACGCACCTGTCTGTGTGGAGGTGCACGCGCCTGTCTGTGTGGAGCGCACGCGCCTGTCTGTGTGGAGCGCACGCACCTGTCTGTGTGGAGCGCACGCACCTGTCTGTGTGGAGCGCACGCACCTGTCTGTGTGGAGCGCACGCTCCTGTCTGTGTGGAGCGCACGCACCTGTCTGTGTGGAGCGCACGCTCCTGTCTGTGTGGAGCGCACGCTCCTGTCTGTGTGGAG
>NC_140176.1:34615657-34633157 GCF_963971535.1 Notolepis coatsorum | reverse complement strand
TTAACTACATATAAATATTTATATAATTGTTTGCTTTATAGACGAAGGTTGCAACATAATTATGTAATGTAATGTTCTTGGCTGTGTAACGGAGAGCAGCCGGCCAGGCAGCGCAGCTCCCGACTCATTATTAATTGTATTAATTAATCCAATCCAATCCACTTTATTTATAGAGCACATTTTTAAAAAAGTTTACCAAAGTGCTGTACAAGTCCCACAACATAAGATAAAAAATAAATAAATACATTTATAAAAAGATTATAATTTTTCTTTCTTTTCTTTTTCTTTCTCAAAGCTTCGAATTAAAATTTAATCTCGGCCCCGAAGCTTCGACGGCCAAAAAAAGCTTCGAAGGTCAGCCCTAACTGTCTCTATAAAGAACATTCTCTCCTGTGTCTCCCTCTCAGCCTTCCTATTGTCTCTATAAAGAGCCTTCTCTCCTGTGTCTCCTCTACTCTGTCTCCCTCTCAGTGTCCCTACTGTCTCAATAAAGATAAAATACTAAAGAGAGTGGACTGTGCAAACATAGACACAAAACTGTGGTATCCAGCTTAATAATAACAATAATAATAATCATCATCATCATAATAATAAGAATAAGATGAATAATAATAATAATAATAATAATAATAATAATAATAATAATAATAATAATAATAATAATAATAATAATAATAATAATAATAATAATAATAATAATAATAATAATAATAATAATAATAATAATAATAATAATAATAATAGATTCCATGAATATAGCATCTCTCATCAAGCTTACCACATCAACAACTCTGTGTATAATTATCTTCTTTTTCTTTCCTATTTACCAGAGGAGGGCATGGGTTATAGAGCAATAAATGGGTATTTAACTCGTAATTGGCAAACCGGAGGAAAAAGAGAACAGAGAGATGTTTATTGGTGCCTTAGTGTCTGGTAAAATGACTCAGTGATTTAACCCTTTAGAGTAGATGTTTGTTCAAACTAGGGCTGACCTTCGAAGCTTTTTTTGGCAATTGAAGCTTTGGGGCCGAGCTTCGATTTTAATTCGAAGCTTCGAATTTTTTTTATTTATTTTTTTATCTTATGTTGTGGGACTTGTACAGCACTTTGGTAAACTTTGTTGTTTTTAAATGTGCCCTTGTTTTTAAGTAGGCCCTTTCGTGACTGTGACGCAGCCAACAAGGTTTCACTCGGCTGTGTGATTTAATTCAAGGTGGATCGCTGTTGTCGTTTGAACAACTTCAGATTTCATGGGAACTACCAATCCCCCAAATCAAGAATGTTTAAGATGAATGAAGTAAGATTTAGATTATTTGAAATATGGCCTGTGTAGACTAAACTATGCACAGAATTATGTCAGTCTACAAGGTCCGGATTCTACATGGTCCGGCAATGTAGACCTTGTAGACTCCACTACAGACCAATTATCAGTGAATGTTCATGCATTTTTAAGAAGGGCTACGTCCACAAAAAAACAAAACTCACCAAAACATCTCAGTAGCACCTTATCTAAATATTCTATTTCATATATGGAGATTCATATTTATTTATGTATTGCATGCATTTCTACATTTTATTTCCTATTTTGTTTAATGTTTATTCATCCCAGTATCTTTCTTTCTTATGTGTGGAATTCTACAAGGCATGTAGGTGTATATGTGTTTGAGGATGATATCCTTCAAACAGGCAATAGTGATGATATAATTTGGGCAGTGCTGGCTGAGCTGGGTTACTTTCCTCCAGTGTATTTGTCCCCCGGCCCCACCCAATGGCCCCATGCGCGCGCACACACACACACACACACACAAAAAGCGAAGTTTGAAATTTATTTATTTTTGAAAAGATTTTTTTTTTTATGTTCGAAGCTTGTGCCATTGAACGAAGCTTTGAAGTATTTAAGACAGCCCTAGTTCAAACGCTTCCTAAAAAATCTGTTTTGGAATTCTAGAACTCTATTATGTTTATTTACGGGCATTATGTTCAATGTTGAGCTCTCACAGTTCTAACCACACGGGCAGGGAGCGAAATTAAAGCCCGCCAAGCGCCATTTGCGGGCAGATTTTACGTTTGGCGGGTGGGACTGAGAGGTCTGTCCGCCATGTGGCGGCCAACAAAATAGTCATGTGAAAACCGATCAAATTAACATGATCCAATTCTTAGCGGAGTTCTCACTCGCTGTCTCAAGCACACAGACATGCAACGCGCTGCTCCTCCCTCCTCCAGCCCCTCCCAACCCCATGTAAACAGAGAGGCTAGAGTCGGGACGGGCAGTCTGCTGACTGCTCTAACGTTAGCTACCGTTACAAAATGACCCAGTCAACTATTCACTTTTAGTTTAATACTGAGGCATTGTCCGTTATCTAGCCGGCTAGCTACTGATAGCTCCCGATATCAACAAATGCTCCAGCAAGTCTAGTAGTGCATAATACCTCCGTTGGATAGGTAGCTACCTAGTACACGTTAGCTCCAGTAGGGTCCAGCTGCAGCGCCGGAGAATCCTTGCTGGAGCTGGAGGCTACTCGAGTATACACACAGATAGTGGAGCTGTTTGCAGATAGCGAGCATTTTGACTTGTTGCGTGGTGGCGATAACGTTAGCTACCGTTACAAAATGACTCAGTCAACTATTCACTTAGTTTAATACATGAGGCATTGTGTAACGTTATCCAGCCGGCTAGCTACGGATAGCTCCCGACATCAACAAATGCTCCAGCAATAGTCCAGTGCATAATACCTCCGTTGGCTAGGTAGCTCACTAGTCACTACGAAATGTCGCAGTAAACTAAATAGTTCACTGAGGCGTTGTCCCAACGCCATCCAGCAGTAGCTACAGAAAGCTCCTGGCATCAATGTCCTACAACAACATGCGTATTCGAGTCCCTGGCTTACATCGCTGCTGAATAGGGTCCAGCTGTAGCTCAGGAGAATCCTTTTGCATGCTGAATGTAGCGTTTAGGGACCAGCTGCAGCGCCGGAGAATCCTTGCTGGAGCTGGAGGCCACTCGAGTATACACACAGACAGTGGAGCTGTTTGCAGACAGCGAGGTGGCGATGTCTCGCAGATAACACAATCACAAGTATGATTATATAATATATATATTTTATTTAAAAAATATATATATAAAATAATAATAATTTTTTTTTATCAAAAAAAAGTTGGCAGGTAAGAAATATGCTTGGCGGGTAGATTCTTCCCATCTACCCGCCACTGGCCGGTGAGTCAAAAAGTTAATTTAGCTCCCTGCACACGGGTGCATTATGGATATTCAACAACAAGAAAGCTACAGCTGGGTTGTGTAGAGGGAACGGGCAGCGCCACATGTACCAGGTCGGGCCAGACTGACGCAGAGAAGAATAAACCCCACTGAGGCTAGCATGCTAGTAGGTTAGCTACAGGGCAACCAGTTCAGCACCGTGGACAGCGCTGAGCAGCAGCACAACTGTGTCTCTGTCCCGGTGCTGAACTTGATGAAGATTGCAACAAAACAATTCTGTGAACGGACAAGGAATGAAATCAATTAAAAGTTTTGTTAGTGGAATATCCTTAATTTTCATATCCTTTATTGTATTGCCTATATTTATGTTTTTCTACTATTACCATGCCCATGTCTGTACCTCCCCTCCCCCCTCCCCCACACTGATATGACGCCCGGATTTCCCCAAGGGGATCAATAAAGGAATATTTTATCTTATCTTATCTGAAAAAAGTGAAAACTAATAGCTTTCTATTATGATAATTCTTATGTAATGTTGAAAAAAAAATCATTGTGAATATATTCATCATATAGATATATTCAATTTACTGCTGCTTCCTATGTGAGGTTGGCGGGTCCACATATTAAAGATGGCCACCTAATAAGCTTATTTACATCCTGCGAGGAGCCGTGTGAGTAAATCAAATCGTTTGTGCTGCGTCTTTGAAATTCAACACATTAAAGGAAAGGCTAACTTTTAATGCCAGCGCTTGGCGATTAGGCTTCTACTACTGGGAGTCGGTAATTGCTGCTGCACAAACCGTTGTATCTCCCTCCTGAGAGAAGCCAAGCCTCTGTCTGCACGTCTGTCTTCCTCTTTGTCTGTCTGTCTGTCTCTCTCTCTGTCTCTCTCTCTCTCTATGCCTCTTTTTTGAAGTAACAAAACAACTGGTGCATCCTCCCCACCCCCCCACCAGCAGCCTGGTGCACTCCCTGCAGGAAAAGCCTCTTTAAAACAGACAACGGAAACACAAAATAACCACAAACAGGGACCCTGCAGAGCCGAAACACACAGGTGAAACACACTAGGGGTGGGAATCGCCAGAGATCTCACGATACGATACTATCGCGATACTTGCGTCACGATACGATAGTATCGCGATACTAAATATATCGCGATACGCTGAAAATATTGCGTTTGTGTGCTCACATTTAATTTATTACCTTTTTTCAACTGCAAAGTAAAACTTTGTCAACATGTTTATCTAATACAATAAAGTTCAGTCTGTTCATCTCACTTCAATCATTTTTATTGCAGAACATGGTATTTTCTCAAGCTGACAGATGTAAACACTGTAATCTGTGTTGCATGTACCTGACAAACTGAACTGTTTGTATTACAGTCATATTCCATGTGTGTGTGGACTACTGTACTATTGCAGGTATTGAAATGAACAATGCAACTTCCTTATACAAAAAAATAAATAAAAATTATGAATAATTAAATATCGATACTTGGCGTCCCTGTATCGATACAGTATCGCCACGCAAAGTATCGCGATACTACTACATATCGATTTTTCCCCCACCCCTAAAACACACACACCTGTATTAACCAGGTATACCGTCCCGACAAATGATACCAGGCAGGAGCCGCACACGCCCACAGCTCTCATTCATCTATCGGGAAAAAGAAAAAGTATTCCGCCAGCTAAGCTGCCTTCGTCGGGGTTAATGAAGGGGTTAACCTACGATGTAGGGGTCCACCGCTAAGCAGCAGGCTACCAAACTCTGTCTATTGATCCCCTCTCCCCTCATACGTCTCTATTTGATTATTAAAAGTGCTGTAAGTGGTTTTCTTCTTGTTAAAATAAGTGGTAAATGGCTGC
Source organism: Notolepis coatsorum (assembly GCF_963971535.1). Lineage (NCBI taxonomy): Eukaryota > Metazoa > Chordata > Actinopteri > Aulopiformes > Paralepididae > Notolepis > Notolepis coatsorum. The sequence continues at coordinate 34,628,075 of NC_140176.1, read as the reverse complement.
ATTTATATAGCGCTTTTATCCTAACATTCTGACAGCCATCACTGACATAGAGTGTTTGGTCAGTAACATGGGGTCTCCCAGTCCCTTCACTCTTAGTCTGCAGTAAACACAAAATAAATGTTCTGGTATCCCGGTCCCACTTTATCCAATCAGGAGATAGAATGCACTGCAAAATGGTCTGACAAAAATAAGCAAACAAATTGAATCTCTCTCCTGATTGGATAAAGTGAGAACAGGAATTTATTTTGTGTTTACTGCAGAGTGGAGGGACCGGGAGACCCATGTTACTGACCAAACACTCAGTGATGGCTCTCAGAATGTAGAGAAAGAAAGAAACACTCAGATAAATGAGTACTCTGGTAAAAATAAAAGTCCTCCATTCAAATTATACCTATAGTAGAGAAGTATTTGTTATTGAATCATTATCATCATCATCTTCATCATCATCTTCGTTTTACGTCCCTATTTTCCCACTAATTGAATGTCCTTAAGTATCTAAAGTAAAAGTACACATTGTACATGACGTTTGTGTATCCATTGACGTCTATAGTTTGTGTTAAAGTGGTATGTGGTCCAGTTATGCTGCTCTGATTAAAGGTTATGTTAAAATGGTATGTGGTCCAGTTATGCTGCTCTGATTACATCCTCTTGAAGTTGACAGTCTTCAAATGTGAAAGTATATCATCATCATAAATGTTTTATTTTATATATATTATGTTTTCTATGCAAAATATTCTTCTTCAAAGTAACTAGTAACTGATGGGTTCAGATAAATGTAGTAGAGTAAAAAATACAATATTTCCCATGAAATGTAGTGGAGTAAAAATATGAAGTTCTCTAAAATGAAAATACTCACATAAAGTACAAGTAGCTCAAAATTGGACTTAAGTGCAATACTTGAGTAAATATACTTAGTTACTGTCCACCACTGCCTTTAAGTAGATCCTGAAACATTGTCCCTAACTCTATTACACACTGTAGCGACAAGGACATCCTCCACATGACTAACAACGCATCATGTGCTAAAGCTGCTGAGAACAATCTCTCTCCATATTCATATCTGACACATTTACATTGATTTGATTTGATTAGGGATCCCCATTAGCTGGTGCCATGGCAACCAGCTAGTCTTCCTGGGGTCCACTCAAAAAAACATACAAAAACAATTATTATTGCAAAAAATAATTATTAAAAGTGAGTACTCAACACACATTGGAGACTGAAGATGTTGATTAATGTGCACTGTCCCTGGGTAGAAAACGAATACAAAATAAATAAATAACATAACTTAATATCCTACTGTAGATAGATTGTTAATTAAAGTGTAATCAGCGTTAGCACTTCAAGTCTAGGTGTGATCCTAATGCAACTTTAGTTGACACGGCGCCCCTAAAGCTATTACAGAGGATACCAACCACACAAATGCAGATTTATAAAGTGCTAAAGCATAATGTGAACATCTGTGCGAGTGTAGCTCTGCGTCTAAATGTGATTATAATGCAGCTTAGCAGATCTCAACATCCTCCCTAATGTTTATATGCAACGTAATAGGGATAGCCGCCCACAAGACGGAGCTTATTTATTCAAGTGCCAAAGCCGATAAACACCATTAACAATCCACCCGTATCGATTGTTAAAAGTGTTTATCAGCTGTGCTGCTCGAAAAATTAACCGCAGTCTGCCTCGCCACTGTTGTTCGACACCGCGCAGCAGGACAGGGATATCCAAGACGCACGCAGTCGACTCTATTTATAAAGTGCCACTGCGGATAAACGCCTTTAATTAACAATCTATAGAGTGACAGTGACACCGACGGCTGGCGTCAACACGAGCCTTCCTCTGGTTCATCAGGAAAACCCTTAGACCGCAGACACGACGCGTCGGAACCGTCGTTATCTTATATAAAGATTATATACTTTCACATTTGAAGCCTGTCAACTTCAAGAGGACATGATCAGAGCAGCATAACTGGACCACATACCACTTAAACACAACCTTTAATCAGAGCAGCATAACTGGACCAGATACCACTTTAACATAGCATTTACTCAGAGCAGCATAACTGGACCACATACCACTTTAACATAACATTTACTCAGAGCAGCATAACTGGACCACATACCACTTTAACATAGCATTTACTCAGAGCAGCATAACTGGACCAAATACCACTTTAACATAACCTTTAATCAGAGCAGCATAACTGGACCACATACCACTTTAACATAGCATTTACTCAGAGCAGCATAACTGGACCACATACCATTTTAACATAACATTTACTCAGAGCAGCATAACTGGACCACATACCACTTTAACATCACATTTAATCAGAGCAGCATAACTGGACCACATACCACTTTAACATAACCTTTAATCAGAGCAGCATAACTGGACCACATACCACTTTAACATAACATTTAATCAGAGCAGCATAACTGGACCACATACCACTTTAACATAACCTTTAATCAGAGCAGCATAACTGGACCACATACCACTTTAACATAACATTTAATCAGAGCAGCATAACTGGACCACATACCACTTTAACCTTTAGAGGTCAATGGTTCGAGGTGAGAACGATCGCAAGCACTGGAATACACAAACGTTATGTAGAACGTGTACTTTTGATACTTAAGTACATTCAATATCAAATACTTCTCTACTTTTACCATTCTACGATTTTGAATGGAGGACTTTTATTTTGGAGGACCTTTCTTTTACCAGAGTACTATTTTATCTGTGTTTTTTTTACTTTTTACTTTAAGTAAAGGTACTTCTTCCACCATTGCCTTCACCACACGCTCATTAAACACATCCCCCGAGCCGCCGGGCCTCAGAGCACAAGGTGAAATGGAGCCAAACGAGAGCAAAAATAAATGAGCTTTAAGGAGCTCTCGGCGCGGCGGACGAGTGTCCTCGCTACATGACATGGCTGCGTTCACTCCTCGAGGCTGGCCCGCTCATTAGTCGCCCATAAAACTAATTACACTGATGTCCTACGTCTGCGGTTATTCTGAGCATGCGGAATCCATCGGGATTCAAGGGCGTTTTCAATGGTCCGAATCGGAGGAGAAACTGAACTTTCGTTGTTATTTCTTCCGTTTTAGCTTGGCGTCGCCAAATGATAACGAGTCACACTATGGCTGCGTTCACACTGCAGATGAAAGTGGCCCAAATCTTTGCTCGTATGTGACTCAGATCAGATTTAGAGGAATCTTGTTTCATGTTTTCAGTGTTTTGGTGGTTTGGAGGGGGGGTGTGTGTGGCACTATTCCCCCCAAAGACTCATAATTAGTCAGCTGTTGTTAAAATATTTAAAGGGGAACTATCTTATAAATGACCTTTTCCAGTGTTTAGGGTCATTTTCTAGCTATGTGGACTTATAGTAATAGGATCTATGTCTCTAATTCTCGATTTGGCGCATTCTTCCAATTCTCATCTCACAATAATGTCCCTCCCTCAAGTGAGTCATCTGAAAATTAGCGTATTCGGGACGTCAGATGGTCCTCATTTGCATAATAACGCCCGCCCCCCTCTAGCTGCCAGCCGAGCGAGAGCGAGCGAGAGAGAGAGATAGACCCACGGTGGTGAACCAACTGGACCTCCGTGTCTGTATTCGACAAAACATGTCGGCGCGCACGGACCAACTGGACCTCGGTGTCTGTATTCGACAGGCTTTTGTCCCAATCGGCGCACCAACTGGCCCTCTCTCGCGGACCAACTGGGTCGCTCAGGATAACTGGATAGGCTGTGTCCTGTATTAGCCAGGCTTTTGTCCCAAACGGCGCCTCATAGTCCACCACCGCGCTGCGCCACAGCCCATCCCGAACCGAGAGAGAACGAACTGTAAACTCTGCGTGTCTCCCGGCTCCCTCTCCTCTCCCGGCTCCCTCTCCCGGGAGACACGCAGAGTGTTTACACAGTTCTTTTTCTTTTTCTCTCTCTCTCTCTCTCTCTCTCTCTCTCTCTCTCTCTCTCTCTCTCTCTCTCTCTCTCTCTCTCTCTCTCTCTCTCTCTCCTCCATCTCTCTCTCTCTCCCTCTCTCTCTCTCTCTCTCTCTCTCTCTCTCTCTCTCTCTCTCTCTCTCTCTCTCTCTCTCTCTCTCTCTCTCTCTCTCTCTCTCAGACTGTGTGGACTGACTGTCACTCAAAGTGCTTATGGGCGGAGCCAGGCCATAACAGCCTGAAATCCGGAGGCTGAAAAATGATGGTTTCGAGTACTTGATTAGAAATATAAACCAATGCATTTTTTGGGGAAAAAAAAACGCACAGGAATTGTGTAAAGTTGCCCAAATAGTGCTAGGAATAGTAAAATAGTTCCCTTTTAAATATTCACAAATGTTTGTCATTGTAATCTTTGAAAGTTGTTGCTACGAGGCCATTATACTACATGAGATGTAAAGAGGTGTCCCACCAATATACATTTTAATCAGGTCAGTGCATGAGAGAGAGAGAGAGAGAGAGAGAGAGAGAGAGAGAGAGAGAGAGAGAGAGAGAGAGAGAGAGAGAGAGAGAGAGAGAGAGAGAGAGAGAGAGAGAGAGAGAGAGAGAGAGAGAGAGAGAGAGAGAGAGAGAGAGAGAGAGAGAGAGAGAGAGAGAGAGAGAGAGAGAGAGAGAGAGAGAGAGAGAGAGAGGCCAAGACAGACATCAACGAGCAGCTATACCCACATAGTTCCACGTTGGTTCAGGAAACCAATAAACAAACTATCAAAACGTCCACGGACCCACATGGAATCTGATCTTTTCAATTCTGATTTGGGCCACTGATTTGGTCCTAAATCAGATACAGGTCTGATCTTTTTGCAATGCGACCTTAGTCTGAACAGTCATGTGGCTTTTACGTCACTCTAGATTAACATTTGTCACAATTCCTTATGTCCATCTTCTTTATTGTTTATTTGAGCATGCGGGTCAGTTCAGGAGCGTGACGAGTTCACACTGGAATCTGATCATTTTAATATTTTTTTATTATGCGAACAGCCAAACGAAAAAATCTGAGCAATAAATCAGGCTTGCAGTGTGAACGTAGCCTGTGTAAACAAAGCCATGTGACTGTGCACTTCAGCCTCTAATTGGACGTTGTTTTGAATCCTAGGTATGTGAGCCAAAATAATCTTGTCAACTCCAGTATGTCTTGTGTAAACGGTACAACATACTCCAGTTCACTGTCAGTGATTAATTATGCGCTACTCTGCCCTACAAAACCTCCAGGTACTAGTGTGCCTTTGTAGGGCAGTAGTGACTTTTTCAATCAATATAATCTTTTTTTTTTACGACTAAATGATAAATGGTGCATTTATATAGCAGGTTTTATCCAAAGAGCTTTACAATTTCTTCCTCACAGTTTACCCATGCCCTCACACAATCACACACCGACGGCGGAGGCGACCATGCAAGGTGTCAACCTGCTCATCGGGAGCAGTTAGGGGTTAAATGTCTTGCTCAAGGACACTTCGACACGCTGGGAATCGAACTGGGAACCACTGGGAACCACGACTGCTCTACCTCCCGAGCTACTGTCACGGTCATTTTACTAGTATGCACTTTGCTACTAACTACCTTGCCTATACTACAACCTACTATGTTAATATGTCTAAACTACTATACACTAAAGACTGTAGCACTCAAGTTCAACACTGTTTGACAAACAATCGTACTTAGCTGCCAGAGTTGTACCCTTCCTTCCTGCTGACTTGTTGTACAAAACTTGTAAGTCGCTTTGGATAAATGTTCAGCTAAATGACTAAATGTAAATAATATGAATGTGAATGTAAATGTAAATGTGAATGTAAATTAAAATGTAAATGTAAATGTGAATGTGAATGTAAATAAAGTAAGTTAAGTCTTAGTGGAGGTATGTGCTTCTTCTTTTTCTTCCATTTAATGGCAGGTCACACACAATTACGAGTATACTGCCACCTAGTGTTCCACAGCCACATCCGCGTTAGAGTTTTTTTTTTTTTTTTAGTTTTTCTTTATCTCTTTTTATCTAATTATTTTTGCATACTGCAGATGGGTTTGATTGATATTATTATTGTTTTTCTTTCCCAGCAACATCTATGCTCAAATCTATATGTTTATATGTTTTGCAGATGTGTTTGTCATTGTGGTATCCTTGACTGTGTATTTCATAACCAAAAGTGTGTATAATTAGAAAACCATAATGAAAAAGCCAGGGCCCTCATGCATCAACGTGTTCTACGCACAGATCTGTGCTTACCCTGTGCGTACGATCATTTCTAAGCAAAGAGTGGGATTCATCAATTTCAACTTGAACTTGACTTCGTGCGTACATCTACGCACAGTTCAGACCTGGCGTACCTAGCGCCCAGTGGTAGAATATATTATTACAACAAGGAAATGAGCTTCTGTGCATAATAACACTGGCACGTTCTGTATGAACCGTAGTTCATTATAGTTCATTGTAAAATAGCAACAGTAGTGTAATTATGGTCAAAACCCTATAAATAGCATTTGGAATAATAGATCTTTCTCTCAGAATGAATGCAGCATGGTTTATATAGCGTTATCGGAATATACGGGGTGTAGGCTACTGACTGACTGCGCTCCGCGTAGCTTGATTGATTGATTGATTGAAAAGTTTATTAACAGATTGCAGAATGGGTACAGTACAGTACAGCTCAGTACATACAATTGTTAATTGGGGATGCAGACCAACTTTCGTCTTGTTTACATCAGGGTCCCCCATTTTCAATTCATCATAAATCATAAAGCTCAACTCGTTATTATTCTGCGCAGACCGCAGAAACACGGGAACGTTTTGATTATATTTAAAAGGCTTTACGTTAAACGAAACAAGTGGAACTTCGAAGCTGTAAGCAGAATACAAGTCATATGAATATAGTGTTCTTCCCCCTTTTTACTGTATAAGAAAGAATAGAAAACGCATTGCAATGACACTATAGTGGACAGACTATGTATATGATGGGATTCAAGTTCATGTATTGAAAGGCAGGCTATCTATCATACATGCAGTGAGATTCATTGTTCTTGTATATGCTCTCGTATTATATTGTTTATATAGGCTACCCAATACTGACATCAAAATAGATTGTAGTATGCCTCTAGAAATCATATGCAGCAGGTAGAAAATTGACGGGAGATCCATCGCGATTTGGAATAAAATTGAGGAGAACTTTAATCCCTGGGGTATTAATCAAACAACACGGGAAAAGGCAGTCATATTCCAGCGCGGTCTTTATTAGCCGACAACAAAATAGATGCATCTAAAAATCATATAGCCAATCGAACACAACTAATAAAGGCATTCATATTACAGCACGGTTATAATGACACACAACCAACGCCAAACAGTGGTCAACGAACGGTCTTTATTAGTATTTTGAGCTGTCCAGGCAGAATTGCAGCAATGGTCTTAGGGAGCCGTTGATATCTGACATCACCGTTTACGAGTCCGCCTTTTATTTATCCCACAATACGCGATAGTGTCTTCTTGGTTCGACAGCAGTGAATTCTCCGTGGAGTTTCTCAGGGTTCCGCTCGGGTCCGTCCATTATTTCACATCCCATGGGGGGTGTTTCCTCATTTTCATGACCATATATGGATAATCATGCACGAGCATTGACGGTAGAACAAAGTGGTATTCATCAACACGGAGGACCATAGAGCCTGCGTACGCACGTGTGATGAATGCCGACTTCCCTGTGCGTACGCTAGTTCTACATTCCGTGCTTACGTGTGGAAGTAGGTCAAGTTCTACGTCCACGTTGATGAATGAGGGCCCAGGTGTACCCTTTCAACAGCAGAATGGGTTTTCAGTACTGTAAGGAGTGATATTGGTGTTACAGGAATAGTCATTTCAACCCTCACACAAATAGATGTACTCAACTGTTTAGAACAGAAGGAAACAGCCACTCAACCCCCACTCGTGTGACTGATGACTGTATGTAAATGTGGCCACACCTAACAGATTACAGGCAGAGAAAACAGAGGTCTGGTCACAGACCTAACTTGCTTTTGCTAAAGGTTCATGGAAATGGTCATAAACAAGATCATATTAACACTTTGAGTGCCGGGACCCGTCTTTAGACGTCTTTGCTGGCCATGCTAAAGTTGCCGGAGGACGCGTTACGTCGTCCTTATATCAATATTTCAAAAATCTGCGATCGGATTCATATGTCCCCTCCGCTGGCCTGAGATCCACCAGCAGGACCCACTGAGCTCTCTGGCGGTTCAGGAGCGCCATCTGGTGGCCGATCGGCGCAATCGCCAAACAGGATGTTGAATAGAGGTTGTCATGACGACCGTAGTACTTCCGGGCGCTCGCTATAGTTCATGGGACTCTGGCTCGTCACGCTACACGGTGATCGATTGGCAATAACTCGATAAACAACATGATTTGGACGTATATACCATTATACAAGCTGGAGATGGACCGGGTAAAAATATATCCCATAATGATAAGATTTCTACTCGACGATGATCGCCCAACGGCGCGCGGAGACTGGGGTGAGTTTCAGCGTGTAACGTTACCGTCTTCGATACTAACTGCTATTATCAACATTTGACCCACATTAGATGATTGGTATAACGCTGCCCACGGAATTATAACCGCCCCCTCGCCCATCCGGTCAACATCAGACTGCATATAGGACTTTGAATGGGCCCTAATAATGGCAATGTAGCAATATAATTAAAAAAGTTATAGCCCTGCAAAGAAGGGGACTTTCTCCATAGACAAATAGCGCTGGCAATCTATGGTATATCATGAATTTAACCTTAGGCAGCCAAAGTGTTAAAAGGAAACTGACTTATTGGATAAATGTCATTTAGAATATCACCTGATTATGCAATTTGGTATTAAAATATAAGCAAAAGAGTAAAACTGTGATAATACTGGAAGAGTGTAATTCATATACACTAGAGATACTTTGTAAAATGTTTAAGTGGAATACGCCTCTGTTCAACTGAGAAGCCACAGCCCAAAAGGAGGGGGGCCGCCATAGGACCCCCCCTGGGGCCACAGACCAGCCCACACGAGGAGGAAGACAGGGGCGGACCAGCCCCCAGAAGACAAACCTGATTGGACCACTTTAAAATATTAGACTGCTATTATTGGCTGAGGCCAGAGTATAAATGAGAACGTATGGTTAGAGAGAGTAGGCCAGACCCCCTAGGGCAGGGCTATTCAACTGGCGGCCCGCGGGATGATTCTGACCGGCCCGCCAAAGATTACATGATAATAAAAAAAAATAAAAATAAATTAAAAAATAAATAGTTTTACTTTTTTTTTCATGTCAACGTTAACACGCACAATTGAGCCAAAAGTCACTCAATTAATGACAGATTTCATTGATAAATTGAGGGAAAACTTTGCAAGTCGATTTGATGAATTTGACATGTCCAGAGAATTGATGCATTTTGTGAGCAACCCATTTGCCAATGTAGCTGCTATTTCCACAAAAGGACAAGAGTTCCTTGCATCACTTCACATTGATGAAGGTCTCCTGCAACTTGAAATAATTGACATGCAAGCATCATCTGCTCTGAAGCAGGCACTTGAGAATGAATCCACCACAACATTTTGGATAAAGTGTATTCATGTCAAGACATTCCCCAAAATAAAAACGCTGGCAATATCTGTGCTAACAATGTTTGGCTCAACATACACCTGTGAATCCAGTTTCTCTCACATGAATGCCATTAAAACAAGCAACCATGCCTCCTTGACAAATGAGCATTTGCATCACTGTTTGCGGGTAGCCCTCACTTCCTATGAACCCTCTTTCTCTGCCATTGCCCAGTCAAAGAAGTGCAATCGCTCTCATTAGATGTGTGTATGTAGGCTAGGCCTGTCTGCCCCCCACCCCCCTGATGTTTGAGAGTTAAGAGTGGACAATAAGTGCTAATAAGATGCTGTGATTTGCTGTTGTTGCACAGACATGAAGCACTTTTTCATAAGCTCAGCTGCACTATAAATGTGTTTTTTTGTTCAAGTGTTGATGTTAGAATGTTCAGATGCACATCATGCACTTGTTTGTTTTTTATTTTATTTTTATATTGAAATGTTGAAGAGGAGATGTTGCAGTTGTTGCACAGTCATAAATGAAGCACTTTTTGCAGGAGATGTTGCAGATGTGGCACATAAATGAAGCACTTTTTTTGAAAAGTATACTACTTTTGCAATGTAGTTAAATAAAAGTTGTGAAAATGTGGTTGCGTGTTGTGTCAAGTGTACATATATTCATAGCACGGGGAGGCGCCGTGGCAGTCCGGCCCCTGGCCCCTTGGGTTTCTGACAATGTGGCCCCCTGAACAATTTAGTTGAATAGCCCTGCCCTAGGGTCTGCGTCTCTACCACCGCCCATCCAGAAGAATGCTGTTGTCTTGCATCTGAGTAAATCATGGGAAAAACCATTGTTGTTTAGTTTAGTGTAATCCATATCTGGCGACCAGGTTTACTCTTGTGTAATGCTCAGTAAGATTCTCTATTTCATTGATGTTAACATGACTACTGTTTATGTACAGACTGGGTTTGATGTGCAAACCTTAACAATCCTTTTGTACACCATGTTTGATGTAATATGAAATGATCCCTGTATGTAAAACAACCTTCTAATTCACTCTGAGCCCTTTGGCAAAATAAATCAGTTGAGTTGAACTATAGCTCTATTGTCTGGCCTGCACAGTTTATTTCTCTACTCAGTAGAGAAGACCATTCTATCATTATGATGACCCTTCTTCCTTTCCAGATAGCAACCTCATTGTACTGTAAATAACCTTAGATATTGATTAGAATATACAACATCATCAACCTCGGTGTGGGGGGGATGGGGTGGGAATGAGGGAGGGGAAGGGGAAATGAAGGGGGGGGGGAAATGGAAAATGTAATTTTTTTCCTGTAATAAAGAAATGTAAAAAAAAAAGTGCATGCACTTTTCTCCTAAGTAATCTACCTTGCCTATATCACTAGCTACTATGCTAATAGGTCTATACTACTATGCACTCAAGACTGTAGTTCAACACCAGACGTGTTGTACAGTACTTTGGATAGAAGCGTCAGCTAAATGACTAAAATGTAAACGTAATGTAAGCTAAGCCTTAGCGGACGGCTGCACTTCTCCTCCTCTCCATCTCTCACAAATAGAAACCACTTGATGACTTGACACTTTTCCAATGGGTGATATGTGAAGACAAACAAAAGAAGAAAACACCGCGATGTGAGCGGCGTCCAAGTGATGTAAACATTTCTCATTCCTCAGCGTTTACACAGGAATTCCTAGGAGTGTGGATTGCGTGGCGGTAATCAGTCCTTCAGGAGTACGGGTGGTGGGGGGGGGGGGGGGGTGGCAGGGGTTGAGAGGCTGCCCGCGCTGACAGCAGAGATGTATCAAAAGTTCAGAGCCGGCGGAAAACGGAGGCCCAAGCAGATTTTCTCCGGGCATCGTTATGGATGCCACTCCCTCAGGTGCCTCCCACAGCAGGCTCTGCTAATCAGGGTGCACTAGAAGACATCTATTCCACCACTGTCTCCTACCGCTGCCCTCTGATCTATGGTGCGCTGCCTCCCGCAGACAGCCCAGGCGTGAGCCGGACCGAGATGTAGACCTTTGATCTAGTGGACCGGACTACTGCTACATCATCAACACATGATCAGCACTGTTACATATGATCAGCACTGTTACATCACCAGCGCCTCTCAGAGCGTGGCGTAACTTTGGCTCAAAGTCATCTTTAAAGACGGATGATTTGGACTCAATTAATATCGTTATGTGAGGTTGTCTCCTTCAAGACGAGGAGATAAAAATGTATGTTAACGGGGTGAAAACATGCCAATGATTGTGCATTCTATCGGATTAGTCGTGTTTTATAGAGTGCGACACATGGAAACATCGCCACCCAGTGTTTCCTGGTGGTGTACTGCGGTCAACGCGCTGAACCAACGTGGAACTATGTGGGTATAGTTGCTCAATGAAGTCTGTCTTGGCCTCAACAGACAGATATCTATCTCTCTCTCTCTCTCTCTCTCTCTCTCATCTCTCTCTCTCTCTCTCTCTCCTCTCTCTCTCTCTCTCTCTCTCTCTCTCTCATGCACTGACCTGATTAAAACGTGTAGTGGAGGGAAGCCTCTTTACATCTCGTGTCATAATGGCCTCGTAGCAACAACTTTCAAGATTACAATGACAAACATTTGTGAATATTTTAATATTTTAACAGCACAGCGACTAATTATGAGTCTTTGGGGGAACAGTGCCACACACCCCCAAAAACACTGAAAACATGAAACAAGATTCCTCTAATTGACCCAAATGAGCATGTAGGGAACAGAAAACCCTTTGATAGCGTGTCATCACCTCCATCATACAAGCAGAGATGATGTGACTGAATATGGACTAGGTGAAATAAATCCAGTTAGGCTAGGTATAGCTCTC
>NC_140176.1:34605657-34613157 GCF_963971535.1 Notolepis coatsorum | reverse complement strand
CCCCCAGGGATTAATAAAGCCTTATCTTACTGTATTGTGTTTCTGTCTTCTTCTGTCTTTCTTCATTCTTGTTCTTTCTTTCTTTCTTTCTTTCTTTCTTTCTTTCTTCTTCTTTCTTTCTTTCTTCTTTCTTTCTCTTCTTTCTTTTCTTTCTTTCTTTCTTTCTTTTCTTGTCTCTTTCTTTCTTTCTCTGTCTATTCTTCATTTGTTCTTTATTTCTTTCTTTATCCCTTCTTCTTTCTGTCTGTCTTTCTTTCTTTCTTTCTTTCTTTCTTTCTTTCTTTACTTTATTCTTTCTTTCTTTTCTTACTTTCTTTCTTTCTTTCTTTCTTTTTCTTTCTTTTCTTTCTTTCTGTCTTTCTTAATTGTTCTTTCTTTCTTTCTGTCTCCCTCTCTTTCTCTCACTCACTCTCATACACAGTCACACAAACACACACACACACACGTGCGCACACACGCACACACTCAATAAACACACACACTACATAATGCTAAAATGGCTCAGGAGGGTACAGCTGGTCATCTGGTAATCAGAAGGTCCCGATTCAATTCCCGCTCCTCCCGGTCAGCATGTGTCGAAGTGTCCTTGAGCAAGACACGTAACCCCCTAACTGCTCCTGATGAGCAGGGTCGACACCTTCCATGGTCGCCTCCGCCGTCGGTGTGTGAATGTGTGAGTGAATGGGTGAATATGAGGCATAAGGTCAAAAAGTGCTTTGGATTAAAAGCGCTGTATAAATGCACTCCATTTACCATTTACACACACACACACACATGTCATCAGTCACCCTACAGCGCCCTCACCCCACTAATCACTTCAGGCTATACATCGGCTATACGTCAACGCACAAGGAATCACAGAACACTACATCTATCTACGTCTACACACTGTGACAACTCCAGCCTACAGCTAAATATACAGAGCCCAGCCTCTGCCCAAACAGTGCAGTACATGACCCAAAAAGCTAATGTATGCCTTTGATGGTGCTAGATCAAAGCCACATCCTACCACTGTTAATGGTGTTTATTCAATGTCTATATTTGGGTTCTGACACATATTGCCCGGGAGATGGTGGTGGTGGTGGTGGAGGGAGGGGGTAGACTAACAACCCCGCTCCCCATGCATATTCATGCTCTGCAGCCCAGGGTCTCTCAAGCGTCAGAAAGGCCCCGCATTCTCTCGACTCGCTCGCCTGACCCACATTTCCCTAAATGAGGGATTAAGTAGGGGATGACTCCCGGAGACACGCTGATGATGATTAGAAGCCGTGAACCCTTTACAATGCCCCTAACCCCCCCCCCCCCCCCACGGGAGTACGCCAGGCCCCAGGACACTGAGTCTATTTGTTGTGTGGTCGCCCCTGACGATGGTACACCAGCCCTTAGGACCATAGGCGTCGTTTAGGCGTGTCCCCCTCAATATTGAGAAGAGGTCAATTTGTCCCCCTCATAAAATATAGCTAATATGAAAGACAACACCCTCCCAAAAAGAGATAAAGAATAAGGGGGTCAAAACATTTATATATCCTTCTTACCTGTAACTATATATTAATCAACTATTTCAGAGCCTTACTGCATTATGGTCCATTGTATTTGTGTCAGCGGGTACCTGAATGTTGTCTTTTCCTTACATAAATAAATACATTTCCACCATGAATGAATGCAGAAAAGGCACAAATTGGTGCATATAAAAGTACACCAGAATGTTTGATGCCGAACATTTCAGGGGGAGGAGCCACAGACCCCCTGCTTAAAATGTCCCCCCAATGTTGAAACCCAAATCTACGCCCTTGTTTAGAACCATCTGGGCCAAGAGCAGATGTTCCTGCCTGTTCCCTGTGTGTGTGTGTGTGTGTGTGTGTGTGTGTGTGTGTGTGTGTGGTGTGTGTGTGTGTGTGTGTGTGTGCGTGCGTGCGTGCGTGCGTGCGTGTGTGCGTGTGTGCACCTACACCTTCGACCTGTCGACCTGACCCGATTATCTGTATGTCTACTATGTGCCTCTTCCTCTGTGTATGAATATGTGTGTGTGTGTGTGTGTGTGTGTGTGTGTGTGTGTGTGTGTGTGGTGTGTGTGTGTGTGTGTGTGTGTGTGTGTGTGTATGTGTGTGTGTGTGTGTGTGTGTGTGTGTGCACTTGTGCGCCAGAAGCAGGGGTTCAAGGGGCCATTGCCCGCCCCCAACTTTTCAAAAGGGGTTTGCAGCACTTTTTAAGTCGCAAATCACTGTATCCCCGCAATTATTACGGTAAAAATACATTTAAATCATTCTCTAGACAAAAAATTCCCCTATATTGCCACACTTACGGTAAAAATATGTTTCAATCATTATATAGACAAAAAATTCCCCTATATTGCCACACTTACTGTAAAATACTTTTAATCATTCTCAAGACAATATCCCCCTATATTTGAACACTTAGGGTAAAGTTACGGTACATCTGGCTCAGAGCGCTTATTTTGTTTTGTTAGTGCAGTGCATCAAGTTGTTGAGTGCACACACCATGGTGAAAAGTTACTGTTGACCAACAAGAGTTTATCTTGTTGACCAATATGTAAATGATAAATGGTGCATTTATATTGTGCTTTCATCCAAAGCGCTTTACCTTATGTCTCAAATTCACCCATTCACTCACACGTTCACACACCGACCATGCAAGGTGCCGACCTGCTCATTGGGAGCAGTTAGGGGTTAAGTGCCTTGCTCAGGGACCCGAAACCTTCAGACAACCGCTCTACATTTACATTTACATTTAGTCGTTTAGCTGAATGCTTTTATCCAAAGCGACTTACAAGTTCTGTACAACAAGTCAGCAGGAAGGAAGGGTACAACTCTGGCAGCTAAGAGTAAGTAAGATTGTTTGTCAAACAGTGTTGAGTGCACAGTAATATTAGGGCTGGGCGATATGGCCTAAATATGATATCACGATATTTTCTGACCTTTCGGCGATACACGATACACATCACGATGTTTTTCTTTTTTCCCAAACAATTCATTATGAGGCTTACCAAGACAGTATTTGAGTTTGCAAGCTAACATTAAAGACTAAATAAAATACCCATGCATTTAGCATTTTTATATTATATATAGATTAGATTATTGGATTATTAGATTATATATTGCATATATTTAGCAATGAGATATTATATGATTTAGATATGAAATATGATTAATTGAAAATGGGGGACCCTGATGTAAACAAGACGAAAGACTTTCTCTGGTCTGCATCCCCTTAACAATTGTATGTATTGAGCTGTACTGTACCCATTCTGCAATATGTTAATAAAGTTTTAAATCAATCAATCAACAATAAATAAATAAATAGCATTTTAGCATTTTATGAAACTACTGAATTTTGTATGTCTCTAAATGTTTTGATGATTGAAAATGGAGGACCCTTATGTAAAAAGCCGAAAGTCTTTTTCTGGTCTTCATCCCCAGTCCACTGTTGTTGTATTGAGCTGTACTGTATTGTACCCATTCTGCAATCGTTAATAACGTTTTCATTCATTCGATCATTCAGCCGGCAACAGAATAATTTTGATTGACAGTCGAGTCTGCCAATTACGTCACACCGATTGAACCCGCCCTGCTGTTCTTAGCACCAATCGGCAAGCTCTATGCGTTTTTTACTTCCGCAATTGATTTGACGAGAGCTGAGCTCAGCTCAACAACAACAACAGCTCCCTGCGCAGACGAGTGATTACCAGCGCACCGCAGCATGGACTAAACAAGCCATAATGATTTTATTGCAACGAATGTTATAATAAAAGCCTTTCATACATCTGTCTGATTGAAAACTTTATTAACAGACCGCAGAATGGGCATGCACAACTCCGCACGGGCTGAGATATGAACAGTAACGCTTGCTATTGTCGTCATCGACGTTGCTATGTTTGGGTAAATACGCTAATGTTATTGAACGTGTAACTATATAACGTTAATGCCACAAAACGAATGCCTTTGTTAATAATAATAGTAACTTTGATGCAGTAGGGTGTGTGGGGCGGCGTGTTCAAAAGTTTGAACGGGTGTGGACCAGATTGACGCGACACAATCCTCTTGGGCAAAACATCACGATATCCACAATACGTTAAAAAAGTGTATCGTTTAATGACTGTACCCGATATTATATAATATCGTCATATCGCCCAGCCCTAAGTAATATAGACATATTAGCATAGTAGGTAGTATATAGGCACAGTAGATTCCTTAGTAGCAGAGTGCATACTAGTAAATACAGTATTAGTTAGTTGTTTCTTTAGTTTTTGTTCTCTACCTCCTGAGCCACTGTCTGCCCCATGTGAAGCCTGTTTGATATATGGATACAATATTGTAGCCAGAGTTGATATTTACATTTTTACATTTTACATTTAGTCATTTAGCTGACGCTTTTATCCAAAGCGACTTACAAGTTCTGTACGACAAGTCAGCAGGAAGGAAGGGTACAACTCTTACAGCTGAGTAACAATGTTCACCAAACAGTGCTGAAACTTGGGTGCTGCAGTGTTGAGTGCATAGTAGTAAAGACATATTAGCATAGTAAGAAGAGTGCACGATAGTATAAGACAGTTTAACACAATTTATTTGAAAGAATAGTAGTTGTGAATGTGAATTAATTAATGCCTGTGATGATGAAGCCTACTGGTCTGTAAGTGCGCTATGGTAGTCGGTGCCAAAACATCTCTGGTCTTACAGTTGAGAGCCTGCACTGTGTGTGACAGTGCGCCAGCTCTGGAGCCAACTTCCTAACCAGAACCAGACTCCTGTCTCCTTTGTTCCACTCCTGCTCTCATCATTACCACACCTCTGTTAATCTACCCTGAGTGACCCAAGTCACCTCTCTCTCTCCTCTCTCTGTCTGTCTTTCTGTTTCTCTCTCTCTCTGTCTCTCT
This sequence comes from Notolepis coatsorum, assembly GCF_963971535.1. NCBI lineage: Eukaryota > Metazoa > Chordata > Actinopteri > Aulopiformes > Paralepididae > Notolepis > Notolepis coatsorum. Next base: position 34,608,266 of record NC_140176.1, on the reverse strand, counting down.
CTCTCTGTCTTTCTCTCTGTCTCTCCTCTCTCGCTCTCTCTGTCTCTCTGTCTATCTCTCTCTCTCTGTCTGTCTCTCCTCTCTCTCTCGCTCTCTCTCTCTCTCTCACTCTCTCACTCTCTCTCTCTCTCTCAACACAAGAGTAGCGTTTGTCGTTTGATATCATGGAGCCAATTCTATGTGTATGTAAACCAGGGGTCTCTCTGGTCGTTATGTAACAAGCCGCATGGCATCGAGGGCTTATCAAATTGTGAGCAGGAAAGTCATGTTTTATTCTGATTTATCCTCAAATATGGAGTGGGAGAGTCTCTATTTTGGCCCCTGCACCTCTGAGATGAATCCGGCACCCTTGTTCTCGATCCGGGACCAGTGTGTGTGTGCAGCTGTGTACCTGAGCTGACTGTATCACGTTCTGTTTGCATTTCCACTTCATCATGTATGTGTTATTGTGTTTGCGTGGCATGTACTACACACGCAGATCTCAAGAGTGAGTGTGTGTGTGTGTGTGTGTGTGTGTGTGTGTGTGTGTGTGTGTGTGTGTGTGTGTGTGTGTGTGTGTGTGTGTGTGTGTGTGTGTGTGTGTGTGTGTGTGTGTGTGTGTGTGTGTGTGTGTGTGTGTGTGTGACAATGACAACCTGACCAAAATGTATTTGTGGCTGTAAACATGCCTCTCTCTCTGATGAGAGAGATGATGATGGGACTGAATATGGACTAGGTGAAATAAAATCCAGTTAGGCTAGGTATAGCTCTCTCTCTCCTCTCTCTCTCTCTCCTCTCTCTCTCTCTCTCTCTCTCTCTCTCTCTCTCTCTCTCTCTCTCTCGTATGTATTTGTGTGTTTGTGTGTGTATTTGTTTACGTGTTCATACATTTACTCACGTGTTTTTGTCAACACTGCAGCACTCACACAAACGAGCAGGTGTGTTTGCATGCACACCTCCCTGCACCATATATATGTGTATGGTGTTTGTGCAAATCAGTCAGCATAACAACAACATACTGTATCCACTGTGGTTTACACATCTCCTGTGTGTGCGTGTGAATCACACTTTCCCCACTAAGACTGGAATCAAACAAAATGCACAAAATAAATCTACTACTGTACCTATTCATACAAGTAGGCCTACACCACTTCAAACAATATCTGAAATACAGAATACTATACTTATACTACTACCTATCATGCTAATATGTCTATACTACTATGCTACTATACTTATACTACTACCTATCATGATAATATGTCTATACTACTATGCTACTATACTTATACTACTACCTATCATGATAATATGTCTATACTACTATGCTACTGAGAGAAATCGGTGTTTTTCAATGTATGTGATGTATAGATTGGGGGGAGATGACAGCATTTAACGGGGCCAGGTCAGAGAGGCAGCTGTGCATGGTGACAGTTAGAATGTGGTGGTGGAAGCAGCAATCAGTGGGAGCAGGAGCAGCGAGCAGAATGTTTTGCATTCCACAGCACATAAACAACGGATAACAGCGGCAGGAGACAGAGAGCAGAGCGATGGAGGGTTTGACAGTAATGAATGGCAGTTTGATGTGTGTTAAAGGTTAAAAGCAGTTGTCATGACAGCGCGTCGCATGACAACCAGAAGAGGGGCGGCCTGTCGTTGCTATGGCGAGATATAGAAAAGTAAGTTTTCCTTCCGGGTAAGGGCAAGACTGAGATACGAACCACACAGAAGAGAGGAAACTTGATCAGAGACTTGGAAGCGATTCCCCCTCCCCTCCCCTCGCAGGGAAAGGACTGACGTGGCACGATCACAGAGAAGGCTTTGGGATAACAGCCAGGCCGCACCGATCACCGAGCGCGATGACCACCGAGAGATCATTAGAATAGATTTTTCAGGACAATACGAATTGGTTCCCCATCTGATTATGAGGTTTTGTTTATGAAATAAACAACGTTTTTCCGAGAAAGGTATTCCACTGTCAAGGCTCGAATTCTTACGAAGGTGGTGAATTATTATAGTTACGGGATTGCATTAAAGGGGGATGACGAAGATTGTATCAGCCAGTAGGTGAAGACGTCGGAGAGATAAAAACACAACGCAGGGTCAGTGGATTGGAGAGATGATAACACAAGCCAAACAGACGAAGACGTGATAGTGGCTGTATTGATCAGAATCTAACACTACTATATTTATACTACTACCTATCATGCTAATAATATTATGTCTATACTACTATGCTACTATACTTATACTACTACCTATCATGTTAATATGTATACCAGGGTTCGAAATTAACGGGGGCTTGGGGCAAAATGCCCTCGAAAATTGACCAAATGCCCTCGAACATCAGTTAAGGGGGGCAAAAAAAGCCCCCGACAGTTTACTAATTATATATATAATTATATATATGCCTCTACAGTGCGAGCATTTCCCTCGTATTGCCCCTAATAATATGTGTGTGTGCAAACCGGAAAAATCATTTACTTGCATGCTAATATGTCTATACTACTATGCTACTATACTTATACTACTACCTATCATGCTAATATGTCTATACTACTATGATACTATACTTATACTACTACCTATCATGCTAATATGTCTATACTATGCTACTATACTTATACTAC
>NC_140176.1:34583150-34605457 GCF_963971535.1 Notolepis coatsorum | reverse complement strand
CAGCTAAGCAAAGTCTTTCAGAAAATGTATAACAGCCTATACTCCCACATTTACATGATCCAAAAAACAACAACTAAAAAACTGTATCGGGGCTTTAACCGTTTATCACACACACACACACACACACACACACACACACACACACACACACATTCACTGTGATCGAGATTAGTGAGATTAGTGCTCTTGCATCCACACAGTAGGGGCCAATAAGCAGAGCCCAGCTCGGTTAGACTATCTAACACACCCTCCCTCACGTGTCGTGTATATATTTATTCTTACCATATATATCTATCTATCCATATCTGTCTGTACATAACTGCATATAATCCTTTTTACATATCTGTAGATACTATATCTATATCTGTACATATCCCTAGCCTACTCTTACTAGTTACGCTGCCGGCCAGTATGACTTACTACCATAGTGTCTTTATACCTTTATCACTGTACATATTAATACTACAACTCTGTACATACATCTGATTAGCACTATTACTCACTATTATATTTGATACCCAGTTTAATCACCTATAATTGTATATTGCTGTTGCACTTAACTGTTACATTTGCACTCTGGTTGGATGCCAAACTTATTTTTGTTGTACTGTACTTGTGCTGTGTGATGACAATACATTTTAATCGAATCTATCTAATCAAATCGAGTCTAATCTAATCTCACCTCACTGGCAGCAGTTGCCTCGGCTCACTGGTAGCAATGGACCAAAATGTAAGTTCTGATGATTTTGAAAAGAAATGCATTCAATTAAACATTGCAATATTTTCTTTCCAGCCATTTGCTGATGAGCCAGTAGTGTCTCTGTGTCGTTCGTCCTGATTCTCCATGCAATGCGTTGTGAACAGCAGGACGTTCAAACAGAGTTCTTTTCCACCTCTTAAAAAGGAACCTGAACCAATTCAGAGAAAAGGTAAAAAACACAAAGTGGAACCAGGTGAGGATTCGTCCTTGAAGTCGACCAAAGACTTCCAGGACTAATCCAAGAAGAATAAACAAAACTAAAAAATATATGGTAACACTTTATAATACAGCCCACGTTGTACAGTGTAATTACCCCAAATGTACAGTGTAATTACACTGAATTTACGGTGTAACTTTGTATGAATCTGTACGTATAAAATATTGACCGGCTCCTACTGGTACTTAAAATGTAGATGCAGAAGAAAACAAGACAACCAGGAACAATTGTGGATCTAGATTTAGAGAGTAACTTCCTGATATCTACCCTGAATGTGAACTCTGCTGTACCTACATTTAAGTAAGAGTAGGAACCAGTGAATATTTATTTATGTACGGATTCATACAAGGAAGTTACACAATAAGTTCCGGGTAATTACACTGTAGGCCTACAACGTAAACTGAATTGTAAAGTGTTACCAAAGATATTATCCCCCCCCCCCCCCCCCCCCCCCCCCCCCCAATACTTGCGTCTGATTTGTATGCAGTGAAAAGAGATATGCTGACCAAATGTTTTCATCATCTTTTTGGGTGTCGGGTTTCAGCCCAGTGGCATCGTTCTGATAAAGAGAGGTGAAGCACTATGGCAGGGCTATTCAACTGGCGGCCCGCGGGCCAGATCCGGCCCGCGGGATGATTCTGACCGGCCCGCCAAGATTACATGATAATAAAAAAATAAAAATAAATAAATAAATAAAAAAAAAATTAATTTTTTTTTTTTTTTTTTTACTTTTTTTTTCTTCATGTCAACGTTAACACGCACAATTGAGCCAAAAGTCACTCAATTAATGACAGATTTCATTGATAAATTGAGGGAAAACTTTGCAAGTCGATTTGATGATTTGACATGTCCAGAGAATTGATGCATTTTGTGAGCAACCCATTTGCCAATGTAGCTGCTATTTCCACAAAAGGACAAGAGTTCCTTGCATCACTTCACATTGATGAAGGTCTCCTGCAACTTGAAATAATTGACATGCAAGCATCATCTGCTCTGAAGCAGGCACTTGAGAATGAATCCACCACAACATTTTGGATAAAGTGTATTCATGTCAAGACATTCCCCAAAATAAAAACGCTGGCAATATCTGTGCTAACAATGTTTGGCTCAACATACACCTGTGAATCCAGTTTCTCTCACATGAATGCCATTAAAACAAGCAACCGTGCCTCCTTGACAAATGAGCATTTGCATCACTGTTTGCGGGTAGCCCTCACTTCCTATGAACCCTCTTTCTCTGCCATTGCCCAGTCAAAGAAGTGCAATCGCTCTCATTAGATGTGTGTATGTAGGCTAGGCCTGTCTGCCCCCCACCCCCTGATGTTTGAGAGTTAAGAGTGGACAATAAGTGCTAATAAGATGCTGTGATTTGCTGTTGTTGCACAGACATGAAGCACTTTTTCATAAGCTCAGCTGCACTATAAATGTGTTTTTTTGTTCAAGTGTTGATGTTAGAATGTTCAGATGCACATCATGCACTTGTTTCTTTTTTATTTTATTTTTATATTGAAATGTTGAAGAGGAGATGTTGCAGTTGTTGCACAGTCATAAATGAAGCACTTTTTGCAGGAGATGTTGCAGATGTGGCACATAAATGAAGCACTTTTTTTGAAAAGTATACTACTTTTGCAATGTAGTTAAATAAAAGTTGTGAAAATGTGGTTGCGTGTTGTGTCAAGTGTACATATATTCATAGCACGGGGAGGCGCCGTGGCAGTCCGGCCCCTGGCCCCTTGGGTTTCTGACAATGTGGCCCCCTGAACAATTTAGTTGAATAGCCCTGCACTATGGGATGGAGAGTGCCAAAGCAACCAAGCAAACCAAAAGAATAGCTCCAAAACACAGACACACAGCAAAACACAGACACACAGAAAAAACACAGTCCACAGCTTGAAAAAGAATAAAGTTGAGTGTGAATATGTTGTCTGTCAATGTAAAGGGGCTGGTTCTCACACACACTGACAGCGAAGAGGTTTAGAGCTAAAAGTCAAAGTATACAATGTTTGCCCTCCCTACAAGAGACTGTTGGTTTCAACAGTCCAGGCATATGCACTTTGATATGATAACTATTTGCTATAGACTATTTAGGTCTGTAATGCACTGTGATACCATGTAGCTGGACATTCCAAATGTGTGGAATGATGCTCATATGTGATTTATTTTTGCATGCCTTCTTCAGAAGAGCTCCTTTGTGCGCCTGCATCAATGAATGCTGTCATGCTTCAAAAGATAGACTCAAATCAAATGTCCTAATGCTGAAATGCATTCAACCAGACTAAATCATACAGGACTAACATACATAGGCATAGATTTGATGGATATTTTGGTAAAAGTTCTCATAGGAACTGGTGATGGTCCTACTCTGTGTCAGCGCCACCCAGTGGCAAAGCAACCACAAGACAACACCATGCAAAAACTTCTAAAAAAACTAATTCTGCCCCATTCCTCTGTGATATGCCGTGCGTGCATAATTGCATATCATTTTCGTGTTGGTCGTTTTCGTGTTGCCATGATGAGGCAATATTGAGGCATTTTAAAATAAGGGTAAACCCAAATGTATGCAGAGAAAACACTGATAAAACAGCACTCACACACTCTTGGAAAAGGTAGCCTATATAATGATTATTTTGTGGATTTTTTTTTCTTGTCGGAATGCGACGGTCTATAATGAAAGCAGATGCGTATAAAGGTGTAATAATCACAGGATAGAAGATGCATTGCTCCTTACCAACTGAGCTGCCCAACTCCCGGTCATCTAGTAGGGAGCGACGCTGGGAGTCTCGTCCAGTGAGAAGATTGCAAGAAAAACAAAAGCAATAAGAAGGTAGACGGGAGGTGAAATATCCCCGCTTGAGTTCTGTCTCCAACCAATACGATCTCCGTAACTCCTTCTCTGTCTGTGGAAACGTCTCTCTCTCGCTCTCCTTTGACTGTCTGTCTGTCTGTCTCTCTCTCTCTAGCTCTCTGTCTCTCTCCCTCCCTCTCTCTCTCTAGCGGAGCGGTGTATTTGTCGCTCTGTAGCTGAGACGCGCTCCGTCCCAGTGTGGCTCCTCCGCGCACGGGTTGAAACCGGACACCGCGCTGCGCCACGGAACCGCTCGACGGGGGGACGAGGGTGCACAGAAAGCACTGCGGGGGGGGAGACCGTTAAAAACTTTCTCGCAACTAAATATTCACCCTATAATAAATATTCAACCGGAGACGCGGACTAGATCTGAACGCGTCGGACAGCAGCGCGCTCGACTGGCTCTCTCGCATCGCGTTTATTTTTTAAAGGGAGAAGAGTGCAGTAATGCGCGCCCCCACAAGTGCGTCCAGTCCGCCAGCAGCAGCATCACCGACTGTCGGAGAGACGTGGCAGAGCCGGCCGGGGCGCACAGCTGTTCTGCAGGTGGACTGGAGGAGAATAGACCCCGGGGCCCAAATCAGGTCACAGAAATCACAGAACATCAGGCGGCATCTGGGCGTCGAGGCTTTAACCACACTACCAAAATGGTTAACCCTTTCACTGCGACAACAATACAGAAGGTTAACCCTTTCACTGTCACATAAAAAATGGTTAACCCTTTCACTGCCACACAACAAAGGGTTATTGGTTAACCATTTGACTGAATGAATGAATGAATGAAAACTTTATTTAACAGATTGCAGAATGGTTACACAATACAGTACGGCTCAATACACACAATTGTTAAGGGGATGCAGACCAGAGAAAGACGTTTGTCTTGTTTACATCAGGGTCCCCCATTTTCAATTCATAGTGATGACTACCACATTACAGAAGGTTAACCTTTCACTACCACACACTACAGACGGTTAGTGTGGTAGTGAAAGGTTAACCTTATGTAGTGTGTGGTAGTGAAAGGGTTAAAGGTTGTGCCATTTGCTGACTGAGCCATTTTTGTTATGATTTCGGCCCCCTCCCACCTGAAAAGGAGGGCTTGCTCATTGTGTTCTGTTATATTAGATTAGAATATATATTAGAACAAACACACACATATATATATATATAACACAGACCAAATGCAACATTAATGCACAGAAGTGTAATCTATTTTCCATAGACAAGTATAGTACTGGGCGTCATTATCCGTATTTTGTTTGTATGCGTGTGTGTGGAGGGGGGGGGGGGGTCTGGTGGTTTTCAGGAGTGGTAAATAAAATACAATTGAAAAAGAAAAGGTGACAGATTGTCCACAAATAAGATTAATTTGACAACCATTCGCTTAGTTCTGAATGATGGTGGCCTCGTTTTTTTTGCAACAGTAAATGTCAAGTGCAGTTATGCCATGCATGCGTGCGTGTGTGTGTGTGTGTGTGTGTGTGTGTGTGTGCGTGCGTGCGTGGTGTGTGTGTGTGTGTGTTGCGTAGACTACTGTATATGTGTGTGTGGTTGTGTAGACTACTGTATAGTGTGTGTGTGTGTGGTTGCGTAGACTACTGTATATGTGTGTGTGTGTGTGTGCGTGTGTGTGTGTGTGTGTGTGTGTGTGTGTGTTGTGTGTGTGTGTGTGTGACAGAGAGAGAGAATGTGTCAGGCATGCGTTGACAAGGTCGAGTTTGTGCACGTGCAACTGCGGGGCTCCCTTTGTGGACTCCAGGGTGACGTCTGCTCAATCACCTGTTTACCCCGCTGGCAAATTAACATAGACCAAACCTGTCAGGCTGCAGAGCCCAAACACAGCTCAAATAAGTGACATTCATCCCGCTTTGGCAGCGTGACGGAGCGCGTGCGTCACTCTCTCTGACAGACACGTTTATAGTCAAGTCAACAATAGACTCCTTAATGCGCCCCTGCGTTTCTGAGCGCCTGATGTGCTCCCACATCTAAATTCAAATCAGGTGCTTTTCATTAAAAAGAACTCAACCACCCACAATGGGAAGTAAAGCCGAGATTTACATTTCATGTGGCCTTCCCCCGTGTTGATCTGGAGGGTGTGTGTGCGGTATAACATCTTCCTCCTCCTCTTCCTCACGGTGTGGGAACGGCTCAGCCTCCTTCATCCTTTACATGTGAGAATGGAACTGAAAAAGAGAGCGAAATGTTGTGGGATTATTGACAAACATGCTGTATGAACTGTAAATATAGCACTTTTCTTTTGTTTGTTTGTTTGTTTGTTTAAAGCCCCGATCTGTGAATTGTTAAACATATATTACGGGGGATCATATATATTCTTGAAAAGCTGAGCCTGTTGATGGAAAATACACTTTTTGGAACTTTCTTAACATACTTTAAATCGGTATATAGGTCTGTTAAAAAAAGAATACTCTGTTTTGTTTCAGTGTTTGTAAACACAAACACCAATATAAACTAACTATTTTACAGCCACAAAACACAGTGAATACAATTAAAAACCCATACATACCAGTTGTCCTTGTATCAAGAGCACAGTTAATCAACTAGACTAGAGAATAAAAACATCACATTATTATTTCTTAATTTTAGCTGTGGGGGGCTACCGAGTACCGATTTGTTTACATTTGGATTTGGCCTTTAACTCAATGGAGGCCAAACCCGAGATAGGTCGGGTTAACTCGCCATGCGTTGGGTGCCAGACCAGAGATTTCTCGGGATTTGGTCGTTTATTCTTTTATTCTATATTTTTATTCATTATTCATCCAGGGACCTTGGTGTTACCATAGGGAATGAGTCTGAGGTCGCCAAAGTGCAATACCGGCCGCATCCAGCTAGACGGCGGTATCGAGCACCCTTTGTAACCTTGTATGGAACGGCCAAATGTCTCCGGTTTCACTTTTCCTTGTCGGCCGAGTGGAGTGGTTCTCCCGGTTCCATTGAAGTGTGTCAAATATCCCCGATCCATATGTTGTGGACCAAATGGACATTGAATGTACCAGATGGCGATCAAACAATTGGAATATTATTTTTGGAATACTCCCGATCACAGGTAAGGACTATCTGACGTAAATTTTTGCTTGCTCCTGCATTAATTTCATACCGATCGGGCTGATACGCGTTTTTAGTGTTCAATACGAATGCCGTTACTGACAATCAAATAATCAGAAACGACCCCCCTCCTTTCATGCATTCATGATGAAACATAATACCTATGATATAGATTTGATTTTGGAATAATAGCGTGTACAGGCAAGAAACGGCAACGTCTATAGTAGAATTGACGTATAAGGCTATAACGCATTTCAGGAATTACCCCAGACCACGCTATAACTATACTTATATTTACCACGATATAACACGGGAACGTATGGATGGAAACATTTATTCTTTTTCACATATTGAACGATAGATAGGTGATGTCAAATGGGCCATAGTATTGTATCCATAGCTATAATATAGAATATAGTTATAGCTCTACAAACAAGGTGACGCACTCCTATCTTTTAAAGCGTGGCCTTGCTACGACAGGCCCAGACTAATAGCTGGATGAGTTAAAAGATATACTGAACCGTGTTTGCTCAGTATTTCAGAGATATAAGGCATGTTTTTCTTTTTTATAACTTTCTTTATTGGAAGTTTTCAAAAAATAAAAAGTACAGATAATTATACAAATTATACATCTTCCTTTGTCCGTCCCTCCCACCCCCCCCCCCCCCCCCCCCCCCATTTCCCGTTCCTATCCCATAGCCCCTCCCCATCCCATCCACGGAGAGTGATAACAGACATACATATAATACAACAACAACAAAAATAAATAAATAAAATAAAATAGGGGGGGAAAACAGGGAAGGGGGGGGGGGTGAAGGCTCAGTCATCACAGTCAGGCAGGGTAGTCACAGATTCGGGAACCATTAGGGCATTTGAGTGAGAATCTGAGTTGTTCAAGGTTTATGGATAATAGTAGTATATTAGGTTTATTATAAGGTATTATAAGGTTTATTCTTAATAATAATAGTATAATAGTAACCCACCTATTGTGAGAGGCATGTTTTTCAAACCTTTATTTAAACTCAAAAGGCAACTGAGGTTTCCTCATTTACAGTCACGTCAAGTGCAGAAATAAGCAAAAAGCAAGGATAACAAATAAATTAAATGTGCAACTTGATTGACAAAAGTTGGAGATGAGAGAGGGAGAGAGAGAGAGAGAGAGAGAGAGAGAGAGAGAGAGAGAGAGAGAGAGAGAGAGAGAGAGAGAGAGAGGGAGAGAGAGAGAGCGGGAGAGATAGCCAAAGGCTTGAACAGTAATTTAAATACTTATTACAATGTGCTATTGAAACAACAGGTCGCCACATGTCATCAATGTCCATAGGTCAGAGAGCACCAAAGTCAAACCTACTTTTACCGTAACCTACTTTGGGTAGTTTAAGACTGCTCTTAAACTTCATGGGAAATATTGCTTTCCTAGAATAATTTGCTCCTATTTAAACTTCACAAAATGGTGTCTCCTAACATTCAGTTCTGACTGGAGGTGTATAATGACATGTGCGTTCTGGTGAGATATGCATACTGCGGCCTTCAGGGAAGTGATTACCCTTATTCCATGTTTTCGTTAGGTCACCTTATTTCACATTATAGTCAAACGACCTTACTTCACATTATAATCAGCGCTCAGGTTTCAGCATTGGATAAACAAGTCACAATGTACCTTAATAATATAACGTATTTTATACCCCAGCGGCAGGTATGCGCTGCTAGTATTTGATAACGTGGAAAACGCCATTTCCCTCGCGGCAAATTCATATCACAATATGCGTGCACATAACATATTTTATATTCTTACTGACGTGGTTAACCATTCAACTCATTTCACAATTCTTGTTACTCATTTCACCTAACAAACTTTTTTTTTTTTATTGATCTTTTTCCCCCTCCTTTTTCCTCCGATTTTCTCCCATCCCAATGTTAGTCGTTATGCCAATTCCCAATCCCCTTCCTGGTCGCTGCGCACTTACCCCCCACAGTCGGTCTGGGAGAGTGGAGGCTATCACGTGCTTCCTCCGACACACGTCTAGCCAATCAACCGCTTCTTTTCACCTGGCAGCGCGGACTCTCACTGAGAGGGTTTAACGTGTGGAAGGATCACACTACCCCCTTAGATCCTATCTGCGCTGAGCAGGCGCCCCGACCGAACTGTAGGAGTCGCTGTTTACAACGACCCGGACCCACCCCGCCAGCTTCTCCCACCCTCTAATACAGCCAATTGTATTAGTGTGAACGGCCAGCCAAGCTGGTGACAACGCCGGAGCTGTGAGCTGGGTCTCCGGTGTTGGTGACGAACGCAATCTCCGCTACGCCACCTGACCGCTCACCTAACGAACTTCTAAACTATAGTGTTTTCGGTACTTTTCACTGTGTACTGACCTGAAAGCATAGGATATGATCAAGAGGAATGAAGACACGCGTTGCTCAGTTAACTCCAAGACTCCTCTGGTGTGAAAGGGCGGAAACCGTCACCCAGGGGGGCCTGGCACATCACCTGAACTACATGGTTCCGCTCTTAACTTCCTGTCTAATCAATTCTCCATCTCACAGTCAATGAGAACTTGGTTAATTATATTAACGTATAGCTGTTAATTTAAAGTTTACCATAATTCTTCTAATCATGTAAATTAGATAGGTACAATTGCAAAAATTACACAAGATTATGCACATATTCTTGAGGATACTACATTTGCAGAGCTATATCTATATTCTATATTATAGCTATGGAGACAATACTATGGCTCATTTGACAGTCACTATCTCTCGTCCAACACTTGGTTAATTATATTAACGTATAGCTGGTAATTTAAAGTTTACCATAATTCTTCTAATCATGTAAATTAGATAGGTATAATTGCAAAAATGTCACAAGATTATGCACATATTCTTGAGGATACTACATTTGCAGAGCTATATCTATATTCTATATTATAGCTATGGAGACAATACTATGGCTCATTTGACATTAACTATCTCTCGTCCAACATGTAAGAAAGAGTCAATTCTTTCATGTATACGTTCGCGTGTTATCCCGTGGTGAATATTGTATAGTTTCAGAGTGATCCGGGCTATTCCTGGAAGCTGAGTTATGGAGCGCTATGTGCATTTTGCGAAAGTCGTTCGCGTTGCTCGCCTGGACACGCTATGTGCATTTTGCGAAAGTCGTTCGCGTTGCTCGCCTGGACACGATATTTACAAATCAAAGGTATATAATAGGTATTATGTTTCATCATGAAGGCATCAAAGGGGGGGGGGGTCGTTTTGTGATGCTCTGATCGTCAGCAACGGCATACGTTTTGAATACTACATACGTTGATCGTTGCAATCGATGTGAAATCATTGTATGATCAAAGTAGGATTGATGTCATATAGTCCTTACCTTTGCTAGGAGTTATTCCAAAATGAATATTCCAATTGTCTGATCGCGATTTCCAGTATTGATGTCCATTGGGTCCCTGACATGAAATGGCACAAAATATGCATCAAGTGTGCTGGACGCGTTCCAAGTTGCTTGAATGAAGCGTTTCACTTGTCCAGGTCCAAATTCTCCGCCCGGACCATATCAAATGTAACACACAGTGTGAAATAAGGTTTCAAATGGTAGACGATACTGCCACCTAGCAGGATTCGGCCGGCATTGCACTCTCGAGGTCTCAGAATGAGTTCCAATGATAACACCGAGGTCCGTGAGAGTGTATAGAATATTATTCCAAAATTCCATTCCAATAATAATAATAATAATAATAATAATAATAATAATAATAATAATAATAATAATAATAATAATAATAATAATAATAATAATAATAATAATAATAATAATAATAATAATAATAATAATAGCTTGTATTTATATAGCACCTTTCAGGAGACCCAAGGCGCTTAACAGTAGGGGGCAGCTAGGGGAAGGGGATCAGGGGAACAACGTAACAGCAAAGTAAAAAGAAAAGAAAAGAAACAAGGGAAATCAGGCCAGCGGACCACAAAATATCATCCAGCGGGCCGCGAGTTTGAGACCCCTGACTTAGAGAGTACATTCTCATTGCAGAACTCTCCTCTCCGCATCACGCCCTCTCCCCCCAGCATGCAAAGCGTGGACATTAAGCGCTCCTTCTCAACGTCAAACTCTCCCGTCAGTTCTCAAGTGACGCTCACCTCGCGCTTCAAGGGAGATTCATATTGGAGCGGCAATGCGGCGCCTTGAATGAGTCATCGGTGGAGAGGGTTTGGCGATGGGTGGTTGTTAGTGCATTAGACCATAGTGGGTTCTGACAGAGCATGAATCAGCCCCCCAAAGTCACGTTCAAGTGTGTGTGTCTTTGTGTGTGTGTGCGTGTATGTGCTGTGCACGCACTGTTTTTTATACGTGTGTATGTTTGTGTATGTGTATATGTATGTATGTCTGTGTGTGTGTATATTAGATTAGATTAGATTAAAATGTATTGTCATTATACAGAACAAGTACAGTACAACCAAAAGAGGTTTGGCATTTTACCCAACCACCTCCAATGTACAGTCCCCCCCCCCCCCCCCCCCCCACCTACCCAATCCAATGTACAGTTTCTACGTCAAATGTATACTCTTTTTTTCTGGACTCTTTTTGTATCACAAACAGTACTGTATTTGCAAATCTGGTATGTCATAAATGTATAGATGTAGCAGTACTGTCTATCTGTATGTCATGTATGTCATATATGTTACGATGAATTGAAAATGGGGGACCCTGATGTAAACAAGACGAAAGTCTTTCTCTGGTCTGCATCCCCTTAACAATTGTATGTATTGAGCTGTACTGTACTGTACCCATTCTGCAATCTGTTAATAAAGTTTTCAATCAATCAATCAATCAAACCCATTCACTCACACATTCACACACAAACGGCAGAGGCAACCATGCAAGGTACCAACTTTCTCATCGGGAGCCATTAGGGGTTAAGTGACTTGCTCAAGGACACTTCGAGATGCTGCCCGGGAGGAGCGGGAATCGAACCAGGAACCTCTGGATTACCAGACGACTGCTCTACCTCCCGAGCTACTGTCGCCCCTATGTGCATTATGTATGTGTGTGTATGATTGTGTGTGTGTGTGTATATGCACATACATACTTATGTTTGTATGCATACAGTATACTGTATGTTTGTGTATGCATGTAGGCTACTGTATGTGTGTGTGTGTGTGTGTGTGTATGTAGAGAAGTCTTTATTTGTCATGCAGATTAACACACACATGCGAAATGGGCGACACATAGGAACACACATGCATTGGGTCGCCGATGAAATGTCTCTCTGACCCATCCCGTTGTTCCTTCCGCCCCAAGGGCAGCCGGGAGCAGATACGGGCTGCAGCGTGGGGGACCAATCGAAGTGCTCCTGTCCGTCTTCGTCAGTGACGCAACAGCGTTAGCGATCTGTTCTGCATGTTTTTCCATTGGGTTTATTTTATTGGGAGGGGAAACCCTTGCGAGCACGTGGGGAGAACATGCAAACTCCAAGTTTTAAGTTTGTTTATTATTTGTCACAAATAAAATACACATACTTTACAGTGAAATGCCTTGTTCTGTATGAGCCCCTGAGGATGTGCTTCATACAGTAAAAAAAAAAGAGGAATACACTATATACAATATACAATGCAATATACAATCTACAATATACAATCTAAAGTACAATGAGTAATAATGAGTAAAAAAAACACAGTGAGGTACAAATGCAGACAATGATTGAATGACAATTTAAGGTAAGGTGCAAATGCAAATGAGGTATGAATGTGCAAATCTCTGTAATAAATAGATAAATATAATGTAGTGTTAAAGTGTCTAAAGTGAGTGTTAAAGGTCCCATATTTTGCTTTATTTTTCACTATTTTGGCACTTTTACAATTCAGATTTTTTTTCAATAAAATTCATTGTTATGTATTTTTAATCAAGTACTTTGGTGGACCACTTTCTGCCCTTCCAGACTCAAAGCTGTTTTTGGCTGGGCTCCGCACATACTCGCAATGCGCTTTGATTGACAGTCACCCACCTGCACTAGCAGATACGAGAGAGCGAGAGCCCAATCCCCCCGAGTCCCAATCCCTCCCACCTTCTCTAACACGAAGCTGCTGTCTTCTCTGACTAGTGTGTGATTGGGTTGGCTAGCGCGGGGTCTCTGCTGTCGAAACCGCTTCCGCATTATTTCCACTCGCTGCTCATATAAATATCACAGTTGATTGTGGGCGGGCGGTGGCAGATCAGCGCCTATTCACGTCAGCGAGCGAGTCAATTCAGAATGGCTTGTTTCAGTGGGGGAGGTTCCTGCCTCAGCTATACTGAAGAAACGGGACTGGGTAGAGATTTCACATCTAGTCAGTGTTAATACAACCCCACATTGCTAGAAAACTATGCAAACCACTGGAAAAGGCCATTTATAAGATAGGGGACCTTTAAGGTGAGCGTTTGTTTAAAGTGGGGGTGTGCACGTGGATGTGTGTGCAATGAGTGTAGATGATGGGTTGTTACATAGACTCATTGAGCATCCTGATGGCCTGGGGATAGAAGCTCCTTCTGAGTCTCTCTGTGCTGGCCATGAGACTCCGGTAGCGCTTGCCTGACCGCAGCAAAGAGTTCAAAGAGGCAGTTGTTTGGGTGACTAGAGTCTTTGGTTATTCTCTTAGCCATGGCCCTGCAACACTTGTTGTAAATGTTCTGGAGGGTGGGAAGCCCACCGCCAATTGTGCATTCGGCTGAACGGGCCACTCTCTGTAGTCTGCTGCGGTCGTGTGCGGTGCTATTCCCAAACCAGGAGGTGATGTTACCAGTCAGGATGCTCTCTATTGTGCATGAGTAGAAGTTCTTAAGGATCTTCTGACTCACTTCGAACTTTCTTAGGACGGAGCCTAAGGAAGTAGAGGCGCTGCCGTGCCTTCTTCACTACACTGTCAAGTGTCAATGTGTGTGGTCCATGTCAAGTCCTCGGATATGTGGACTCTGTTGTACTTAAAACTGTTCACTCTCTCGACTGGTGCCCCGTCGATGCTGAGGGGGCTGTAGTCCCTTGTCCCTGACTTCCTAAAATCCACAATCATCTCTTTCATTTTGCTGACGTTCAGGGAGAGGCTGTTCTCCCGGCACTACAGCGCCAGGTTCTCTACCTCTCCCAGATAGGCCCTCTCGTCGTTTGCAGAGATTAGGCTGTGCCGTCAGCAAACTTGACGATTGTGTTGCTCCTTTTCTGTGCCACACAGTCATGTGTAGGGCTGACCCCTATTAGTCGAATAGTCGACTAATCGATCGAAAGGAGCCGTAGTCGACTGCCAACCTCTTAGTCGAATGAAAAAAAAATAAAAAAAAATATATATATATATATATATATATATATATATATATATATATATATATATATATATATATATATATATATATATATATATATATATATATTATAATCTTAATTTTTATTATAATTTATTTTTTATTTTTATTTTTTATCATTCTTTCCAAAAGAAAAGAACACACTAGACTAGACAAATATCAAGATGTATCCATCAGTGGACCAATTGCATGCTTTTGCAGAGAAGAAGCCTTCCGTCGACTACTTCAGACATTAAGCACCCCCACAGCCCAAATGGAATGATAAAAAAATATATATATATTATACTGTTTTTTCTCCAACTTTCTTTTTTTTCATAGTCGACTAATAGTAAATCCTTAGTCTGGGACAGCCCTACTGTGAGCTGATTGGACGAGGCATGTGTTGCTGTGAGCTGATTGGACGAGGCATGTGTTGCTGCGAGCTGATTGGAGGAGGCATGTGTTGCTGCGAGCTGATTGGACGAGGCATGTGTTGCTGTGAGCTGATTGGACGAGGCATGTGTTGCTGCGAGCTGATTGGAGGAGGCATGTGTTGCTGCGAGCTGATTGGAGGAGGCATGTGTTGCTGCAAGCTGATTGGACGAGGCATGTGTTGCTGCAAGCTGATTGGATGAGGTAGGGCTGGGCGATATGACCAAAAACGTTATCGTGATAAAATTATAAAATTATTTTCATATAATTCGATATCGATAATTATCGTCGATATAATGTCTGTCAAGTTTAATTAACTTCTTATGCTGCTGCGAATGTCTCGAGTCGAGTTGATGTCGTCATCAGTCCGCGCACGTTAGCAGTTAGCCGACAAGCGGAATATCTCATGACAATGTAATAAATATGACACTAAAATACTCTCTTCCGCCACAATATATTGAAACGACGTCCACTGTATACCCCACACTACTATAAACGTGGCCTCAGAATTCACGCCACACACATACTCGGCACGTAAATATATAAAACATCGCCGTGCAAGCTAGTTATCCTAGCCAGCCTGTTGTTTCTAAGCGGTGTATTCCATGACAATGTGCTAAATATGACACTAAAATACTCTCTTCCGCCACAATATATTGAAACGACGTCCACTGTATACCCCACACTACTATAAACGTGGCCTCAGAATTCACGCCACACACATACTCGGCACGTAAATATATAAAACATCGCCGTGCAAGCTAATTAACCTAGCAAGCCTTGTTGTTGAGTGAGTCCTACCTCTGGGTCTCCTTCCGGGTCTCCTTCGCTCTCGGCCATCTCCTTCACTGATTGGTTGTTAGTGCGTGCTCATATCCAAGCTTGGAAAATCGATATATCGAAACTTTGCGACCACGTTTCATGTTTATTTCGAGGAAATAATTTATCGCGATAGTTATCGTTATTGTTTTATCGCCCAGCCCTAGGATGAGGCATGTGTTGCTGTGAGCTGATTGGACGAGGCATGTGTTGCTGCGAGCTGATTGGACGAGGCATGTGTTGCTGCGAGCTGATTGGACGAGGCATGTGTTGCTGTGAGCTGATTGGACGAGGCATGTGTTGCTGTGAGCTGATTGGACGAGGCATGTGTTGCTGTGAGCTGATTGGACGAGGCATGTGTTGCTGTGAGCTGATTGGACGAGGCATGTGTTGCTGTGAGCTGATTGGACGAGGCATGTGTTGCTGCGAGCTGATTGGACGAGGTATGTGTTGCTGCGAGCTGATTGGACGAGGTTTGTGTTGCTGTGAGCTAGGGCAGACCCCTATTAGTCGAATAGTTGACTAATTGATCGAAAGGAGCCGTAGTCGACTGCCAACCTCTTAGTCAAAAAAAAAATAAAAAATTATAATATATATATATATATTTGTATCATTCTTTCCAAAAGAAAAGAGGCCTAGAAGCGTGGCTAACGCTAATGGCACGCATACCAGAGGCTAACTGCCTAAGAAAACAGGCACAGAGGCACTAAAAGAGGATTTCACCCATCTAATGAACACACTAGACTAGACTAAAACGGAAAAAGAAGGGGGGAAAAGATAATAATAATAAAATAAAAAATACATACATTTATAAACTACTGATAAAGAACACAACAAACCATGAATTTCAAATGTATATGAAATGTATTTATTTAATTATAAAAGTACATCACAGCAATAATCAGAGTGTAATGTTAAGTTGCTCACCACCTCATAACATATGTACATACAATTTTGTAACACTTAAAAACAAACATGTTCTACTCTCCTTTCTATTTCTCACCCCTTTTTCAACTCTCCATTTCTTACCCCCTCCCTCCGTCCCTCAACCTTAAACCCCAACATTGAGCAACATTCTGATTAATTTGTACTGACTTATTTAAAAATTCTACTGACCTGACATGCTAGAAGGGGTATAATATTTCATTTCACAGCCCAAATGGAATAAAAAATAATAATAATAATAATAATAAAAAAAAATTATAGGCCTACTTTTTTTTTCTTCAAAATTGTATTTCTTCATAGTCGACTAACTATCGGCTAATTGCGGCCAATCAAAGTCGACTATCCAAATCCTTAGTCGGGGACAGCCCTAGTCATGTGTGTACAGCGAGTAGAGGAGGGGGCTCAGAACACAGCCCTGGGGGGCACCAGTGTTGAGAGTGATGGATGAGGAGGTGCAGTTGCCTGCTTTTACCACTTGGGGTCTTCCTGTCAGGAAGTCCAAGACCCACTGGCAGAGGTCATAGTTCAAGCCCAAGTCTCTGAGCTTGACTACGAGTTTGGAGGGGACTATGGTATTGAATGCTGAGCTGTAGTCCATAAATAGCATTCTCACATAGTTCCCCTGCCTCTTGTCCTGGTGTGATGCTGCTGTGTGCAGCACATGGGCTATGGCGTCCTCCGTGGACCTGTTGGGGCGATATGTAAATTGCAGGGGGTCCAAGGTGTTGGGGAGGGAGGAACAGATGTAGCCCTAGCTTCACAAACACTTCATGGCTACTATGGAGGTGAGAGCTACAGGTCGATAGTCGTTGAGGCAAGCAGGCGTGGATTTTTTGGGTACAGGGATAATAGTGGACTTCTTCGAACAGGTGGGGATGACAGACTGTTCTAAGGACAGGTTGAATATGTCAGTGAATACCGGGGCCAGTTGGTCGGCACAGACTTTTAGGACGCGGCCGGGGATGCCGTCCGGTCCTGCTGCCTTCCTGGTATTCACTTTCTTAAAGGTCCTCCTCACCTCATGTTCTGTTAACCTGAACACTGAGTCTCCATTGGCATTGGACAATTCAGAAGTGTTCTAATAACACTCCTGATGTGGTTATTGTCAAAAGGGAGGTGTTTGTTCTAGAGGTAGGTTGTACGTTTGACTACAGCCTGGAGGACGCCTTTCTAACCAAGATGTTGACATATCAACAACAACACACCGTTTCACAGCTGTGAGTGAACATGACATGGCTGTAGGCAGCGACCATCATCACAGACCTTTGAAGTGAGGCTAATGAACTGAAGTTGGCCGGCGACCAACACCAAAATCCTGGGTGGGCGGAGTCTCTCACCTGGACAACCTGTGTTTTCTCCGCTGGGGGGGGGGGTCAGTGTTTTGGGGGGTGTTTTGAAGAGGGGTTGCGATGCAAGTGTGTTGAACCTCACGTGTTTCCTTTTTTGTGTTATTTTTTCTTTTTAAACAAACATGGAATCACAGTGTAGCCCGTCAAGTCAAGTTCCCGCCGACATCTTCCATGGAATGTCACAACGGACAGACATCTGAGAGACTCTTGTAGCCGTATCGGAAAAAATAAATTGGCATCCCAGAAGGACATCTAAAAATGATGCGTCTGAATATATCCGCTTGGGTATCTCCGCCAAGATGCCTTCATTAAATCCCACTGATCGTGGTGTGCCTCTGTGATGGTGTCTTTGTGTGTGTGCGTGTGTCTGTGTGTTTGTGTGTGTCTGTGTGTGTGCGTGTGTCTGTGTGTTTGTGTGTGTCTGTGTGTGTGTGTGTGGTTATTGTCAAAAGGGAGGTGTTTGTTCTAGAGGTAGGTTGTTCCTTTGACTACAGCCTGGAGGACGCCTTTCTAACCAAGATGTTGACATATCAACAACAACACACCGTTTCACAGCTGGGCTACAAGTGTAAACTCTTAGTTTATATTTGGTAGCCTATGTCATGTACACAAGCTGGTTGTGAGGAGCATCCAGATGGCTGGTCTCTCTAAAAGAACAACCACGTAGTTAGCAAGGTGTTCTTCAGTAGCTGCTGTTATTGGTAGCTGTTCAGTATGGAGGAGCTGCTGTTATTTATATTTATATAAGTGTTTTTTAGCTTTTCACCTGTTACTGTTATTTCCACCATGTGTTATTCTCCTGTTTGTGTGCAACATCATGGTGCCAATCAGGCTCTTTTGTAACTGTTTCTCAATATCTGATTGCATTATTAGTGTGTATATCCTTGACATATTTGTATTTATGTGGACATACATACATCATTAAAATGTGTGTGTGTGTTTACTGTATGTGTGTGTGTCTGTGTGTGTGTACTGTATGTGCTTGTATGTGTGTGTGTGTGTGTGTTTGTGTGTCTGTATGTGTGTGTCTGTGTATGTCTGTGTGTATGTCTGTGTCTGTGTGTATGTCTGTGTCTGTGTGTCTGTATGTGTGTGTAGCATCCTGCTAAGTATTCAGAAGTGCTGACTAACTGTTACTTTCCCTGTGTGTGTATAAAGTGTGATAAACAGTGTTCCTTTTGATATCTCGCCCGGTCTAATAACGAGGTGAGGTGCTACTCTTCTCCGGCTTCATTATGGATCACTAACATAACATTGAAGCATCTTTCTCCCGTGCTGAAGTGGTCCTATAGTGGGATCAGTTGCGGTTGCCAGCAGGGGGCAGTGGTGGCAGGTGGAGCGGAGGAGAGAGGGAAGCAACGAGGAAGAGAGGATTACCTGGGAGCCAGAGCACCAGGAAGCTCTCTTTGGCAGTGAACTCGACCATGAACAGTCGCAACGGGCGTGTGCTCCGGAAGAGCCCCGTTGAAGGAGTGATGTTGAAGAGCCCCGTTGGAGAGCGACGGGTGATAAGAAGTACTTGCTAGTTGACGTGTTATCCTAGAAGTACCAGCGATAGTGTGTGAGTAAGCGATACAGAACGAAGGACTAACGTCCATAGTTAACGGGTTATAGTAGTAAGTGTGCGGTGTATTAGCATGCTGCTAACGGCTCCATCTGACTCCAGTAGACTACCGGGCGCGCGGCACTGAAGACCGGTGGTACAGTCAGCCACGTTGCGTAAGTAGTACAACCGATAGCAGGAGGGTGCACTCAGACCCGCAGTTTAGCTGTGTTTAGGGTAGCCAAACAGTATTAGCTCACGCGCCAGCATCAAACAACAGCCGCAGTGGACGTCTCCCCGACGCCGCAGAGGACGCCTCTTCCCACCAGCAGAGGTCGCCACCACAGCACGCTCCTCCAGTTCACCACTGCCCATGCTGTTCACCCCAGCCCGCTGGCTGTGCTCGCGGGATCGCCCGACGCCATCTTGTCACCTGGACGAGAGGTGATAGGAGTGGGTCCGCCATCTTGGCTAAGTATGAACGGTACCTCGTGTGCCCACAGCAATGTCCATTCAAGCGAACGCTAACGACCAGTGTCTAAGGGGTACCCCAAACAATATAAGCCGGCTTTAGTGTAGGTTTTATTTGGTAACGTGGGCCCACATTTACTTGGTTTCTATTGTATTTTTGTATTATTATTTGAATTCCCAATGAATCATCTACTTTGTGCCTGGGTCTCCCCTAATCTAAGCGGGGTTATTATTAATGTATTGAGCATGCAGTGCCTATGATGGGAATAGTGTTCCCCTACATTACCAGTGAGAGCACCCCGTGCCGTTTATGAATACGTGCTATATGAATAATCTGAAGTACAACTTGTAACTGATAAACTGACCAGGCTTCATATAAAGTAGACAGAATTGGGAGCACTGTGTGTGTGTCTGTTTCTTCCATATATGCTAACTGTTACGAAGGATCAGATTAAACCGAATATATATATTTATTTATTGATATATATTGCATAGTATTTGTATATCGTTTGATATCCCCTGTATATTCCTTGTACATATACACGGAATATCCCTTTAGCCCAGACCATAATAGTTCATTCTCCTATTGGACAGCGGTCCACCGGCGCCAGGGACCGGCCTCCGGAGCCAGGTTCAAAGTCACCGTCAAGATGTGTCTGGACATGCCCGGCCTTGCCCAGGGATACGCGACAGAAGTGAGAGTGGAACTAGTTTGTTCACCGTGCGTATAAATACGGCGCAGGTGAATGTAGAAGCCCCTTACCTCCTTACCCTTCGTCCTTAGCATGTTACCGATAAGTTGAAGCCTCACCCACGATACAACGTGCGGTGAAGTATGGCCTGTTTGGCCCCAGAATAGAGCATCGAGACCGCGTGCGAATTAATAACTGAATTGTCAGAGTTTGGCGCTATACCGTCGAGTGCGACATATTTCGATTAAGTCTTTAATAGTCTATTTGTGTATAGTGTATCGTGCGGTTAGAATTCTACAGTGACCAGCATCTCCAACGCTTTCTCGTATTAGCTAGAGTTCTTATCCAGGCTGGGCCGACCGCATGGCGCTTTCACCCGAGGAGACCTAGACGAGAGCCGTATGGACATGTACACTGGATTAATCTACCCGACGACTACATAGCCCTTTGCGGCTGGAATATATTTGCTTTGGTCCTGTGATTTATGGAGCGGATAATCGCCGACGCCTGCACGTGTTGGATTTACCCCGAGAGGAGTCAAGTCGAGTCGGCGCCCAGAGAGCCTGAGGCCGACTAGCTTTCTTCCCTGTGGAGCTACAGTCTACAAGAGAACCAAGCTGTATTCGTCTGTGGATCAAGAGGCTACTGCACCGGCTTCTGTACCTGAAGTCTCCCTAGTCATCGTTGACCAGACGTCCTACTACCGACAGATCTTCTACCCCCCCTGCTGGCTTACAACCAGTGGGAACCCCTTCCAGTATCTTCCGCTATATTACTAGTGTACCATAGATATAATTCCCTCAGATTCAGGTTGTATAATTACCTCCTGCGTAACCAGAGAATGGACATTCGTTATTGATTTGCCTACGCATACTCCTTTGCCTTACAAGTGCATTCAAAGAATAATGTAAAGTATCCTATGTACCTTTTGCTCCATTAAATACTTGATTAATACCTTTGACTGGAACCGATTTCATTGTGGGAAGTGTTCATCATATTCATATATCGTGTACTGTATGGCCAGTAATTAAAGTACATAAAGCGGTAGTGGTTTAATGATACCATACTTATCAATACAGTCAGGGAATTGTACTCCTCAGTTACACTAACCTAACCCCTGGGTAAATACTTGTGACTGGTATAACTATTTAACCCTTCCACCCCATTCGCAGCACATTAATTAAAGGGTCTATACAGGTGGTCAAGGAAGGGTACTGCTTAAAGGGAAGCCCAATAACACTATTGAACTGACAGTCACCGGGTGTGGGAGGGCTGTCGGAGGTACTGGGGGAAGTGAGAGTGTGTGGGGAGCTACTGCTGACCGCCTTGGAAGGCGAGGGAGACCAGAGTACCATCCCCCAGGTTAGTAAATCCTGGGCCCCATCCACTCCTGCTGCACGCCCTCCAGAACGACGTTCCGGGCCAAAGACGGGGGTACATATAGATCCAATTCTATAGTATCCTGCTACCAGGTGGCTGTGTACTACTACTCCCATAAGCAGGGATAATCCACCCTTCTACATGTGTGTTTTGTGTGTGTGTCTGTGTGTATGTCTGTGTGTCTGTGTGTGTCTGTGTGTATGTCTGTGTCTGCGTGTCTGTATGTGTGTGTGTCTGTCTGTGTGTATGTCTGTGTGTGTGTCTGTGTGTATGTCTGTGTGTGTGTGTGTCTCTGTGTGTGCGTGTGTGTGGTGTGTGTGTGTGTGTGTGTGTGTGTGTGTGTGTGTGTGTGTGTGTGTGTGTGTGTGTGTGTGTGTGTGTGTGTGTGTGTGTGTGTGTGTGTGAGTGAACATGACATGGCTGTAGGCAGCGACCAGCATCACAGACCTTTGAAGTGAGGCTAATGAACTGAA
>NC_140176.1:34570650-34578150 GCF_963971535.1 Notolepis coatsorum | reverse complement strand
CACTACTGTCTTATGTACATTACTACTGGCCATACAGTACACAGGTATATTAGATGAACACTTCCCACAATGACACGGTTCCACACAAAACTGGGTTTAAGAATATTTATTAGCAGCAATGATAGTATATAATAATACTTTACGTAGGGTTGCGCTTATAAGGCAAAAGAATGTGCGTGAGCAAGTCAATAACGTAAGTCCATTCTCATATTACGCAGGAGATAATGAATACCACCTGTATCTTAGGAATTATATCTATGGTACACTAGTGAGGCAGCGGGAGATACTGGTAGGGTCCCTCCGGTTGTAAGCCAGCAAGGGGAGAGGATTTGTCGGTAGTAGAGTCTGGGTCAACGAAGAATAGAGAGACTCCAAGTACAGGAGACGGTGCAATAATCTCTTGATCCGCAGACGAATAACAGCTGTTCTCCGTGGCATGCAGCTCCGCATGGAAGAAAGCTAGCCAGCCTCAGGCTTCTGAGAGGCGGGCTCGACGTTGCTCCTCACAGGGTAAATCCCACACAATTGTGGGTGTAGACGATTCTCCGCTCCATCAATTACAGGACCAAAGCAAATATAATCCAGCCGAAAAGGGCTATGCAGTCGTCGGGTAGGTTATCCAGTGTACATAATCCACACGGTCCTCGTCTAAGGCTCCTCGGGTGAAGGCGCCAGGTTAAGCTGCCCAGCATGGATAAGCACACTAGCTGGTGCGAGGAAGCGTTGGTAATGCTGGTCACTGTAGAACGGTAGCCGCACGATACACTATACATAAATAGACTATTACTGAAATAATAGAATAGGTCGAACTCGACGGTACAGCGTTAAACTCTGATACTTCAGTTATTAATTCGCACGCGGTCTCAATGCTCTATTTGGGGCCAAACAGGCCATACTTCACCGCACGTTGTATCGTGGGTGAGGCTTCAACTTATTGGGTAACACACTTCTGTATTCACCTGCGCCGTATTTATACGTTAGGTGAACAAACTAGTACCAGCCTTATTCCTGTCTCGTATTCTTGCGCAGAGCCGTTCATGTGCAGGCATGTCTGAGGCAGTGACTTTGAACTAGACCTTGGGGGTATGGCAATGGCGCCTAAGGGACCGCTGTCCAATAGGAGAACGAAATATTATGGTCTGTACTAGGTTAAAGGGATATTCCGTGTATATGTACAAGGAATACACAAGGGATATCAAACGATATACAAATATTATGCAATATATATCAATCAATAAATACATATATTCGGTTTAATCTGATCCTTCGTAACAGGCCTGATATTCTATATTCTATTCAAATGTATTATAATTCAAATAGCATGTGTCCGGATGGCAGAATTCAGTACTGTATCTACAAAAAAAATCATCTCCCCTTTATTAATTTGCTTATTTGTACACTTGATCTCAAGAAGGTGCTGAATGAGCTCAGTGAGCGAAATCCCTCCAAACGCAATGTTAGCATGGTGTTATTCACCATAAAAGATGCAAAGAAAAAATATAATTGATATTCTCCTTTGTTTCCTCACAATTTAATACATTCCCTGACATCCATAGATGTTCCTAGATACCAGGAACATGCAAATTGACCTTGTAGAAGTGGAGAAATCTTCCATTTATTTGGGCATGTACTTTTAGGGAGATTTTCTGAAAATAGGGCTGCAGTTTAACAGGTTAAGGTTAGGGTTTGGACAAGGTTATCAGAAAAGTGTGTTGGTAGTCTTGAGGTAAAGGCACTTGCCTCCCAAGTGTCCTGGGTTTGTTTCCCAGCAGGGGAACTCAAATGTTTTCTGAAATTTTCTTTGTAATATATGTACTTGGCTGATGTAAATATGTCAATATATTACTTATTTGTAATAACATTGTATATTTTCATAAATATGTTGACATATTACTCATGGCTATAAAATAACGTACAATATGTACCTCTTTCCTGTGGTCAATAAGTACTTTATTTACATAATGTACATGTATTTTAAGAGAGATCGGGCCTCACAGCACATCCAGCCGCGCAAATGTAGTGGGGGTAAGTATGCCCGCCCTTGTAGGGATTAATATGGTGTGTTCTTACCTTGGAAGATTGAGACGACGAAAGGAGCTAAGTCCCCGTCCCCAATACAATTGGCCTGACTACCTACGTGTTTAAGTATGTTTGTAACTATCCTGCTCTACTCTACCGTTAGTATGAATATAAATAGATATGACGAGGTGGGCTTCAGTTTTTAACTCTGACACAGTGGCAACCTGAAGTGTACAATTATGCTCAACTCTCAACAGCTTTAGCTGAAACATAAACCCTCCCTCCCCAAGTCTAGCAGGATAGGTGAGACGCCCCTACTCCAAGGTAAACCATTACTAAAGAACACCTGAGAAGTTAATTCAGTTTGTCAAAACAAAATGCAATATTTATTTTCCATGAAGAGAAATATTCTCTTTCTCCTCTCAGTCCTTCCTTCTGCTGGACATCTCTTTCCTTCAAGGACAATAATTTCAAACAAAATAATACAACAATTCACTTTCACAGCAACGACCTCCTTCTTAGTTCTCCTTATAATCTATATCCAACCTGGATAGTTATTTCTACTTCAAAAATAACTCAATATATCCCAAAGTTATGGCAGTTCACCTGTAACAGTTGCATATAATTATGGCAGTTCACTTATAACAGTTGCATATAATTATGACGGTTCACTTATGATATAGTTGCATAATTATGACAGTTCACTTATGACAGTTGTAATTACCTCACAACAAAAGCTCTCTTATAACTTCACAGAGGGAGTATTCACTCTGGATATAAACGGGATATATCCAGAGTGAACTGTCACCCACTAGTTAACGCATTACTTCAGTCTTCCACAACTGACATGTGTTTGATACAGTTAACTATCACTTTACACGATACCTCAGTTGGTTACAACTGGAAAAGGGTTTGATACAATTACCACGCCTGTAGACTGCATACGAGATGAGCTGAGTCACTGGAGGATGTCTTCTGATGGCAGGGAAACGTCCTATTTCAAATGTTCTAAATAATGCGTGTAACTGCTTGATCACTGGGCTTGTGCGTATGTTCCAATCTGTTTGTGTATGTGTGTGTTCCAGTCTGTTTGTGTGTGCGTGTATTCCAGTCTGTTTGTGTGTGGGATAGTGTGTGTGTGTGTGTGTTAGCTGTTAATGGACACCAGCCGGTCTCCCTCAGATCCTGGTTCTGTCTGGACAGCGGCACCACGTCTTCTTCAAGCCAGAACGAATGCACAATTCAGTCTGGGCACCACGTCTTCTTCAAGCCAGAACGAATGCACAATTCAGTCTGGGCACCACGTCTTCTTCAATTCAGTCTTTGCTGAGGTTGTCTTTCATCTTCTGTACTCGATACGATAGGAACATCAACGAACACGACTGCAATAACGCACTCACTGGTATTTACTGCAATTTCAAGGCGCGAAGCTACATTTCACGTTAACACTTCACGTACTGACCGCAGGTCTCGGCGGTAGCTACTGACTTTTAGCTTATTAAAAGTCCATCAAAACTCTCACAGAATATTCATCTGCTTCTTTCTTCAACAATGTCATTCACTTTCTTGAAACTCACAGCACTGACGAAGCCTCTTTCGCTCTCAGTCGAATGTTACTTTTCAGAAACGAATGCCGCCATTGTCGCGGTTAGCATGATATTCTCTCAGACACAAGGGTACTTGTTGCATAAAACTCACGTTACGATAACAATGCGACCACACGCGGTTATTAAACTGTCCATTCTAATGTCCGTTACTTCTTTTTAGAAGTTGTGTTGGCTTAACGTCAACTTCTAGTAGTTTCCCCGCCCCGCCCCGCTCGTGATAGGACCATGTACCTGTTCATAATGATGCCACTATATGTAGAATTACGATGGCAGGATAACCATCTATTTGCATCCCCTACACAAATTAAAAAGGCAAAGAAGTCATCGTTCACTTCCTGGTGTCTTGGGAGTTCACTCGGTCGGTTCCCCCGATCGCCCACAGATCTGAAACAACAAGGATACCAACGACAGCATTAAGAACAGCTCGACATGAGAGAGAGCGCTCGCGCCCCCTGATGCGTCATCAACCCACACCGACGCTAAGCGTCCCGGTCGAGGTCGTCTTCATTCATCTTCCTCTCGTCGGCGGCGGTGGCGGCAGCCTGGGCGAAGGCCGGTCCATTCGGACCCAGCGGAGCGTGGATGCGGCGCCGTGACAGAGTGGGTACCCCCCCCCCCCGGCCCGCAGGCCCCCCGGGGGCCTCCAGTCCAAACGGGAGAGAATGAATGGACGGAGGGAGATAATGAAACGCGCAGCCGGAGTCCAGCGGGGTCATCCTTCTCTCCTCTTCTGCTGAGACGGCGTCCGGGCCGTATCCGTCTCTGTCCTCCCTTGTAGGCCCCCGTGATAGATAGCAATAAGAATATGGCTGATAGCTGGACATTTCTTATTTTCTCTTTTTTTCCCCACTCTCCTTCTTCTTCTCTTCTCGAGTGCCCTGTTTTTTTTTCAGTCAGCATTAGCGAAGTTGAAAAGTTGCGGGCCTGAGAGATGAACTCTGAAATTCAATCACAGGAGTGGAGGCTCGGGAGGCGTGAGGTCTCGGCCCCGCGCGGCTCCTCCGGGGGAGCGCCGCGGATTAATTAATGTCGGAGGCTAACGTCGCCGGGAACAATTACGGCCGTCCCGGTCCGGTGTCGATGTGAGCCGCTCGCGCTATGAGAGCCGAAAGTGTGATGGATTTTCCTCCAACTATTAGATACTTTTATACCATTGACTCAGACGAGAGGCCAGAAGCAATTTAATCCTTTCACTACCACACTACAGAAGGTTAACCCTTTCACTACCACACTACAGGTGGTTAACCCTTTCACTACCACACTACAGAATGTTAACCCTTTCACTACCACACTACAGGTGGTTAACCCTTTCACTACCACACTACAGAAGGTTAACCCTTTCACTACCACACTACAGGTGGTTAACCCTTTCACTACCACACTACAGAAGGTTAACCCTTTCACTACCACACTACAGGCGGTTAACCTTTCACTACCACACTACCGAAGGTTAACCTTTCACTACCACACTACAGAAGGTTAACCCTTTCACTACCACACTACCGAAGGTTAACCTTTCACTACCACACTACAGAAGGTTAACCCTTTCACTACCACACTACAGAAGGTTAACCTTTTACTACCACACTACAGAAGGTTAACCCTTTCACTACCAAGCTACAGGCGGTTAACCCTTTCACTACCACACTAGAGAAGGTTAACCCTTTCACTACCACACTACCGAAGGTTAACCTTTCACTACCACACTACAGGCGGTTAACCCTTTCACTACCACACTACCGAAGGTTAACCCTTTCACTACCACACTATACAAGGTTAACCCTTCACTACCACACTACAGGCGGTTAACCCTTTCACTACCACACTACAGAAGGTTAACCCTTTCACTACCACGCTACAGGCGGTTAACCCTTTCACTACCACACTACAGAAGGTTAACCCTTTCACTACCACACTACCGAAGGTTAACCTTTCACTACCACACTACCGAATGTTAACCTTTCACTACCACACTACAGACGGTTAACCTAGTAGTGTGGTAGTGGAAGGGTTAACCTTCTGTAGTGTGGTAGTGAAAGGGTTAACCGCCTGTAGTGTGGTAGTGAAAGGATTAACCTTCTGTAGCGTGGTAGTGAAAGGGTTAACCTTCTGTAGCGTGGTAGTGAAAGGGTTAACCTTCTCTAGATTGGTAGTGAAAAGGTTAACCTTCTATAGTGTGGTAGTGCAAGGGTTAACCTTCTATAGTGTGGTAGTGAAAGGGTTAACCTTCTATAGTGTGGTAGTGAAAGGGTTAACCTTCTGTAGTGTGGTAGTGAAATGGTTAACCTTCTATAGTGTGGTAGTGAAATGGTTAACTTTCTATAGTGTGGTAGTGAAAGGGTTAACCTTCTATAGTGTGGTAGTGAAAGGGTTAACCTTCTATAGTGTGGTAGTGAAAGGCTTAACGCTACAGGAAGTGAACGGCATCTAAACGTCATGACTAAACGGACGGGGAAATGAAGCCACTCGTGCACGATCTCAAGGACGGTCGTAATCTGGAGCGGCTGAGAGTAGGGAAGGCTGCCAACCATCTCGTGTGCATTGTAATCTTCTGGAGACGGGCTTAAAGGGGAAGTCCACTCGGTTTCAGAACTGTTCCTTTGGCCCAGAACTGTCCAATCAGCGCTGCGTGTGCGACCGTGAATAACTTCCCCCGAAGCTAGACTCCAGAGACCTGACTCTAATCTGCGATCCAATTTCGATCTAGGGTCTGGAACACCGATGGGACGCTTTGTTGACTGGTACAGTGTTTGTTTAGAATTTTAAACGTCCAGATGGACTGAGAGAGCCCGTTCAGGGCGTAGCAGCTTGGGCCGCGTGCCCGGTCAATTACTTGGCTCCCGGTATTGCCGGTTGCAATGTTTTGTCGGGGAGGTGTTATGTTCAAAGTGAATTGCAAATTGTGTACAACTCAAGTCAGCAGGACTTGACTCTAAGGGTAAATGGTATTGTTCATCTAGCAGTGCCGAGCTTGAGTGCTACACTCTGAGTGCATACTGTAGTATATAGACATCAGCATAGGAGGTAGTATATAGACATGTCAGCATAGGAGGTAGTAGTATAGACATCAGCATAGGAGGTAGTATATAGACATGTCAGCATAGGAGGTAGTATATAGACATGTCAGCATAGGAGGTAGTAGTATAGACATCAGCATAGGAGGTAGTAGTATAGACATAGTGGCATAGTACATAATAGTAAATTAACTGCATTTATATAACAGCTTTTATCCAAAGCGCTTTATAACTTATGTCTCAAATTCACCCATTCACTCTCACATTCACGCACCGACAGCAGAGTGCCAACCTGCTCATCGGCAGCAGTTAGGGGTTAAGTGTCTTGCTCAAGGACACTTTGACACGCTGCCGGGAGGAGCTGGAATCGAACCAGGAACCTCCCGATTGACAGACAACCAGCCACTGTCGCCCCTCAAATCGTCAAATAACGGAAGCCGAATGCAACCGTAATGCCACTTCAATGGCGCGTGTCTTACAAGTTGAACTAAAGGTTTGAAACAAAATGAAACTCTGCAACACAGGGTTGAGGTCCCACATGCGTTATTATTACACAATTAAACCAGGCGAACCTAAAAACTGGAAAGTAAACAGCTCAGACTCCAGGCGTTGAGGACGCAGTGGGAGGCTCTCCGTTCAATCCTCCAGCTCCTCAACTCAGCAGAAGGCAATCATGTTTCTCTCAACAGCATCTTGTGTTTCAGGGTGACTTCCCTGCCTCACCTCCCCAGGTGCTTATTGTGTCGCCTCCACACTTTCACATCCTGGCCTCCTCACAGGGGGGGTGGGGGAGGGGTCTGGGGGGCAGAAATGGCATGCACGCTTAGAAATGCATGTGCATGCAGCGAGGCACAAACACA
>NC_140176.1:34543150-34568150 GCF_963971535.1 Notolepis coatsorum | reverse complement strand
TCAGCTTGTGACTGCAACTTGTTCCTGTTCGCGGACGACTCAGCCCTGCTGGTCTCTGACAAGAACAAGTTACAGATTGAAAAAACCCTCAGCTCGGAACTAGGCAAAATCTGCACTTGGCTCGCTGACAACAAACTATCATTACACCTGGGTAAAACAGAGTCCATTCTCTTCGGTTCAAATAACAAACTCAGCAAGGCCGACGGCTTCTCAGTTACAGTGGGTGACAATATTGTCACAAGGAAAGATGAAATTACATACCTAGGTTCCATCCTAGAGGCAAATCTTTCCTGTGACCAAATGGCATCCAATGTAATAAAAAAAGTCAACCAACAAACTAGATTCTTGTACCGGATCTCCTCTCTGGTAAACAAGAATACCCTGAAGACTCTGGCAGGAGCACTCATTCAAGGGTACTACGACTATGCTTGCACCTCATGGTACCAAAGCACCTCAAAGGCGCTAAAAACTAAATTACAAACATCACAAAACAAACTGGTCAGACTACTGCTTGACCTTACTCCTAGAACCCACCTCACCCCTGCCCACTTTGACAACCTAGGATGGCTTAGAGTAGACGACAGAGTACAGCAACTTGCAATGGGCCTGGTCTACAATATACACTACACGACTAAGGTACCCATGTACATGTCAAAATACTTCCCAAAGGTCAGTGAATACCACGACCACAACACCAGAGGGAGCTCCACAAATCATGTTAAACCCAGATTCGGCTCAAACAAGGGACTAAACACGTTGCGCAATTATGCCACATCAATGTGGAACACCCTACCCACAGCTGTAAAGGAATGTGAATCACTACCCACTTTTAAAACCACTCTCAAGGAGCACCTACGAGAGACTGCAATTCGAAACTGGCCCCTGTAAATGT
Source organism: Notolepis coatsorum (assembly GCF_963971535.1). NCBI lineage: Eukaryota > Metazoa > Chordata > Actinopteri > Aulopiformes > Paralepididae > Notolepis > Notolepis coatsorum. The sequence continues at coordinate 34,567,258 of NC_140176.1, read as the reverse complement.
CCTAACCCAACCCCCTCAAATGTACAGTAAATGTCCTAACCCAATAATACATGAGACCCTCTTCTTGGGACCAAGTAAGGTTTCGTCGATAATCCAATGTACAGTTACCCCCCACCCCGCCTACCCATCCCCCCCCCCCCACCCACCCAACCACCTCCAATGTACAGTCCCCCCCCCACCCCACCTCCTCCAATGTACAGTTTATTCGTCAAATGTATATACTCTCTTTTTTAAACTCTTTTTGTATCACAAACAGTACTGTATTTGTAAATCTGGTATGTCATAAATGTATAGATGTAGCAGTACTGTCTATCTGTATGTCATGGGGGACTGCCAATGGAAATGAGCCTTTTGGCTCAAATTGGGTGCATTTACATCTGTAAAATGTTTTATTAATGTACACTGTCCCCCTTGAACAAATAAAGTAAACCTATGTATGTCATATATGTTATGATGAATTGAAAATGGGGACCCTGATGTAAACAAGACGAAAGTATTTCTCTGGTCTGCATCCCCTTAACAATTGTGTGTATTGAGCTGTAATGTATTGTACCCATTCTGTTATGGTTTGTAACCGACCCCAATCGCACAACACAAGACAGGTATGATGGTTTGCCAAGAAACAGATATTTATTGAACAACAGGGAAAAACAGGGAAAAGGGCACTGTCCCTTTAAGGGAGAATCACAAATACAGGAATATAATATGAGGGGAAGGAAAGGTGCCTTTAAGAGGCGGGCAGGAAAGGGAACACTATGGGAAGGTAAGGGAACGCCTAAGGGAAGGTTAAGGGAACGCCTTGGGACAGAGGAACTAGAGACTAGGTAACCCAGGGACAAGGAGAACTAGGGAGAGAGGACTAGGGACTAGGAGAGCTAGGGATAGAGGACTAGGGACTAGGAGAACTAGGGATAGAGGACTAGGGACTAGGAGAACTAGGGATAGAGGACTAGGGACTAGGAGAACTAGGGATAGAGGACTAGGGACTAGGAGAACTAGGGATAGAGGACTAGGGACTAGGAGAACTAGGGATAGAGGACTAGGGACTGAGGAGAACTAGGGATAGAGGACTAGGGACTAGGAGAACTAGGGATAGAGGACTAGGGACTAGGAGAACTAGGGATAGAGGACTAGGGACTGAGGAGAACTAGGGATAGAGGACTAGGGACTAGGAGAACTAGGGATAGAGGACTAGGGACTAGGAGAACTAGGGATAGAGGACTAGGGACTAGGAGAACTAGGGATAGAGGACTAGGGACTGAGGCCCGCGGAGGCGGGCTGGGGAACAGGAAGGAACAGGGAGGACTGGTGGAAATCATCTGGGCCGCTCCAGGCGTATGCGTAAAGGTACAGGGACAGCAGCGGGAACAGGCAGCGGGGCGAGAGCGTCGCCACCGGGGCGCCGGCTGTCCGAGCCGAGGACAGAGTGGTGCTGGAACAGGCGGCGGTGGCGATGGCGGTGGCGAGGGTATCGCCACCGGGGAGCCGGCAGTCCGAGCCGAGGACAGAGTGGTGCTGGAACAGGCGGCGGTGGCGAAGGTGTCGTCACCGGGTAGCCGACTGTCGGAGCCAAGGAACAGAGTGGTGCGCCACTGCTTGAGTGCGCACCGGAACCGAGAGACGCGTCGGGGTGCGTCTGCGAGGAGGAGTGTGCCAAGCACGAAGGTCTAGAAGATGCGCGTTGCGCGCTGGTCTGGAGAGCGTGCCAAGCTCGAGGGTTCTTGGAAGATGCGCGTTGCGCGCTGGTCTGGAGAGCGTGCCAAGCTCGAGCGTCCTTGGAAGATGCGCGTTGCGCGCTGGTCTGGAGAGCGTGCCAAGCTCGAGGGTTCTTGGAAGATGCGCGTTGCGCGCTGGTGACTGGAGAGCGTCTGCGCTGGTCTGGATGTGCGTCAGGACGAACAGCTGCGCGGGGGTCTGCAGTGGAACGCTGGGGTGCCTCCCGTGGAAGTACAGGGAGCGCAGACCAGTCTCCCCCACAGGCAACGGCGACAGCTGGCGAAGGCTGGAGCAAACATCTCGACGCCGGAGAATGGAACAGCATAGGCAGACAGAGGATCTCCCGAAAGAGTCTAGATGTTTAGAGAATATGACTCGGCAAGTATACAACACGACCCCACGCCAAAACGAGGGGAAGCGCCCTGGTATTTAAAGCCCACAGGGGGACTAATTAGCCTGCCACCACAGGTGCGAGAGATAATAGAATATCGAACAGGTGTGGCCACTAAGGGTAAGGAACGAGAGGGTGGGGGCTAGAGAGAGTGAGTGAGAAGGGAAAATAAACAGTATAGAAGGGAAATAAACAGTATAGGCTTAAAGAAACAGAGAAAAGGTAGTGAGCAGCGGGCAAAACCTCACAGTATCCCCCCCTCCAACGGGAGCCACCCGGCGACCCAAAACAAATACAGACAGAGTGGCAGGGGGCAAAACAAGAGGTACTGGCCAAGCCAGCAGGGGAAGCCACCACAAGAGTGGGGCTAGCAAAAGAAACAGGGTCGCCGAGGGGTAACCGGGGGAACTGGTCTAGAGGAACTGGTCTAGAGGAACTGGGTCTAGAGAACTAGTCTAGAGGAACTGGTCTAGAGAACTGGTCTAGAGAACTGGTCTAGAGAACTGGGCTAGAGAACTGGTCTAGAGAACTGGTTTAGAGAACTGGTTTAGAGGAACTGGGTCTAGAGAACTGGTCTAGAGCAACTGGTCTAGAGGAACTGAGGGGCAAGCAGGGTAGCAAAGGGGTAACCATGGTAGCACCGGGAAAGGGCTAGCAGAGGGAAGGTTGCTGCCAGGGCACTGATAGCTACAGGGCCTATGCTAGCTGTACTGCTACATCAACATAGAGGCTGCGCAAGCTGCCGGAACCAGGCTAGCAGAGGGAAAGGGTAGCTGCCAGGGCACTGATAGCTACAGGGCCTATGCTAGCTGTACTGCTACATCAACATAGAGGCTGCGCTAGCTGCCGAGCTAGGCTAGCAGAGGGAAAGGGTAGCTGCCAAGGCACTGATAGCTACAGGGCCTATGCTAGCTGTACTGCTACATCTACATAGAGGCTGCGCTAGCTGCCGGAGCTAGGCTGGCAGACAGGGCTGGACCAGCATGAGAGAACAAGCTAGCTGGAAGGACAGTCCTAGCTGTGGGAATACTGACCTTGCTAGCTGAAGGGCAGTCCTAGCAGTGGGAGAAACTACACAAAAAAGTGGAGGCCATGCAGAGGGACCGGGTTAGCTGCTTGGGCCTGGCTAGCTACAGGGCCTATGCCAGCTGCAAGGCTGCATTAACATAGAGGCTGTGCTAACAGCCGGGGCCAAGCTAGCAGACCGGGGCCCTGCTGAGGGACTGGGTTAGCCGCCAGGGCATGGCTAGCTACAGGGGGGTCAAACAGGGCAAAACGGGAAGCAAACAGGGGAGCTAACCGGGGAGACTAACAAGCTAAACAGGGAAGCTAAACTGGGCTAAACAGGGGAGTAACAGGCTAACAAGGGAGCTAAACAGGACTAACAAGGAAGCTAAACTGGGCTAACAGGGAAGCTAACAGGGCTAACAGGGGAGCTAGAGGGGACAAGAAAAAAAAAGGCAAACTCAACATACACAGTCTGTGCTGGCTGGGGTCGTAGACTTGGTGGGGTCGTACTGTTATGGTTTGTAACCGACCCCAATCGCACAACACAAGACAGGTATGATGGTTTGCCAAGAAACAGATATTTATTGAACAACAGGGAAAAACAGGGAAAAGGGCACTGTCCCTTTAAGGGAGAATCACAAATACAGGAATATAATATGAGGGGAAGGAAAGGTGCCTTTAAGAGGCGGGCAGGAAAGGGAACACTATGGGAAGGTAAGGGAACGCCTAAGGGAAGGTTAAGGGAACGCCTTGGGACAGAGGAACTAGAGACTAGGTAACCCAGGGACAAGGAGAACTAGGGAGAGAGGACTAGGGACTAGGAGAGCTAGGGATAGAGGACTAGGGACTAGGAGAACTAGGGATAGAGGACTAGGGACTAGGAGAACTAGGGATAGAGGACTAGGGACTAGGAGAACTAGGGATAGAGGACTAGGGACTAGGAGAACTAGGGATAGAGGACTAGGGACTAGGAGAACTAGGGATAGAGGACTAGGGACTGAGGAGAACTAGGGATAGAGGACTAGGGACTAGGAGAACTAGGGATAGAGGACTAGGGACTAGGAGAACTAGGGATAGAGGACTAGGGACTGAGGAGAACTAGGGATAGAGGACTAGGGACTAGGAGAACTAGGGATAGAGGACTAGGGACTAGGAGAACTAGGGATAGAGGACTAGGGACTAGGAGAACTAGGGATAGAGGACTAGGGACTGAGGCCCGCGGAGGCGGGCTGGGGAACAGGAAGGAACAGGGAGGACTGGTGGAAATCATCTGGGCCGCTCCAGGCGTATGCGTAAAGGTACAGGGACAGCAGCGGGAACAGGCAGCGGGGCGAGAGCGTCGCCACCGGGGCGCCGGCTGTCCGAGCCGAGGACAGAGTGGTGCTGGAACAGGCGGCGGTGGCGATGGCGGTGGCGAGGGTATCGCCACCGGGGAGCCGGCAGTCCGAGCCGAGGACAGAGTGGTGCTGGAACAGGCGGCGGTGGCGAAGGTGTCGTCACCGGGTAGCCGACTGTCGGAGCCAAGGAACAGAGTGGTGCGCCACTGCTTGAGTGCGCACCGGAACCGAGAGACGCGTCGGGGTGCGTCTGCGAGGAGGAGTGTGCCAAGCACGAAGGTCTAGAAGATGCACGTTGCGCGCTGGTCTGGAGAGCGTGCCAAGCTCGAGGGTTCTTGGAAGATGCGCGTTGCGCGCTGGTCTGGAGAGCGTGCCAAGCTCGAGCGTCCTTGGAAGATGCGCGTTGCGCGCTGGTCTGGAGAGCGTGCCAAGCTCGAGGGTTCTTGGAAGATGCGCGTTGCGCGCTGGTCTGGAGAGCGTGCCAAGCTCGAGCGTCCTTGGAAGATGCGCGTTGCGCGCTGGTCTGGAGAGCGTGCCAAGCTCGAGGGTTCTTGGAAGATGCGCGTTGCGCGCTGGTGACTGGAGAGCGTCTGCGCTGGTCTGGATGTGCGTCAGGACGAACAGCTGCGCGGGGGTCTGCAGTGGAACGCTGGGGTGCCTCCCGTGGAAGTACAGGGAGCGCAGACCAGTCTCCCCCACAGGCAACGGCGACAGCTGGCGAAGGCTGGAGCAAACATCTCGACGCCGGAGAATGGAACAGCATAGGCAGACAGAGGATCTCCCGAAAGAGTCTAGATGTTTAGAGAATATGACTCGGCAAGTATACAACACGACCCCACGCCAAAACGAGGGGAAGCGCCCTGGTATTTAAAGCCCACAGGGGGACTAATTAGCCTGCCACCACAGGTGCGAGAGATAATAGAATATCGAACAGGTGTGGCCACTAAGGGTAAGGAACGAGAGGGTGGGGGCTAGAGAGAGTGAGTGAGAAGGGAAAATAAACAGTATAGAAGGGAAATAAACAGTATAGGCTTAAAGAAACAGAGAAAAGGTAGTGAGCAGCGGGCAAAACCTCACACATTCTGCAATAATAAAATGTTCAATCAATTTCAATCAATCGATCAGTCAGGGAATCTAAGTAATAAGTTAAATATTGCAATAAACAAGTGGTTAAACACACTGATGTTCGTTATGTGGCTGATGTATTTTATGGACATGCTATGATGATGATGGTTATGATTATTATTATTATCAGTAATACTAATAATAATACACTTTATTTGTATAGCACCTTTCATACAGAAACTGCAGCTCAAAGTGCTTCACACCAGAAAAAAGACATGCAGGCATAAAATGAGCACATAAAGTGCAGACATATAAAATCACAGTTTTTCACATTAGGATCTAACATCCCAACAGACCAATTGTTTATGGTTTGATTCAGTTTTAAATAGACAATAATAAAACAAGTAAGATCAAATAAACAGAGTAAAATTGTGCAATAGTACAGTGCAATAAAATTTTTGAATAGAATAGATAAAAAAATATATACATATTTTACAGTGCAATAAAATAGTTCTGGATTACTGTTCAACAGTTCCAAGTCGTCTTTACCTTCTCTGTTTGGTATCCACAGTTTAAAACTTGACAGTCTTCCCTCCTGTTTTATACCCACTTTGACCCTTTGAACCTCCCTCTCAGGGCAAACCTCCCTCTCAGGGTGCAGTTCCCTCTCTCAGGGTGCAGTTCTAGGCCTGGGTCCTACACAGTTTTAAAGCCTGACAGTCTCTTGTTTGATACCCACACAGTTTAATACCTGACCGTTTTGAACCTGTAATAAAAAGCAATAGACAGAGTAAAATAATACAGTGCAATAAAATTGTAGAATAGAATAGATAGTAAAATTATGCAATAGAATGGACAGAGTAAAATAGTGCTACAGTACAATCAACAGCGGAGTGTATTAGAAGGCTATGGTGAAGAGGTACGTTTTTAGCTTATTTTATTTTAAATATTAAGAGATCTAGCTTCCCTAATGTCCATAGGTAGTGTGTTCCATAACTTTGGTGCATAATTTGCAATGGCTGCATCCCCGATTTTCCTTAGACTGTGGCTTGGAACCTTCAATAGACCAGTAGTAGATGATCGCAATGTTCTAGGAGGCACATAGTTGACTAGAGAATTTGCAATGTAGCTTGGTCCTGCTTTGTATATAAGGAGGAGGACCTTGAAATAAATTCTAAATGTTACCGGAAGCCAGTGTAGGTTAGCTAATACTGGACTGATGTAGTACAGTAGTAGTGGTATAGACTAGTAAATAATGCATACTTTATTGTAAGCAAAACAACAACAAACTATAGTTATATTATTATTATAATTGTTGGACAACAGACAAAAATAGGCTTATAGGCTACTTTACCAATTCAGGGGGAGGGGGGACTCAGTGACTCAAGTGACCCAAGTGAACCGGATCACTTTAGTGAGTGACTCAGACTAACGTGAGTCCATAAAATGAACCGGATTTACCACCACTACTTTGGATGAAAGCACTCTATAAATCTATAAATAAATGTACCATCCATTTATATTAATTTAATCAGATGCCTCATTCAGACGGTAGAGAGAAACCGTAAGAGTCAAGTATAGATTATCGAGACTCTCATCTGTACCTTTTTGTCTACTGTTTACTTTTAGTCATGGGAGTAGGTTCATAGTTAATATAGTTACAGGTAAGAAGGATATATAAATGTTTTGACCCCCTTATTTTTGACCTCTTTTGGGGAGGGGGTTGTCTTTCATATTAGCTATACTTTTTGAGGCGACACATTTACCTCTTCTCAATAGTGAGGGGGACACGTCCCCTGCAACCCCCAAATAACACCTATGCTTTTAGTCACATTTTATATTCATATTCAAATGTTTTATGACCTATATTTATTGTCTTCCTGTTACCCTGCCTGTACCCCCCCCCCCCCCCCCCCTCCCAGTGCTGCTGTGCACCTGAACTTCCCCAAGGGGGGGCAATACAGAAACATCTCATCTCCTCTCGTTGTTTTCAGGAAGATACTTTTTATTTTTTTCCCCCTAATGCATTGCCTTTGTACCGACCGTTCCTCTCCGCTGCCTGACCACTTTAACCCCCGTCTTTGAACCGCGCCTCTGCCTCTGGACGAGATGAAAGCAACTCCCCGAGCACTTCAGTCCAGACGCGCTATAGACGAACTGTTCGCGCGAGAGGTGAGGCGCTAGGCGCGAGACGGAGCTAAAAGCAACACGTTCACACGAGGACAAGAGACCGCAGACGGTCACGGACTGTCTTTCCTGTCCCCCGGGCTTCATATATATATCTCACCTGTCAGCTTTTTATAACGTCGAAACATCCTCATTACCTCCGGTGGGTTGAGATGATTTTAACAAGGCCATATCTCGGTGGGGTGAGGAATATGCTGTGGTAAATAACACGTTGTTTCTGCCGGTAGACGGTAATTGGTTATGTGACGCCATTTGTACTTAGGGGATCATAAAGGAATATGGCAGGTGTCTGGAATCACAGAGGGGACACTTCAACCCGTGGTGCAGAGAGTGTTCACTATTAAGTATAAAAGAGAAAACGGCACGTTACAAAAGGGCTGCTGACAGGAAAGTGGAATCAGTCTGTAAGTTCGGTGACAGCTGGCGTCAAGAAGAGAACAGAGTAGATTTCACTGCATAATAAGGCCTGTGAGATTCGGAGGAGTCTTTGGCTGCTTTCACACTGCTGAAAAAGCTCATATGTGACTGAGATCTCTATTGTTTGTGACGGTGTGAACAGCACAAATCACATGGAATCTGATCTTTTCTATTCTGATTTGGATTCATAATGTGGTCCTGAATCAGATACAGGTCTGATTTAGATTTGATTAGTTGGCCTCCACTGCATTCAATGTAAAAATTCAACTGCGACTTCAGTGTCCTCCATGTTTACGTCCATCTTCGTTATTGTTCATTTGCGCATGCGGGTCAGTTCAGGAGCGTGACCAGTTCACATGCGGGTCAGTTCAGGAGCGTGACCAGTTCACATGCAGGTCAGTTCAGGAGCGTGACCAGTTCACATGCGGGTCAGTTCAGGAGCGTGACCAGTTCACACGCGGGTCAGTTCAGGAGCGTGACCAGTTCACATGCGGGTCAGTTCAGGAGCGTGACCAGTTCACATGCAGGTCAGTTCAGGAGCGTGACCAGTTCACATGCGGGTCAGTTCAGGAGCGTGACCAGTTCACATGCAGGTCAGTTCAGGAGCGTGACCCGTTCACATGCGGGTCAGTTCAGGAGCGTGACCAGTTCACACTGGAATCTGATATTGACCACATTTAGAAAATAATGTGAACAGCCAAACAATCTGAGCAATCAATCTAAATTGAGCACTAATGCTTTCAGTGTGAACGTAGCCTTTATAGCAGGCTGCTTCAGGAACGTCTACACAGACTAAGGGAACAACACCCAAATTGCGAATTCCAATAAGATAAGATCGCCTATCACCGCAGAGACTCTGGGATCAAATCCAGCTGTCAGCGGTACCTCCGGCTTGGTCAGTCGTCCCTACTAACACAATTGGCAGTGTTAGCCGGTGGGGTATGTGTCCTGGTCGTTGTAAACTGCGACTCCTACTGGTCGGTCAGCAGGGAGGGGATCTGGGAGAAATAGCGTGAACCTCCGTACGCGTTACGTTCCCCCAGTGAAACTACCATGTGGTAGTTCTACACCCTTCCCAGGCCGACAGTGGGGCAATGCGCGCAACGACCAGGAAGGGAATTGGCATAACGACTCAATTGGAATGGGTGAAAAATACAGAAAGCCCAATTTTTTTATTTTTATAAAGATAAGATAAGATATTTCATTATTGATCCCCTTGGGGAAATGATGGCATCATAGCAGCATGGGGGAGGGGAGGGACTGGTATGGGCAGGGTAATAGTAGAAATACATAACTATAGGCAATAAGATTTGATCTGAATATAAAAATATGAGAGAAATAAACAGTGTACACAAGGTGCAGGTGAGGGTCTGTAACCTAACTGGCATGATATACATCATATGTAATAGTCTGTGCAGGTGTTGGTGGTAAGAGTCAGACACACTTTGTGGTCAGACATTCCTAATAGTTCTGCAGTAGTTAGTTCTCCAGCTTCTGGCAGCAGTCCATGCCCACGGTTGTGGAGCCTGATGGCTACTGGCACGAAGGACTGGCCAAGGCGGTTAGTGGAGTGTCGGGGGGGTATGAGTCTGAACGTGCTTGTCAGGTGAGTTGGCGCAACAGGACCCAAGAGCAGACAAGACAAGGCAGGTAGCGAGTCCAAGGGTGATTAATAAACACAAGATACAAAACAAGCAGGGCACATAAAAACAACACCGAAAACAAACCTCTCAGTAAACACTGGAGAGAGGGGAAAAAGGGGAAACAAAAAGACTAAATACTAACAAATAACATGAAACAATGGACCGACATAGAACAGGAAACAAGAAACTCAAATACACAGGAGCAAATGACAAACAAGAAACACCTGGGATGATTACAACTGGAGACACCAGGGGCCCTCATGCATCAACGTGTTCTACGCACAGATCTGTGCGTAACCCGTGTGTACGATCATTTCTAAGCAAAGAGTGGGATTCATCAATTTCGATTTGAACTTGACTTCGTGCGTACATCTACGCACATTTCAGACCTGGCGTACCTCGCGCCCAGTGGTAGAATATCGTTACTACGCATAAGCACTCCTCAGTCCTGCATTAGTTCCAAGGCGGAAATAAAGTCACTGGCGCGTGTTCTGTATGACCCCCGTGATTCATCACAGTTCATTGTGAAACAGCGATATTAGTGTAATTATGGTCAAAACCCTATAAATAACATTTGGAATAATAGATCTTTCTCTCAGAATGAATGCAGCATGTCATATATGTTACGATGAATTGAAAATGGGGGACCCTGATGTAAACAAGACGAAAGTCTTTCTCTGGTCTGCATCCCCTTAACAATTGTATGTATTGAGCTGTACTGTACTGTACCCATTCTGCAATCTGTTAATAAAGTTCTCATTCATTCATTCATTCATGGTTTATATAGCGTTATCGGAATATACGGGGTGTATGCTACTGACTGACTGCGCTCCGCGTAGCTTGATTGATTGATTGATTGAAAAGTTTATTAACAGATTGCAGAATGGGTACAGTACAGTACAGCTCAGTACATACAATTGTTAATTGGGGATGCAGACCAACTTTCATCCTGTTTACATCAGGGTCCCCCATTTTCAATTCATCATAAATCATAAAGCTCAACTCGTTATTATTTTGCGCACAGACCGCCGAAACACGGGAACGTTTTGATTATATTTAAAAGGCTTTACGTTAAACGAAACAAGTGGAATTTCGAAGCTGTAAGCAGAATAAGTCATATGAATATAGTGTTCTTCCCCCTTTTTACTGTACAAGAAAGAATAGAAAACGCATTGCAATGACACCATGCAGATAGTGGACAGACTATATGATGGAATTCAAGTTCATGTATTGAAAGGCAGGATACATCATACATGCAGTGAGATTCATTGTTCTTGTATATGCTCTCGTATTATATTGTTTATATAGGCTACCCAATACTGACATCAAAATAGATTGTAGTAGTATGCCTCTAGAAATCATGCAGCAGGTAGAAAATTGACGGGAGATCCATCGCGATTTGGAATAGAATTGAGGAGAACTTTAATCCGTGGGTATTAATCAAACAACACGGGAAAAGGCAGTCATATTCCAGCGCGGTCTTTATTAGCCGACAACAAAATAGATGCCTCTAAAAATCATATAGCCAATCGAACACAACTAATAAAGGCATTCATATTGTACAGCACGGTTATAATGACACACAACACAACCAACGCCAAACAGTGGTCAACGAACGGTCTTTATTAGTATTTTGAGCTGTCCAGGCAGAATTGCAGCAATGGTCTTAGGGAGCCGTTGATATCTGACATCACCGTTTACAAATCCGCCTTTTATTTATCCACCTCCGTTACGAGGACCTCCACCTCGGTGTCTGTGTAGTTTCTCTTTTTCGTTCGCTTTGCCATCCTCCAACATTCCACGCACAGGGATTCCCTCATGGTATTTGAAGGGGAGGGCCTGACCATATTTGGTTGGTCGGGGCGGTTTTGGTATGCAAATACGTGAAAGCGTGCACGAGCTGCGGCGCAGGGCCAAGGTGGGATTCATCATGACAGGTGTGCGTAGAGCCTGCTTACGCACGTGTGATGAATGCCGACTTCCCTGTGCGTGCGCTAGTTCTAAATTCCGTGCTTACGTGTGGAAGTAGGTCAAGGTCAAAGTCCACGTTGATGAATGAGGGCCGGGTTCTATTCCCTGTACCTGGTTCAACTAAGTCGATCAAAAGTCCCATTATCCAGATTCAATTAACCCAATGTTTGAATCCGCGCTTTCCCTGTTCCTCGAACGCTGATTCGGTCTCGTTAATTCGAACCAGACTTGATACTCAGGATAATTGCGCCCGGCCACCTCAACTGAAAAGACAGCAGGTGTCGAACGCAGAAATCCTGATTTTCTAACGGCATTGATTGATTGATTGATTTAAAACTTTATTAACAGATTTCAGAATGGGTACAATACAGTACGGCTCAATAGCCTCGCCGACAAGTTAAATGCATAATCTAGGCTAATTTTAAGTCCCTCATTACCCCAATCAATCAGATTATATTTCTTTAAATGTGCTGCTGGCAGTAGGCTTAATGGAATGAATAATCAAATGAGATCTTGCTAGCGAAAATAATTAGTTCAACTCTTTCAGAATAAGGATAAAAACAAGCCCAAATAGTATATCTAATTGATACGAATTATATTATGAGGATATCTGTACTGTATGTGCTTAGGTATTATGTACTATATAAATACATGGTTCCCAAAGAGAGGCTTGGCGGGAGGCTTGCAGTTACACTATTAATCAGGTTTTAATCTGTTTCGGACATAATCCATACATGCATTGAATTGATTACCCTTTGGTTTATACCAGTGACACCTCATGTTCATCATCAGATAACAGTGCTTGAAAAGATAAATGCATTTTCTCAAATTCATTCATCAAAAACGTCAAAGGCTCATTCAATTTATCAAGTCACGTCATGTCATCAAATCCATCAAACAGCGCATCTCCTCATATATTTTAAACCCAGTTACAATATCACAATAACGTGTGACACTGTCACAGTGACAGTGATACAATTAAACACTCCACAGATTCAGATTCCTCATAATTCATATCCACAATCCGCGCATAGACGCTTCATATGCTTGAATAAAACACAATCCGGGCACTCCGTTAAGAAAATACACAGCGAAGAATATGAAACTAATCAGAGCCAAACGCCCGATAGGTTTCATTCATTAAAAATATCCCCGCGGGATTCACATTTGCAATGCTCCGTTTAGTCCGTTATTAAAATAACTGTGTGTGTTGCGAGCGCCGTATCCGTATAACTATGACGTGCATTATTTAGGACAAAGTAAATTTAGTATCAGCATTTTAGGTCTATTATTTTACATTTCAAAAGCCCCCTCTAGGAAAACGAAGCACAAAAACATAATTCAGAATGGTATAATGGGTCTAGACTGTGATAATTATTTCAGGAAGTGAGCTGGCATTTCTTTGCGAGGGTGTGGCCATGCAGGTTATCCAGCTAACTGAACTAAACCCTGCTCCGGAGCAGGTTCAAACATTCTGATCTGTTACCATAGCGACTTAGAAAATCCGACGTCGGGGAACGGAAATGTCTGGCTTAAGTCAAGCTATGCTGAAAATTATCCGGCTAACTCAGTTAGCCAGGTACGGGGAATAGAAAACTGGGACGGGAAACAGACAGACAAAGAAATACAAGAAACAACACAATGAACTACAATTATGGACGAAAAGACAACCAACACCAGACACTGGGACAAAACAAGCAGACTACAAACACTAACACTAAACAGTGAACCTAATACAAGACAGTAACTCTAGACTAACAGGGGAACATGAAGGAGAGCGAGAGAGAGAAGGGGAGAGAGAGAGCAAGAGGGAGAGAAGAGGAAGAACACAAAGGGACAGAGAGACAAGGAAGAGGGACAGGGAGAGGTAGAGCAGGGGAGAACAGTCCATGGACAGGTGGCACGTTACAGTGCTCCTCATGTTGGCTAGCTCCTCATAGAGGATGAGCCAGCTTCCTTCTCATCCTCCGCTCTGCCACCACCTCTAGCTTGACCAGCTCGACTCCCACCACAGAGCTAGCCATGTTATTTCCATGGCCAAATCGGTGGAAGTTCAATGAGCTACTCTCTCTCCCAAAGCCAGAAAGTAAGACTCAAACTTGTGATGTCATCGGGTATAAAGTATGGTGCTGCTCCATAAGACAATGAATGAATGAATCGATCTGAGTTGGGCTCGTCGGTTTTTCGCTTGATGTTCTTTTTTTTTTTTTGCTAATGCACGACCCTTCCCCACTGTCACCTACCCGTGACCCAAAGTTGGTCGCGACTCGTAGTTTGAGAACCGCTGATGTAACATATTGTAGTGAATTCAGAGGGCAGCCAGGAATAGAACCCGAGTCACCCAGACCACAGGCGACAACATTACCCAGTCAACTAGAGGGTATGACCAGTTAGCCATGGGCTAGCGAGTCTAGGCATCCATGGTAGTTACAATATTCTATTGATTTATTTATTGATACCAGATATTGTCTGTTCTTCCGTTAGTCACTGAATAGAAGAACCATAACCTTTATTTAAACTCAAAAGGCAACTGAGGTTTCCCACATTTACAGTCTCGTCGAGTGTACATACAGAAATACAGAGAGAGAAAAAACTTTAAATCACACAGCATATAAAATCATTACAAAGACACAACAAGATGAGGCAAAGAGCAAGGATAACAAATCAATTAAAACATGTACAACTTGACTGACAAGGGTTGGAGCTCAAGGTTTTAAACTCTGCAACAGAGGGGAGAATCTCAAGCTTTCATGACTGTTGTTCATTCCGTGAGCTAGAGGTATCACAGAAAAATAGAGATATAACTTATAGACAGTAACAAGGTATTGTTGTTTCATGAACTACAGGCGGTATCAGTGAATATTACAAGCTGTTTGCAATAGATTTAGAGAATTAAATATTAATCTGCGTCCAAATCCATTATTCATTGGGATATTCATCCGATTTCAGGGAGTGTCAACAACGCTGATGGAGGGGAATATAACAGCGGGGATTCCGAGGTTGCTTGTTTCAGAATCACTTAATATTGACAGTCCTCGCGAAAGCCGCTCCACTCAATTACCGCGGCGATGGAATGACACGGCCGCGATTCATCTCCGATGCAAATCCCAGTTTTATTCCTGCCATTTCATTTCCTGGTTGCGTACGTGAGAAGACCTCCTGTTCGGGGGGCGGGTGTAACAAAACAAAACAGTGCGACTCGTGTATTAGCCTATTAGCTACACGAGGCCCCATCAACCTCTTAATTGATTGGCTAATTGCTCAGAATCCCCCCCCCCCCCCAGCCGCACGCCCCTACGACCGACGGCTGCCACCCCTGGGGATTGTGGGATTTGTGTCAACATGTGTGCGTCTGCTCTGCCGTCGTCTCATTCATCCTCCTCCCTGCTACTTCCACTGCAGACCATGAAGCATGAGATTGGATTTACAGTGTAATGGAATAAAGCACATTGTTTCTCATCTGTGTGTGTGTGTGTGTGTGTGTGTGTGTGTGTGTGTGTGTGTGTGTGTGTGTGTGTGTGTGTGTGTGTGTGTGTGTGTGTGTGTGTGTGCGTGTGTGTGTGTGTGTGTGTGTGCGTGAGAGAGAAAGAGAAAGAGAGAGAGAGAGAGAGAGAGAGAGAGAGAGAGGGAGAGAGGGAGAGAGAGAGAGAGAGAGAGAGAGAGAGAGAGAGAGAGAGAGAGAGAGAGAGAGAGAGAGAGAGAGAGAGAGAGAGATGGAGGGGGGGTTGAGAGGATATATGATACACAGATAAAACCCTGCCACTCGCCTGGCAGGAAAGTTGATCAAACGCCTGCGCATAGAAGAAGGAAAGAATTGTGTTTTTTTTTTCTCTCTCTCTCTTTCTCTCTTTCCCCTCATTCATTGAGTTTGCTTTACTGAAAATAGAACATCTCTGGTTTCCCGGCGGTGTTGCTATCGATTCTGTCCTGTCTCTGTCTTGATGTGGGGCTTGTGGAGGCAGAGAGAGAGAGAGAGGCTGATCTGGTGATGCCTCTGTGTTGATGTGGGGCTTGTGGAGGCAGAGAGAGAGAGGGGCTGATCTGCTGATGCCTCTGTGTTGATGTGGGGCTTGTGGAGGCAGAGAGAGAGAGAGAGAGAGAGAGAGAGAGAGAGAGAGAGAGAGGGGCTGATCTGGTGATGCCTCTGTGTTGATGTGGGGCTTGTGGAGGCAGAGAGAGAGAGAGGGGCTGATCTGGTGATGCCTCTGTGTTGATGTGGGGCTTGTGGAGGCAGAGAGAGAGAGGGGCTGATCTGGTGATGCCTCTGTGTTGATGTGGGGCTTGTGGAGGCAGAGAGAGAGAGAGAGGGGCTGATCTGGTGATGCCTCTGTGTTGATGTGGGGCTTGTGGAGGCAGAGAGAGAGAGAGAGGGGCTGATCTGGTGATGCCTCTGTGTTGATGTGGGGCTTGTGGAGGCAGAGAGAGAGAGAGAGGGGCTGATCTGGTGATGCCTCTGTGTTGATGTGGGGCTTGTGGAGGCAGAGAGAGAGAGAGGGGCTGATCTGGTGATGCCTCTGTGTTGATGTGGGGCTTATGGAGGCAGAGAGAGAGAGGGGCTGATCTGGTGATGCCTCTGTGTTGATGTGGGGCTTGTGGAGGCAGAGAGAGAGAGAGAGGGGCTGATCTGGTGATGCCTCTGTGTTGATGTGGGGCTTGTGGAGGCAGAGAGAGAGAGAGGGGCTGATCTTATGATGCCTCTGTGTTGATGTGGGGCTTGTGGAGGCAGAGAGAGAGAGAGGGGCTGATCTGGTGATGCCTCTGTGTTGCTTTTGGAGAGGGGGCAAATGGAAGAATAAGCTATGTTCTCACTGTAGGCCTCACAACCCCCCCCCCCCCAGCTCTCCCTACATCCCCTGGTTTAGGTATTTGATGCAGTTGTGATGGAAGATTATTTCGCATTCAATTTAATTGATTTGATTCGATTTAATTGAGCTCAGTCCCTTTTTTAGATCTAAAGCATGCCCTGCGGCCGCCCCTCCTCTCTCGTTCTCCCACCTTTCAATCCACGCTTTCATCCGTGGTGAATGGAGCGCCATTATCAGTTAATGAATTGCTATCTCGTGGTGATAATAACAACCTTTCCAGTCTGACACCCAAGCCGCAAGCTAACCGTATTTTTTTAATACCGCGCATGTATTTTCATTCTCACAAGGCGCAAGGTGGAGGGCTCACAATGAGGGGACCCGTATTTGTTCAGGGGGGAATGAGAATATAGAAGGTCAGAACAGACGCACTTTGCAGGAATCCTAATGACCGGTCTCTCCGGCGGGAGACTGGCGGCGGCGCCGTCACGTTCTCAATTTATGCTCTTGACTTTTCCACTGCTCTTTATCGGCGCCGTGATGCGGAATCACTCTGCATTCCGATTGGCGTCGACACCTGTTCGGAGGCTGCAGATGTCAGTTAAAAAAGAATAATGTAATAATGACAGATTACAAATTAATATATGAATGGGATCTAATTGCGAGTGCCCTGTTTTATTCATACAAGGATAGGGAATTAAAGAGGGGGATTGACCTATCTCAAACCTGCCTTCGTTTTCTTGATCCTCCAATCACAGCTGTTGCTTCCAAAGTATTGGCTTTTTTGGTTCAGGTGTGAACAAAGAAATAACCATAGGTTAGTGTGACAAGGCTTTAAAGGACAATGAGAAGCATTCCTACAAAAGAACTAGTAAAAAGCAAGTTACAAACATCTCCTGGCAGGTACAGTACTACGCATGAAGAACTCTCTCACCGTGATGACACCTGGTTTTAAATCAAGCCTTGGTTGATCAGCCAATCAAGATCACCTGCATCAATTAACTCCTGACAAAAAAGACATGTCCAGTTACTGTTTTAAGGTTTGAAATGAATGTAGCGCTGAATCACTGTGACATATCAGACATAGCCTATAGGAACTGGCTCAAACAATTTACAATAAAATGTGGGTGTATGTAGGAGTTTCTTTGGAGGGTCCAGACGAGCACCGTCTGGACGCTCCCGGGGGCGGTGCGACCACGCCGGCGGTCGACACTACATTAAGTTCAGGTTTAAACATATATATTTTGGTTGGTTCGGTGACAAACAAAACACTGGTTTTCTAATTTAAAAAAAAGGTCATCTGTGTTACACTTCCTCGCGCCAAACTCTCTTTGCTCCGTCTGAAAACCCAGCTGACCTTTGTTGGCGATCGGTTCCTGTGTGCAGTCAGAGTACACAAGGGCACTCATTCTCACACATTTATCAATTGACCGCTTGACCCAGGCGTTTCTCTTCAATGAAAACCGGTTTGGACAAAAGGCAACTGCAAAGGAAGGAGAATGGAAAAGGAAAGGAGAGGAAGCTCCCCTGTGCCTCTCACTCCTAACCAGTGTTGGGACCAGGCATGCAGTGCTCATGGGACGTGGTTGCACGGCGTACCAAACTTCTTTGAGCAGGAGCACGCGCACGCACATGCACGGATGTACACACGCGTGCACACAAGAATGCGCTGCTCTCGACTCATGCGCCAACTCGCCAAGTACCCACCTGGCTACTTTGCATAACAGTAGCTCAGGTCGTCAGGTGTGTTCAAATACGTCCTCAGATACATTCACACAAAACTTGTGAATGAAATGTGTTACATTCCATTCCTAGAGGCAATTAGGCATAGTCTTTATTCTGTGCGCACGCGAGGGAACACATGTAGCGTGCACATGCCCGGGAGCGTGCATGCATGTGACATCATTAAAACACAGTGCAACCAGGTATGAAATCACCAACGCACCACTGGTTGGGACTAACAGTTACAGTAAAGCCATTACTTTTGGCAGTAACTAGTACTCTAACGCATTACTTTTTAAATTCAGTAACTCGATTACCGTTACTAAATGGTTTGTTACTGCGTTATTTTTATGTATTGTTAAAATGTTACCTTTTCCTGTATTAATCTGAACCGTAGTAGAGTACAGGGGAGCGTTCTCCTGACCCTCCAGCGCCGAGAGAGAAACGTGCTTGTTACAGCTAGCCGGACTTCGGGGTAATTCCCTCTGTAAGGTGGTATCAGTAAACCAGGTAACCGTTCTCTCAAGGACTGGGCATTTATTTCCATTTGCAGGGTTGACATTACAACAGCTCTCTATTCTTAATGTTATTGACTAACGTTAGTACGTTACACACAAATTAAATCCCCGCGTACACTATATGATGACTATGTGATTATTCGCTGCTTGCGTCGACCACCTATATATCCCACAACACATCACTCTTAAAGGAGCAGGCAAGACCCTAATCTTACAACACTACCCCCACTTTATACAATGTGGTCATTTTTTTTTTATGACCACATTGCTTAGCAGAGTTCAGTGATGTGAATGCAAATTAATGGAAACTGTCAAGTTGATCAACAGATTTTGACTGTAAGAAGAATGGGAGCAATTGAAATAATGTTGTTTTAGTTTTTTAAGTAATTAAAGAGTTACTTTTCACAGTAACGCATTACTTTTTGGTGTAAGTAATCAGTAAAGTAACTGAGTTACTTTTGAAATAAATTAACTTAACTTAAGTAACTAGTAATGGTAAACTAGTTACTATTTTTCAGTAACAAGCACAACACTGCTCCTAACATGCTTCATGTGGGGTTAATGGGTGTTTCACCAAAGGATTTTATGTTTTGTTAACGTTCCAATTTTGAAAGGCCAAATTGCTGACATTAAATGACTAGATGTTGCAGGGGGGGTGACAGGTAGGGTAGGTACATAGATAATAGAATAATAGAACATAGAACAAGTCATAGAAAAAGTGCAAGTAATAATGACAATAGTGATATCAGTACTAGTTGTGAACAGTAGTGAGACCCCCTAGAGAGTCAGGCTGTGCTGCTCCTCGAACACTGAACCCCTGAGTCAGACTGTGGTGCCGGGCAGCTCCCACTGAACCCCTGAGTCAGGCTGTGGTGCTGGGCAGCTCCCACTGAACCCCTGAGTCAGGCTGTGGTGCTGGGCAGCTCCCACTGAACCCCTGAGTCAGGCTGTGCTGCTGGGCAGCTCCCAGGTGTGGATGCCTGGAACTGTGTGAGTGTGAAGCAGGGAGATTGTTGAATACGAACATACTGTACGTGCTCAGAGAACCAACCCTGGGTAAACAAAAGTAGAAAAGGACAGAATGTATATACTATATGTAACGGATGGTACCGCGAAGCGGAGTCACGAAGGACTTCAGTTGTGAAGTGACTGGGGTGAGTAGCAGTGCTATGGGTTAAACTCACTCTCACCCTCAAAAGACACATAGACACGTTACAAAGCAGTGAGTTCACTTATTGGTATAGTGGTCTGTGCTGTTGCCCGTAGCGTGGGAGACCCGGGTTCTAAACTCCCTCGGCGCATCGAAGTTTAAGGTAACGACATGACAACCGTTACATATATATACATATCTGTCTGATTATACCTGCATATAATCCTTCTATATGCCTACTTATACACCTGCATATAACCCATATAACTCTGTATGATAGCATGACAATAATGCTGTACATACATACCATATAATTATCTATACATGTTCTTGTTCACGCCTTTGTCTCCTCAAGACTTGACTACTGCAACGCACTACTCATCGGGGTCCCTAGCAAGAGCATCCAGAAGCTCCAGTACATCCAGAACTGTGCTGCTAGGATCCTGATGAGAGTGCGGAAATATGAACACATCACACCCATACTGCATTCTCTACACTGGCTTCCCGTCTCCTTCAGGATAGAGCACAAGGTCTCCCTCCTTACCCATCAGTGCATCCACAGCAACGCCCCGTCCTATCTAAAGGAACTCATCGCTCCCCTGACCTCCACCCGCTCCCTCCGCTCTGGACACTCACATCCAAACACAAGACGAACCTCCGCACCATGGGGGCAACCGGGCCTTCTGCTCAGCTGCTCCTCGGCTGTGGAGTGCCCTCCCCGACCATCTGAGAGCACCACAGTCCGTTGAGGCCTTCAAAAGGGGACTAAAACATTTATTTTTAACAAGTCATTTGCCTAAATGGACCTACTGATGCCTTGTGTGTTTTACATTTTTTAATTTTGATCTGAATGTTTTTTTCATTTCATTGGTTGTTTTATTCATTTTAATTTGTCTAATCTTTATCTCCTTTCATGTAGCACTTTGAGATTGTTACAAATATAAAGTGCGTTACAAATATTATTTATTATTATTATTATTATTATTATTATTATTATACATATTTATTCTTACCGTATGTATATCTATCCACATCTGTCTGTACATATCTGCATATAATCCTTTTTACATATCTGTAGATTTATCTATATCTGTACATAATATCCCTTACCTATTAGTTACGCTGCTGGCCAGTACGACTTACTCTCTTAATACTACAACTCTGTACATACATCTGATTAGCCCTATTACTCAGTAGTACTAATTTATTTATTTTATACCCAGTTTAATCACCTGTACATTGTATATTACTATTGCACTTTACTGTTACATTTGCACTCTGGTTGGATGCCAAACCTCTTTTCGTTGTACTGTCCTTGTGCTGCATGATAACAATACATCCAATCCAATCTAAAAATAGCGATTCCCTTTTTTCATCTCACACATAATAGTCCTCCTCATTCTCAATCCCAGCCTTGAGATCAGCTGACAAGTCCAAGACCCTTCTCTACTGAACGAGACAATGCTCATCCATCCAGTCAGAATCTTCTCTACTGAACGAGACAATGCTCATCCATCCAGTCAGAATCTTCTCTACTGAACGAGACAATGCTCATCCGTCCAGTCAGCGTCTATACTTCCCACAAGCAAGTTGTCCTTCCGCGTTGCTCTGATTGGCCACTGACCTACGGTTCGTGCGTTTTGCTAATCTGATTGGCCACTGACATTTCTGGTCATGTGACATGTGCGCCCAATCGCATGACGAGCAGTGTCTTAGCCCATTTCCGCGTCGAACAGCCTGCAAACGACCTAACGCCTAGTTTATCACTGGTTAAGCTTAGGCGACTCTTTCGCAGTTGGTTAAGGTTAGAGTTTGGAATCAGGGCTGGCGTTCTATCGCCATGCTCTAAGACAAACTCTAACCTTAACCAACTTCGAAAGAGCGCCTAAGCTTAACCGTCCAAAGAAAGCCGCCACACGATTGGGCGCACATGTCACATGACCAGAAACATGCTCATCCGTCCAGTCAGAATCTTCTCTACTGAACGAGACAATGCTAATCCATCCAGTCAGAATCATCCAGCCTCTCTGTTGTGGGTTAGAAGGCTAGCCTGTATCAGGTAATATCTTGCGAGAGCAGAGGCACACAGGGGTTTAATGGAAAATGTCTTGTTCATTCATTCTCATTTTATTGCTCTCAATTTACAAGGCAACCGAGATTAACCTTAGCTCTTAGTTTAAAGAGCCCATATTATTTCATTTAATTTCAAACCTTTATTTCTACTCTTGAGACACGGAGGTTACCCTAATTTACAGCGACAACGAGCTGACAACACAAGACACAGTTTATCAGCAATTTCATACATATAGGAAGAATAAATAAGAATAAACAATAAGAAATATGCTAAGACAGTTACACACAGTGGTCGGAGATCATACTTTTAAATGCAGCAAGAGAAGGAAGAACCTTCAGCTTCAGAGTCAGTTGGAGGACATCCCAGGTGTTGGAAGCATCAAAGGAAAAAGCAGTTGTTCCTAGTTCAGAGCAAACTGGAGGAACCCTAAAGTCCAACGCACACAGCGGGCGATTTTTGCCAGGCGACCGATTTTTTAAGCGAGGCGACCAACAGAATTGTATCGCTTCCATTGTTATGAATGAGACAACCCACACTGCAGGAGATTTTCGAGCGACGATCGCGCAGCAACTTCTGTCGCCTAGCTAAATATCGCCTCAATCCTATTTTTTTTAGGCGACGGCAGGCGACAGAGCAACGACAATGAGGAAATAATATGACTTCTACTGGTGTATCATTTGTACACCATTAATTTATCAATACATTCATTGATCAATAACCTACGTATTATTACCATGCTACTTATGTTAATTATTATTAACAGGAACAATTTAAATAAATAACGTTAGTTGGAGAAGCTATAGTGGCCGCTTGTCATTATCTAATAAATTGACAATGCGCCACAATGCACCTACTAGATGTTTTTATACTCGGGTAACAAAAGAAGTTGTGGATGTTGACAGAGTTTAATGTCCAGGCTGCAGCTGATGTAGTTTGTAAGGTTTATTGTCGAAAGAAAATTATGGTTGAGAACAGAACAGTTTTTTAGCGTCTTCCGTGAAAAAACATTCTCTCTCAGCAGGTGCACATAACAATACTTGTCCAATCGGTGGTAGTGAACGTATTGTAGCGATCAGTCATGCAGTAATGTCAGGAAGAATGAGGAGAGGTTGTATTCGTATATGGTGGTTTAATTCCAGCTCAATATGCGTTTTACAGGTTAATACTTCCCTCGTAATGCACAACACAGCTACCTGCTAATACACTCGCTTCACGACAACCTAACGCCTGGTCCATGAATGAATGAATGAATGAATGAATGAATGAATGAATGAATGAATGAATGAATGAATGAATGAAAACTTTATTTATCAGATTGCAGAATGGGTACAATACAGTACGGCTCAATACACGCAATTGTTAAGGGGATGCAGACCAGAGAAAGACGTTTGTCTTGTTTACATCAGGGTCCCCCATTTTCAATTCATAGTGAAATTGTCCGTCCTCCCATATCTCCCGGGGGGAAACAACACCCCCAGCTAAACAGAGTGACATATAGCTTGTTATACCTGAGCGGTCGGGTCTGGTGTGGGGTGCTAAGCGATTGTCGTTGAGCGACAGCCGATCGCATCGCCAGGCAATGTCGCTCGCCCACCGTCTGCTTTTGACTTAACATAACAACCACCAGTTATTTGAACGTGTAGAATAGATTCCAAGATTCCATTCCAACAGTGTTGTGATGTAAGAGGGACGTTTATCAATAAGGGCTTTAAAAATAAACAAATACCAATTATAGTTATGCCTTTCAACCAGAGAAGGCCATCCAACCTTTTCATATAAAATCAATATGAAATAAATAATCAGCTAAGACAGTTACAAGTCAACACACGGTGGTCGGAGATCATACTTTTAAAGGCAGCAAGAGAAGGAAGAACCTTCAGCTTCATAGTCAGTTGGAGGACATTCCAGGTGTTGGAAGCATCAAAGGAAAATGATTATGCTTTTGTGTTTCCCGGTGTGTTTTTGTGTTTTCCTCACCTTTAGCACATGGCTGAAGGTGCACCTCGAGTGGCAAAACCCAAAGACCACGACGAAAGGGAGTTATTCTGGAAGCGCTGATAGAAATTCCTCATCTGTAGTCCAGTCTTCTTCTTCTCCTCCTCCTCCT
>NC_140176.1:34418150-34540650 GCF_963971535.1 Notolepis coatsorum | reverse complement strand
TAAACAGTACTGTATATTTGTATATCTTCTTGTATGTCATACATGTCTGGATGTAACAGTACTGTATATCTGTATGTCATGTATGTCATCAATGTTATGAGTTGAAAATGGGGGACCCTGATGTAAACAAGACGAACGTCTTTCCCTGGTCTGCATCCCCTTAACAATTGTGTGTATTGAGCCGTACTGTATTGTACCCATTCTGCAATCTGTTAATAAAGTTTTCAATCAATCAATCAGTCCTCACAGACAGCTTCCCTGACACTTAAGAACGGTTCTCGGTTTGATTCCCGCTCCTCCTGGGCAGCGTGTCGAAGTGTCCTTGAGCAAGACACTTAACCCCTAACTGCTCCCGATTAGCAGGTTGGCAACTTGCATGGTTGCATGGCAACCCTCTGCCGTCGGGTGTGTGAATGTGTGAGTGAATGGGTGAATGTGAGGAACAAATTGTAAAGAGCTTTGGATAAAAGCTGCTATATAAATGCACCATTTACCATTTTGAATACTTCACTAAGTTTGAAGGGGGGTGAAACACCGGGAAATGTAATAACCTTTTCCTTTAGTAAGTAATAATAACAATTAGTAATAATACGTTATTTACATTATCCTGAAAAAGTTGTTACATTATCCGTTCCACATATGTATTACATTATTTAGCACGTTATTACATTATCCTGTTTTATTACATTTTAAAGTCCTTTTTTAAAGCTGTAATAACACATTTCCTGGTGTTATTGATTGATTGATTTTATTGTGGATTAGAGACATCATCCAATGGATAAAAACATGATAAAATGCAAGCACAGGACATACATCAACATAAAACATCATCATAAAACATTAAGAGACAATATGCATACAGTATAGAAGATAGAATAATAATAAATATGCTACCCTCTCCTTCCTATAGCCATGTTCTTGCAGACTTTTTGAAGCCAGTTAACCTAGGGGCCTGTTTAATGCTGCTGGGCAGGCTGTTCCACACAACTGCGTCTGAATAAAGGAAGATCTGCTGGCTGTACGAAATAAGTTTAAATATAAAAGGGACTATGTTTGTGTCTCTACCTCTGGTTTCATGGCTGTGATTATTTTTGACATATTGGAAGTATTACATTTCCTGGTGTTATTATATTTCCCTGTTATTACATTTCCTGGTGTTATTACATTTCCTGGTGTTATTAAATGTCCCTGTTATTACTCTTCCCTGTTATTACATTTCCCTGTTATTACATTTCCCTGTTATTACATTTCCCAATGTTACCGGGGGAAATGTAATTCATTTGAAAACTGAACGATAGAAAGTACTGCCATCGCCTACCTGTTTGGTCAGATGTTCCAGCTTGGTCAGATGTTCCTGTTTGGTCAGATATTCCTGTTTGGTCAGATGTTCCTGCTTGGTCAGATGTTCCTGTTTGGTCAGATATTCCTGCTTGGTCAGATGTTCCTGCTTGGTCAGATGTTCCTGTTTGGTCAGATGTTCCTGTTTGGTCAGATGTTCCAGCTTGGTCAGATGTTCCTGTTTGGTCAGAGGTGATAGAGAGCTATAGCCCTAGGGCCTGCACAGCTGCACCTCGCCAGGTTTGTCACCCCGATCATTAGTGTAGTCGAGAGATATATTGTAAAATGTATCCTGTTAAATAATCGACCTTGCCTATATTACTACCTACTACGCTATTATGTCTTCACTACTACACACTCAAGACTATAGACCCAAGTTTGCCGAACCGAACATTGTTACTTAGCTGCCAGAGTTGTACCCTTCCTGCTGACCTGATATACAGAACTTGTAAGTCGCTTTGGATAAAAGCGTCAGCTAAGGGAGCTCCCGTAGCTCACCGCATATCTCGGCGCTATTTCTGCGTCGGGGAAAACCGTGCTCGTCACGGATCTGGGGGACACGAGTTCGATTCCCGGACCCGCCGTCATTTCTCAGAATGTCTTCCCCTGCTCTACATCCCATTTCAACCTGTTTCTGTCGGTCATGCTTGACCAGAAAAGCGATAAACGCTAAAAAATAAAGTAAAAAAAAAAAAAAAAGCGTCAGCTAAATGACTAAATGTAAAATGTAAAAGTAAATGTCAGTGTGTTCGCAGGTGGAAAGCCAGTGAGGGTAGTAGTCCTGCTCATTGCAACAGTGACTCCTACTGGTTGTTCAGCAGGGAGGGAGGGGTGCGGGGGAGATACACTCTCCCAGTGAAACTCCTCACTGTCAGGTGAAAAGAAGCGTCTGGCGGGACGTCCTCATGGCGATTACAAGCATACCATGTAATCGCGATGTCCTGGGTTCGAATCCAACCCAAGACCTTTGTTGCATGTCATCCCCCTTCTCTCTGTCGCTGATTTCCTGTCACTAACTGTCTAATAAAGAAGAAATTCCCTTAAAAAATACCTTAAAAAAAAGGCTGGCAACTCCACATATATCGGAGGAGGCGTGTGGTAGTCTACACCCTCCCCAGACCAACAGTAGGGCAGCATGTGGTAGTCTACACCCTCCCCAGACCAACAGTAGGGCAGCATGTGGTAGTTTACACCCTCCCCAGACCAACAGTAGGGCAGCATGTGGTAGTCTACACCCTCCTCAGACCAACAGTAGGGCAGCATGTGGTAGTTTACACCCCCCCAGACCGACAGTAGGGCAGCATGTGGTAGTCTACACCCTCCTCAGACCGACAGTAGGGCAGCATGTGGTAGTCTACACCCTCCTCAGACCAACAGTAGGGCAGCATGTGGTAGTTTACACCCCCCCAGACAGACAGTAGGGCAGCATGTGGTAGTCTACACCCTCCCCAGACCGACAGTATGGCAGCATGTGGTAGTCTACACCCTCCCCAGACCGACAGTAGGGCAGCATGTGGTAGTCTACACCCTCCCCAGACCGACAGTAGGGCAGCATGTAATAGTTTACACCCTCCCCAGAACGACAGTAGGGCAGCATGTGGTAGTCTATAATCTCCCCAAACCAACAGTAGGGCAGCATGTGGTAGTCTACACCCTCCCCAGACCGACAGTAGGGCAGCATGTGGTAGTCTACACCCTCCCCTGACCGACAGTAGGGCAGCATGTGGTAGTCTACACCCTCCCCAGACAGACAGTAGGGCAGCATGTGGTAGTCTACACCCTCCCCTGACCGACAGTGGTGTAGCATGTGGTAGTCTACACCCTCCCCAGACCGACAGTAGGGCAGCATGTGGTAGTCTACACCCTCCCCAGACAGACAGTAGGGCAGCATGTGGTAGTTTACACCCTCCCCAGACCAACAGTAGGGCAGCATGTGGTAGTCTACACCCTCCCCAGACCGACAGTGGGGTAGCATGTGGTAGTCTACAGTATACCCTCCCCAGACCAACAGTAGGGAAGCATGTGGTAGTTTACACCCTCCCCAGACCGACAGTAGGGCAGCATGTGGTAGTCTACACCCTCCCCTGACCGACAGTGGGGTAGCATGTGGTTAGGGTTACCGTAGGACATCATATAATCATGGGACATCATGTAATCGTGGGACATCATATAATTGTGGGACATCATGTAATCGTATGACATCATGTAACCGTATGACATCATGTAATCGTATGACATCATATTATCGTAGGACATCAAATAATCACACAGAGGCTCCTATTCCCTCCCACGCCTGTGTTTTTGTTTTAAAGTGGGCCATATGAATGTTTATCCTCTGAAAGCTGGAGCAGGCTGCCGGCTCCTCCGGGAGAGTTTTTAATGCTCACCTTTCATCACTTAGCTGAAGCCGGCAGCGGGGCGTAAGTCACAAGCCCGCTGGCTCAGGTGACAACGTCCCATTTGGAAAGATGCTTTGAGATAATAAAAAAAATGCAAAACATATCGACTCCGGCGACCGACAAATTGCCTGTGGGATGAGGGACATCTCTTGCGAGTCCACGACGCAAGCCCCCCCGCCGGCGATACAAGGTGTGGCCCCCGCCCTGCACAAGACTAAGAGGTGCTCCGGTCATCAGCCGAAATCATACAGGACCCGTGGGAGATGAATGTTGATTATACGTGGGATATGGCGACAATAATTCCTGGCTTGGATGAAAGGATCCGTCTTAACGGACACGCGGTCGTGTCCAGACAGCTTCTCGTCGTCGCTTGGTGCTCCAGGTGCTCCCGCCTCCCTCACTGAGACCCAGACAGCCTCACTTAGCCTGTCATCACACAGGGGAGGGGGGGTTCGCAGGTTCGCAATCTTCGCATCCCTGCCCCTCCAGAGACTATATGCTGTGGCTTGGTTAAGATGAAACGGTGAAGCCAATTATAAGGCTTTCAACACTTGGGAGAGCCGTGTGTGTGTGTGTGTGTGTGTGTGTGTGTGTGTGTGTGTGTGTGTGTGTGTGTGTGTGTGTGTGTGTGTGTGTCTTTGTGTGTGTCTTTGTGTGCATGTGTGTGTGTGTCTCTGTGTGCATGTGAGTGAGGCGGTGTGTGCGTGCGTGTTTACATGCTTAAACTGCTGGACTCGGTCTGTCGTTCTGCCCTCAGATGTATTACTGGTGACAGGTATGATAGCCACCACTGCGTCCTTTATGAAACGGTTGGATGGCCTTCTCTGGTTGAACGGCGTAACCAGTGGCGGCTGGTGAAAATTATTCTAGGTGGGGCGGTGCCATATTCAATCAGTTTCAGTAACTACAGAACAGTATATTGAGGCTGCTGCCTGTAGAACATCACGTACGAATTGGAAGAGCCGTCACGTGTCGCGCTAACCCTTCCAGAAGCTTTGTGGTCCAAGCTTGAACTTTCCATAAATGTGTCTCCATATAAATCCATTCAGTTAGATCCAACACTGTCTGAAAACTCTGAATGTATCTTGTGATTATTATCAATTTCCTACGACGACAACAACTGTAATCCTGTCTCGTCATCAGTCCGCACACCCCCCAACACACCAATGACTCTGCTTGGGGCGCTAGAAAAAGCGCCCTTCAGGCATCATATTTGAAGACGCTGATTGGCTAAATTTAGTTGCTATAGGTGCATTTATGTTGCCCTGTGCATTTTTCAATTGGCTGCGACGCCCATTCAGTGGGGCAATATTTCTAGCGTCCCAGAATAGAGGGGGGATGAACAGGACGCACAAGGATTTATATTTGATATATTACACGTTATTGTGCATTTTAAACACAAACATACTTAAAATGAGTAATTATTATTTATTTTTTAAATGTTTATTATATTTTTAGCTGTCTAAATCTATATTATAGAAAAACCCAAAACCACTTTCCACGCCCTCTATGGACCAGCCGCCACTGGGCGTAACTTTCATTGGTATGATTTGCCCTTATTGATAAACTTCCCTCTTATATCACAACACTGTTTAAATGGAATCTTGGAACATAATCTACAGGTTCAAATTACTTGATGGCCACCCTAAATTGTTCTTAGGGTTTCCCCAGTTTGCTCTGAACTAGGAAAAACAGTTTTTTCCTTTGATGCTTAAAAAAACCTGGAATGTCCTCCACTGACTCTGAAGCTGAAGGTTCTTCCTTCTCTTGCTGCATTTAAACGTATGATCTCCAACCACTGTGTGTCGACTTGTAACTGTCTTAGCTGATTTCTTTATGATTTATTCTTATTTATTGTGCCTATATGTATGAAATCGCTGATAAACATGTCTTGTTTTGTAAGCTTGTCATCGCTGTAAATGAGGGTAACCTCAACAACATCAACAATAACAACAACATATCAGCAGAGCAACTAAAGTAATTTGTGTGCCAAATCAAGCATACAAAAAACGAAATAAAAATTGTAAAAAAAAACAATAGTATAATAATTATAATGGCTTTCATAAAAAAAGTTGCATGTATATATATATAATATATATTTGTATCCATCCTCATCCCCTCAACACTCCTCAATATCTGTACTGAAGACTGAATTCCTGACGTGAAATGAGTGCCTGGTGCCTCACGTCCACCGCTGACCTCCAGACAATCCCAGACGCAGATCAGGCAGATCCAGAGGCAGGGAGGATAAAGAGGCTTTGTGCTTTCAATTAGGATTGTCTTCTCATGCCTAAAGGTAGAATCTGTAATGCCGTAAAAACAGCAACCCTGAGGCAAAAGAGCCCTGCTATTTGTGTTTTGGTCTGACGTGTGGGTTGGAGATTAGCAAGTTATTATGCTGTGGATTTATCCAGACCTCTCTTGGCAGAGCCTGAGGTGTGGCCAGCAGTAGCAACCACCCCCCCCCCCCCCCCCCCCCCACAAAAAGAAAGAAGAAAGTAAACAAGAAAAGTTAACTAAATGCAATACTAAGCTGTATTTTTGCCTTCGATGGCATTGCAGAGTCAACCTTTAACCTAGGCTACATTCACACTGCAGGCAAAAGTGGCCCAATTTCTTTTGCTTATATGTGATTATTTTGCGACAGTGTGAACAGCACAAATCACATGGAATCTAATATTATTTGGGCCACTTTCTTATGTGGTCCTAAATCAGATTCAGGTCATTTTCTTTTGCAATCAATCAATCAATCAGATTTATTTATATAGACATTTAACATGACACGTGTCAACCAAAGTGCTGTACAGAGGGTAGATACATGTATATTGACAACAATCACACTCCGTTTTATGGGAGGGCACACAGGCAAGCACACAGGAAAACGGGGCATGAGTCAGTGAACGGGAAAGGCTAGTAGGTAGAATGGGTTTTGAGCCTAGATTTGAAGACATCTATCGAGGGGGCAAGCCTAATGGAGGTGGGGATGCTGGTCCACAGTTCAGGGGCTGCGACAGCAAAGGCACGGCCCCCCCTGAGCTTGAGGTTAGACCTCCGGACTGTCAGGAACCTCTGATCGGCTGACCTGAGGGACCTGGTGTTGGAATAGGGGGATAGGAGGTCTGAGATGTAGGAGGGGGGTGACCAAAGGGCTTTAAAAACAAATAGGAGAACCTTAAAATCTATCCTGTAGCGTACTGGAAGCCAATGAAGGGAGGCAAGGACAGTGGTGATGTGATCTCTCTTGCGGGTTCCGGTCAACAGTCTGGCAGCGGCGTTTTGTACCAGTTGTAAGCGGGACAGGGAAGACTGGTTAATGCCTATATAGAGGGAGTTGCAGTAGTCTAATCTAGATGAAATGAAAGCGTGGATGACTCTCTGAAGGTCTGCAGGGGAGAGAAGGGCTTTGAGTTTGGCAATGGTGCGTGCGTAGTTGGAAAAAACATGCCTTTACCACTGAGTTCACTTGTCTGTCGAATTTTTATTGTGGATCAAAAATGACACCTAGGTTCTTGACATAAGGCTTGACCAGGGAGGACAGGTTGCCAAGACTGTTGGTAAGGGTGGTGATAGCGTCTGGGGGACCGAAGAGGGGTAGCATGTAAAGAGAGAACAGGATCGGGCCATGGATGGACCCTTGCGGGACCCCACAGGAGAGGGAGATTGAGGGGGAGGAGCAGTTGGCGATGTTGACAATTGCAATGCAACCTCATGCAGTCTGTACAGTCATGAGACTTTCATGCAACTTTTACATCACTCTAGAACCGTTTCTTTATTGTTCAGTTAATTAGCAATTCACTTTCTCTCTCTCTCTACCTACCTACCTACCTCTGTCTTTCTATCTATCTATCTATCTATCTATCTATCTATCTATCTATCTATCTATCTATCTATCTATCTATCTATCTATCTATCCGTCCGTCCGTCCGTCCGTCCGTCCGTCCGTCCGTCCATCCATCCATCCATCTCCACAACATAGTGTGTGATTAAATAAGGTCTGAGCAGCAGAATTAAAAGGAGACGTACATGTGCAAACGGGAGTGGGTGGAATTCTATTTGCAGCAGTGTGATCTGACCTGAGTTCAGATCAGACCAGACTTTAACTTCAGTTTGCAGCGGGAAAGGGGAACCATTATACCATTGATAATAATGAGTACAGTATGAATTCCAAGTAGGAAAACATCTTAAAAGGTTTAAAATAACATCATAAGTCATAGCACGCCTGGTACTCCCCAACTCAAATGACTTTAGGGGTGGCGTGGGGAGGTGGGTAATGGAAATCATTTGACATCTTATCCATCCTCACCCTCGACAGGAATGTGCTCCCTCGCTCAATTCAAAAACACAAGGTAGGATATTTTCCGTGGCCGTCGCATACCTCTCTCCAAATACCTGTAATTCGATAGGTAGGCTATACCATAAGGCGTGGAGGGCAAAAGACAAAGAGGAGATAATTGAACCCAGCTAACTTTTAAAAAATGTCAGTGAATATCCTTGAGAGGTGAATTTTTCTTAACCTGCGGAATCAAATCAAATCAAATTAATTTGTAAAGCCCGAAATCACAAGGTAATTTATTTCTTTATTTCAGATCCCCATTAGTCACTGCCTCAGCAGCGACTATTCATGGGGGTAATGTCCCCATGGGCTGGACAAGTCTTCTTTAAACAAGTCAAGAAGAAACATCACAATAAATCAAGAACAAAAACCTACCATGAAATCCAAAATAAATGTTAAATAAATGTTAAATAAATAAATGCAACACTCCCAGACATACCCCAGCAAAGGTAAGGGAAAACTCACTAAAACCTAGCAATAGGAAAAAAGCACCACAGGCGATGTGGAGGAGAGAAACCTTAGAAGGGCCGTTCAAGAGGGGATCCCCCTACTTGGATGTCAGTGATAATAGTGTCGCTATGGATGATGGATGGGTGGAGAATAAAACAGGCGAATAGTTGGTATGTATGTACATATACGTGTAATAAACAACAATGTGTAAACAAATATGTACATGCAATTGAAAATAGAATAGAGCTAAGAACCAAGAACAACAACAACTAAAGAAAAAGCATAGGACAAAGGCTAAATGTCAAGGCTCGGAGCTCGAGTCATATTCCTTTTGCACACATGTATGTATTCGGCTCAGATCAATTTGAAGTATGAGAGATCGCACCATCTTGACTATCACCACGAGACATCCACCAGCTTGGCCATCACCACGAGGCATCCACTCACAGAGACAGGGAGACGGGGACAGGCGTTAGACAGTTTGCATGTTTGTGGTGGGCGGACATAGGAGCAATAGGGAGGTGTAGTCTGACGTCACTGGTTGTTCCACCCGTATAGGGATTTATCATTGGGGAAATGGATTATCGGCTATTGTAACAATTCTGCCGCATGGAAATTGAAAAGCTTTAAATGTTTGGACAAAATGAGTTCCCTTCTATCACTAACATTGTTTAAAAATGTTTGGTTGAAATAAAATTTCGCGATTTTTTTTATGATTAATTGTGAATATTTTCATGTTGAGCTATAGATTGTGGATGAATAAGCACAGAAAGGTACACCATGCCAATGTTAATGCTTTATTTGTTTTAAACGAGGCGATTTAGAAATGGGCAATTGGGAAATACATTGCGTTGGACAGAGGGTGGAACACGAAAAACGGCAATGACGTAACCACTACACCTCCCTATATAGATACATGTAGTTAGCATGTGAATAGAATAGAAGTACTTAACCCAGCAATGAACTAGAACAGGCATGGTTTAGACGTTGTAGGTTGGACAGAAGACGGTATGAAGCTGATCCATGAACTCAATGGTGCTCATAACCAATGTCATTATGCAAATGACATGTCGTCAGCTTGTGACTGCAACTTGTTCCTGTTTGCGGACGACTCAGCCCTGCTGGTCTCTGACAAGAACAAGTTACAGGTTGAAAAAACCCTCAGCTCGGAACTAGGCAAAATCTGCATATGGCTCGCCGATAACAAACTATCATTACACATGGGCAAAACAGAGTCCATTCTCTTCGGTGCAAATACAACAAACTCAGCAAAACAGACGGCTTCTCAGTTACAGTGGGTGACAATATTGTCACAAGGAAAGATGAAATTACCTACCTGGGTTCCATCCTAGAGGCTAATCTTTCCTGTGACAAAATGGCATCCAATGTAATAAAAAAAGTCAATCAACGAACTCGATTCTTGTACCGGATCTCCTCCCTGGTAAACAAGAATACCCTGAAGACTCTGGCAGGAGCACTCATTCAAGGGTACTACGACTATGCTTGCACCTCATGGTACCAAAGCACCTCAAAGGCACTAAAAACCAAATTACAAACATCTCAAAACAAACTAGTCAGACTACTGCTTGACCTGACTCCTAGAACCCACCTCACCCCTGCACACTTTGCCAACCTAGGATGGCTTAGAGTAGACGACAGAGTACAGCAACTTGCAATGGGCCTGGTCTACAAGATACACTACACGACCAAGGTACCCATGTACATGTCAAAATACTTCCCAAAGGTCAGTGAATACCACGATCACAACACCAGAGGGAGCTCCACAAATCATGTAAAACCCAGATTCGGCTCAAACAAGGGACTAAACACGTTTAGCAATTATGCCACAACAATGTGGAACGCCCTACCCAAAGCTGTAAAGGAATGTAAATCACTACCCACCTTCAAAAACACTCTCAAAGAACACCTACGGGAGACTGCAATTCAAAACTGGCCCCTACAAATGTCCTAACCCAGTTGTACAATAAAGACCAAGCATGGCTATTCCAATGTACAGCCCCACCCAACCCCACCCCACCTACCCAACCTCCTCCAATGTACAGTTTCCATGTCAAATGTATGTCAGTATTCCAATGTACAGTGTCCCCCCCCCTACCCAACCCCCCCCCCCCCCCCCCCCCCCCACCTCCAATCTACAGCCCCACCCCACCTACCCAACCTCCCCCAATGCACAGTTTCTATGTCAAATGTATATACTCTTCTTCTGGATTTTTTTAGTATCACAAACAGTACTGTATTTGAAAATCTGGTATGTCATAAATGTATAGATGTAGCAGTACTGTCTATCTGTATGTCATGTGTGTCATATGATGAATTGAAAATGGGGGACCCTGATGGAAACAAGACGAAAGTCTTTCTCAGGTCTGCATCCTCTTAACAATTGTATGTATTGAGCTGTACTGTACTGTACCCATTCTGCAATCTGTTAATAAACTTTTCAATCAATCAATCAATCAACAGTCACTGCAACCTTAATCACCCAGAGACATCCACCACCTTGGCCAACACTACGAGACAACCACTCACAAAGAGACAGGGAGGTGGGGACAGGGGTTAGAAACTCTGTTTCTTATACAATCTTTTAACTTTATGCAGTCAGAACTATGTTTCTTATAAAACGTTATGCAGTCAGAATTATATGTTTCTTATGAAACTTTATGCAGTCAGTACTATATGGTTCTTTATAATCCTTTATAAAGTCAGTATATGTTTCTTATAATCTTTTTCTGTATGGCAGTGTACTGATTAATTGCTTAACATTTCAATCAGTAACCCAATCTAATTAGTCAAATCCAATATAATCTGATTACCTTCAATTACAGAACATTAATGTAAGCAGGCAATTTATTCAAATGTACAGCCTGTAATTTGTATAATGTGATCATAATTTCCTACCGTCTAGATTAATTATTATTTAAAGTTATCTATATCTCAAAATTAAAAGCCCCTCCCTCCGAGTAATCCATCAAGTAGACACCTTTTTAATTATGTATAATCTAATTGCTGTGTTCTTTTGTGTGTTTCCATTAACTGTAACCTGTTTTGTTTTTTTAAATCATGTACCGATAAACATTCCATAGGAAACTATAAAAAAAAAAGTTATAGTTTCCTTTACTGTTCCCCAATACACAGTAGGCTACTGACATGTTGAGGTCATTTAACGGTTTAACAGGAGTGTGTTTGTAAGCATCCGAGAGAGGGCTAAGGTTGTATCAAAAGATATGGAAAATGAACGTCCTTGAGTGCCTATACTAGAAAATTCACAACCGAAATGCTGCTGCAAGCATTGATTCTGATTGAGGCTCCGGCGGACCTAATTACGTTTCCCATCAGCAGTACAAAAGCAAGGAACAAAAGACAATTTTCTCTTAACTGACGCGTGGAATTAAAAACAAACGGAAGACTGAATGAAGCGTGAATGAACTCGACCTACAGCTTTATCAACAGGTGCAGTTTGAAGCTCAGTTATGTTAGGAGTCAGACACGGCGCAACACTGCCCTCTAGTGGTGGAAAGAAGATTGCTCTGCTGGGGTGCAAGAAGAGAGACCGCCCAACAGCGAGGGAGACAAATAAGGTGTTTCCGGTCTGTTTGTATAACTGTGATGCTCTCTGTTCTCTTTTGCCACACAGACTTCAGAATTAATTAAACAATCACCGATAATAAATCTAAATAAAGGAGGAGTCACTTAAATGGGTGCTTAAAAAAACCCTTATATGAAATTATGTCAGACTCCCCTTTGTTAGGTGAATGAATGAATGAATGAATGAATGAATGAATGAATAAAGGTATAAAGACACTATGGTAGTAAGTCATACTGACCAGCAGTGTAACTAGTAAGAGTAGGTTAGGGATATGTACAGATATAGAATCTACAGATATGTAAAAAGGATTATATGCAGGTATGTACAGACAGATGTGAATAGATATACCGGTATGGTAAGAATATACATATTTTCCTATAAGAAAAAGAAACCTTGTTACTGTCAGTACCTTACTACTACTATACTTATAGTACTAATACCTATCATGCTAATATGTATACTACTATGCACTCAGAGTGTAGCACTAAAGTCTGATACTATTTGATGAACAATACAGAGATGTACCCTTCCTGCTGACTTGTTGTTCACAATTTGAAAGTCTCTTTGGATAAAAGCGACAGCTAAATGACTAAATGCAAGTATAAATAAATATATATATAAGATATGATATTCCTTTATTGATCCCCTTGGGGGAAATGCAGGCATCATAGCAGCATGGGGGAGGGGAGGTACAGGTATGGGCAGGGTAATAGTAGAAAGACATAAATACAGGCAATACAATTATAGTACAGTAGAAAAGCAAAAATAGGCAGTGTTAACAATATAATTAACTCTGAATATACACGTCTGAGCAAGTAGGTTCTAGTTACAAAAAACACTAGAATCCAAATATACATTACGAGTAAGAAAAGTATACATGGTCTATACAGCATTATTGTACATGCTACCATACAGAGTTGCCACAGAACCAATTATATCATTGCATTTTGTATGCCTATATATGCCAACATTGTTTTTGTTTTTGAACCTTTCCTCAGGAAGAATATGCGGCGCACGTCTGCCTGTCTTAGCAGGGAGCCCCCTGGGAGCAGCAGTAACAAGCACAGTCTCCCGCGGCTGGTCACCAGAGCGGTTAGGGGTTAAGCAGCCCTACCGTGGCTTAAGGGCACTTCAGTTGAGGGGGGTATTTATTTACCCCCCACCCAGCCGATGGTGCAGGGAGTCAAACAGTTGACCTTCCAGTCACACGAACCTGCTCCTCTATAGCCTCCAGGTCAGGAGTGGCTCTCAAACAGGGTCCTTGATGAGCTCAAGATAAGACATTCCTTTTATTGATCCCCTTGGAGGGAAATTCGGGCATCACAGCAGCATGGGGGAGGGGAGGTACAGGTATGGGCAGGGTAACAGAAGACATAAATGCAGGCAATAGAATTAGATCTGAATAAAATATATGAAGAAGAAGATATTTGTCATGCTGATTTTTAACACATACATGCGATGGCCGACCCACAGGAACACACACACACACAGTCGCTGATGAAATGTTCTCTGCACTTCCCATCCCATCGTCCTTCCCCCCCAAGGGCAGCCGGGAACAGATAAGGGCTGCAGCGTGCGCCGCACCCGGGGACCAATCCAAGTGTTCCTGTCCGTCTTCGTCAGGGACGTGACAGCGTTAGCGATCTGTTGTGCATGTTTTTCCATTGGATCTATCTTATGCAAGTATAAATAAATATATATATAAGATATGATATTCCTTTATTGATCCCCTTGGGGGAAATGCAGGCATCATAGCAGCATGGGGGAGGGGAGGTACAGGTATGGGCAGGGTAATAGTAGAAAGACATAAATACAGGCAATACAATTATAGTACAGTAGAAAAGCAAAAATAGGCAGTGTTAACAATATAATTAACTCTGAATATACACGTCTGAGCAAGTAGGTTCTAGTTACAAAAAACACTAGAATCCAAATATACATTACGAGTAAGAAAAGTATACATGGTCTATACAGCATTATTGTACATGCTACCATACAGAGTTGCCACAGAACCAATTATATCATTGCATTTTGTATGCCTATATATGCCAACATTGTTTTTGTTTTTGAACCTAGCATGGGGGAGGGGAGGTACAGGTATGGGCAGGGTAACAGAAGACATAAATGCAGGCAATAGAATTAGATCTGAATAAAATATATGAAGAAGAAGATATTTGTCATGCTGATTTTTAACACATACATGCGATGGCCGACCCACAGGAACACACACACACACAGTCGCTGATGAAATGTTCTCTGCACTTCCCATCCCATCGTCCTTCCCCCCCAAGGGCAGCCGGGAACAGATAAGGGCTGCAGCGTGCGCCGCACCCGGAGACCAATCCAAGTGTTCCTGTCCGTCTTCGTCAGGGACGTGACAGCGTTAGCGATCTGTTGTGCATGTTTTTCCATTGGATCTATCTTATCGGGGGGGAAACCCTTGCGAGCACGGGGAGAACATGCAATCTCCACACAGAAAGGCCCGGGAGATACCCCACCTGGGTACCTGGCAACACGGCAACCTGGTCACAAGCGGGAATCGAACCCAGGAACCTCTAGCTGTGAGGTGTTAACCACTACACCACCGTGCCGCCACATGAGAAACAAACAGTGTAAAGAAAGGTGCAGATGAGGGTCTGTATGCCCCATCGGTTATATTATATGTTACAATAAATATCAAGTCAAGTCAAGAGTTTTATTTGTCACGGCATACAAGCATACAGTGAAATATAGGCAATACCCAGGGTGTCCAACAGCCCAATGAGAGAATATATGAGCGACTATTGTGATCGTCGCTGCACTGGCCCCACTGAGCGACCTGTGTTGGTGTGAAGATGGGTCTACACTAGCATTTCCTAAACTGTGGGCAGGGACCCAAAACGGGCCAGTCTCTGGCGGGTCCCCACTTGATAAACAGTACCAGTATTGTTTTCATGCAACTGGGACCCAGAGTGAGACGAACATACTCAGTATGTCTGGTTCCAAGCTGGGAAGGTTTAACCTCTTAAGCCCTAGCCATATTTTCAGAAAATTGAGTCAATTGTAATGAACCAAAGGAGAATATAATATTTTTTTTTAATCTTTGACAGTGAATAACACCATGCTAACATTGTCCAGACGTGAAAAATTCAGCACCTTCTTGAGATCACGTGTACAAAAAAAATCTAAGCAAATTAATAAAGGGCAGCTGATTTACAAGGGGTTTTGTAGATTACTGAATTTTGCCATCCGGACACATGCAATTTGAAATATGAATATAGAATATCAGGCCTATAAATTACCTTATTATGGCTAAGTCACACATAAGGGTAGATGGCTGCATATAGTGCTTTTATCCAAAGCTCTTTACAATTTGTTCCTCACATTTAAAAAAAAAAAAAAAAAAAAAAACATTCACTCACATTCAGACACCGCTGGCAGAGGCAACCATGCAAGGTGCCAACCTGCTCATGGGCAGCAATTAGGGGTTAAGTGTCTTGCTCAAGGACACATCGACACGCTGCCCGGAAATCGAACCTGGAACCTCCGGATTACCAGACGATTGCTCTACCTCCAAAGAGTTCAATTTGGATTTAGTACCACCAGGCGCCCCTGACAGGGCAGCAAAAACCGTGAATGAACAGTACACTTTTTTATAATGTAAATATCAATTTCCCCCCCATTCTTCATCAGATTGCAACGCAGTTTTTGCTAGATGTTCACAGAAAGGTAAAGAAACGAACTACGTTCTATTTCATGGCAATAACGTTCAGGTTTGTTCGACCCGTGAGATATGATCCAGAAAATTACATAAAAAAAAGAAGCTTCACGCTGGAAGTCAGATGATTGACAGGGGCTGTCGTGAGCTGGGAAGTTTAACGTAGTGCTGGAAATTGTCAAAAACACTTTGACTGCTGTTGAGTTTTTTTTTTTTTTTTTAAATCTTTTTTTTCCGGTTTTTCTCCCATCCCACTGTTAGTCGTTATGCCAATTCCCAACCCCCTTCCTGGTTGTTGCACACTTTCCCCTACTGTTGGTCCGAGAGGCCGGAGACTGTCACATGCTTTCCTCCGACGCATGTGCAGCCAGCCTGGCCGCACAGATTCTCACTGGGAGAGTGTAACGTGTGGGAGGCCGCACTACCTCTCACCAGATCCTACCTTCGCTGAGCAGGCGCCCCGACCAAACTGTAGGGGTCGCTGTCCACAACGCCCAGGACCCACCCACGGCTCCCCTCCCCCTAACTCAGCCAAACGAGTTAGTATATCGATCAGCCCGAGCCAAGGCAATGCTGACTCTCCGGGACGGGGAGGCCTGAATACTTTGGGCAGCCGAAGAGTGTTTCCGCGTCTCTGATTGGCCAGGTCATTTCTGGTCATGTGACATGTACGCCCAATCGTGGGACCGCAAGTTTCTACACTGGTTAGCCTTAGGCGCTCGTTCGAAGTCGGTTAAGGTTAGAGTTTGTCTTAGAGCATGGCGATAGAACGCCTGCCCTGATTCCGACGGTTAAGCTTAGGCACTCTTTCGAAGTTGGTTAAGGTTAGAGTTTGTCTTAGAGCATGGCAATAGAACGCCAGGTAGTTTGCAGGCTGTTAGACCCGGAAATAGGCGCAGAACTTGCTGTCCCACAATTGGCGCACATGTCACATCACCTGGCCAATCAGAGCGCAAAACTCGAATGCGGAAGCACTCTTCGGCTGCCCAAAGTATTCACGCCTCCGGGAGTCGAGACCGCAGCCTCTTGCATTGGTGACGAGCACAATATCCGCTACGCCACCTGAGCGCCCCGTTGACAGGGTTAGGGTCTTTACTCTGGGCTACATTTGAAAAAGAAACGCAACATTAATACATTCTGTATTCATCTATTTATGGCATATCAATCTCGTACCGAACCGCTCGGGCTTCTCCAGTGGTCCACTACAAGGTAGCCCAATTTACCTATCTCAAGCTCCGCCCTCTCTTCGTGATCCTCCAATCACAACGGTTGCTTTCCGTGGACAACCTAGACCGCTAAGGAATTCTGGGCTTTCTCATATATAGCAACGGAAACCTTCTCAGATGAGGTCGAATTCTTATCAAATGGGGGGGGGGGGGGTATCTGCAGTAGCCTCGCAGATTCTACCTTTAAGCTTATCAAATGGGGGTCTGTAGTAGCCTCGCAGATTATACCTTTAAGCATGACAAGACAATCCTAATTGAAAGCGCAAAGCCTCTTTATCCTCACTGCCTTATCTATGTCTGGAGGTCATTTTTTTTTTTGGCTTGTGTGCTTAGGTTAGTGGCCTGAAGTGCATCAATTTGGGGTCCTTGACATGCAGAAGGTTGAGAAACGCTGTTTAGAGGAGCAGCTACTTCGACAAAAATTAGGCAATCGGTACAAGATTATAATCAACCGTTTATTATAGAATAATTTCCCCCCAAAATCAAGAACCCCAACAAGAAAATAATAAACACAATCCAAATCATTCTTAAGGCTACTTAATTTGGTTTGACGTCAAACCATTTTGAAACAATGGGAATGAACATGAAGTTATAATTATATATAAAAAGAAAAGGGATTGAAATTACCCCAGAATCCTGCATTACTCTTCTGTTGGGTTACAAATCGAGGTCAGAGCTGCATTCATACTTCAGCCTGGACAGTTTTCCTCTGCCTTCTAGACTTTTGTTAGAAGTCAAACACAGAAAAGCAAAAGGATTTTTTTTGTTATATTTCGAAACAAGAGTCTCTTCGCAAATACTCTTAGAAATGTAATGCATCAGGAGATTATACGCACAGAGATTTGTCATCGCAACAGATTATCACTAAAATACAAAAAGGCTTTTTTCTCATGACCTCTCGCTTCAATTTTAACTTTAGAATTGGATCTGGATCCAAGTTCCCTGATTTTTCTATCCAGCATGTAATCTGCACGTTGACAGCAGCCACTTTGTTTAGTCTCTGTATATAAACTCTGCTGGAGCGTTGTACACTCAGACTCAACAAGGATTAGCCCCGTCGATTTAGCAGAGCCACAAGGAACTGGCCGCTCCCCATACGGCAAGTGTTACAATAGAGTTATGGGAGGCATATTCTTCTGCACGGTTGAAACACAAATCTTGGGAGACCAGGTGCATAGAACGAACTGCAAACGGTCTCAAACTCGCAACTAGGATTCGTTTACATCGATTGACGGTGTTGTAAATAATCAGTAGGGATGGGCAAAACTCACAATTGCTGGAAAATCTAATGATTTTGTTTTTACTCAATCGCAAACGTGATAATACAACAAGCGAGCTAGCTGGCTGCCGTCATTGCTAACAGCTAGCATTAGCAGACCAGGCTAGCGTATTTACATGATGAAAAGGATTCACTCTGATCGTTACATGGCCGATGCTTGAAATGTGTGAACTTAGTGAAACGTACCAAACGTTGCTACCGTGTAACATCTCTGGTCTCTCTCTTCATCTTTCCGTTCTCCCAACTGTTAACACTGTTCTGCTACCTGGCTAGCTAGCGCGCTGTACCCAGCATGTGTAACAGTTAATAGGGTCCCCTTTCAATACACTAGACTGTGTAGTTGCTGGTAAAAACAAGGGTAAATATCTATTTTTTGACAAAATGATATTCGCATAAACAAAATAGATTTTTCGGACTATTTGAATATTCGAAAATAGATGCCCATCCCTAGTAACTCTTGCATTGGATATAAACTTTTGGATATAAACATCCCGTCTTTCGACGATCAAGTTCTGGTTGCTAGCTTAAGACTGGGTGCTGCATCTTCTCACGGCAGGGTGAACTGAAATGCA
Organism: Notolepis coatsorum; assembly: GCF_963971535.1. Classification (NCBI taxonomy): domain Eukaryota; kingdom Metazoa; phylum Chordata; class Actinopteri; order Aulopiformes; family Paralepididae; genus Notolepis; species Notolepis coatsorum. Next base: position 34,521,752 of record NC_140176.1, on the reverse strand, counting down.
GGGACACAACGAGACAACAGCACAATAAAATCCCCTGTCTCCAAAAAGCAACAGCATACGAGAAAAATACAGGTGAAATACACAAACAGCAGACATATACCAGCCTGCAACAGAAGAGTTAAGATGAGATCATCACAGGGACCAAGGCTGATGTTAGCTATTTCTTTTGGTTAGTCTTCATTGTACAACAACAATCATCATCATCAAAACCAATGCCAATCAAGTTCCAAGATTTCAATGCAGATTGAAGATCGAATTATCCCCTCGGCTCCCTCCATCTGCAGATGTTACTTTAAAAAAGGTGCTGTAAGTGCCATTTATTTTGTTAAAATAAGTGTTAAGTAGCTCTACATTCCGACAGCCACCAGAAAAACATGATGGCTCATAAACTCTTTTTCCATCTAAACGGTTCACTAGAAACAGGATATGCAATTGCTGGATCTTAATTCATATGTGATCTGCAACGCCTAGTTTGACAGCTCGATCTGAATTTTGCGAGGCCAGGTGCACCAGCTACAGCGTGGTGTAGGGCGGCTTCATGGAAATGTGTTTCCGATAACGGGTGAGAAACGGGATATGCAACTGCTGGATCTTAATTCATACTTGATCCGCAACGCCTAGTTTGACAGGGAGTTAGCCAAAAACACTAATATCACTTACAGCACCTTTAAACAAAAATATTGAGCAGCTATTTGTGAATATTCCGGCAGTAGTGCACGACTCTTGGTCCAGTTGGAGTCGACTGGTCAGGTCAAGCACAGTCCACTCCTCCAACCAGTGCTTCCAGCAGCCGCATAATGGAGTCTTTCTACTGAATTGACCACTGGCGTGTTTTGGAAAACAGTCACAGCTGTCGCACGCTATGTCCCGGTGACATCTAGCCTGAAAGCAATTATTTCCACCAGTCCAGCCGTGGATTTGAGTGATGCACCGATGCAAAAGAAAACCCGAAGCAGCTTGATTTTTCACACGTAAAAATATGTTTATCTTAAATCTTCTTAATAAAAGAAAAAAGGATCACACCGCACCTCTAGACGCAAAGCGCATGTACGTGGCCAGCTACGTCGTCAACTCTAATTCAGTAACTCACTCAAGAGTTAGCCGCTCTGCCCCCTAGTGGCAGCTCAAGGGAGATGACACCCTTGTGCCCTCGTTTTCATGACCACAAACTAAATGGTCTAAATCTATTACTGCAGTCAGTAAAAGTAATGGATCGGATTTACACGTAATAAAAAAAAAAAACAGAAAGTCTCATAATTTGTGAAACAGTGGTGCCTCCCTAATGGATTTGCTTTGAGAAAAAAAAAGAAAAAGTGTGATGTCAAAGGTCAAACAGTAGATTCCACCACATCACCACTCCAGATACTTTTTAACGACGGTAAAGAGAGGGCTGAGAGCAGTCTTTCCACTACTGTTACTGGTAGGAAAGCACTCTCAAGTGAAGCATAGCAATAAACTCAGCAGTCAGGACCATCATCATCACTGCAGACACATGGACCTGGATTCCTACACACACTTTCTCTAGATCGTGACGGGACTTGACCACGTTCGGTCAGCACTGTTCAATGTGATGTAGGCTGAATTGCTGATGGTGTCTGGGTGATGTGACTGACAAACAAACATTTAAAATAGTTTCAGATATAAGGATGATAATACGTGGAATGACAGTAGGTGTGTAATGTATAGTCAATATGTGTGTCTGAATTGACCAATATTCACCACCCAATTGTTACATTCCAATTCCCAAACTTTTCCAGACATGGAAATGATCAAATACATTTTCCACGTGTCTCCCCAAGTTTTTCCCAGAACCGTGTAGGAACCCTGACCTTCCCCTGCTGGCTGTGTCGTAAACCAAAACTCCTTAGATAAACGGGTTCCCTTCTTCCTGTAAAAAGGTCCTTGTTGACTTCCGTTTAAAACAGACACGCAAACAAAACACACACGGCGGTGGTGGTGTCCGGTTCCCGAGCGCTGGTGGTCCTGAGCCTGAAGGTCTTTTTGTTTGGTCTTTTTCTAATCTGGAACGAGGAAGTGGACGAGGGCGTGCGGGAGGGACAGAACACAGCCCAAGGTCTCTCTCTCTCTCTGTTTACCTCAAAGTCTTCATGGTTCCCTTTAAGTCTGTGAGGATGAGTGTGCACTCCCTCCCTCCCTCCCTCCCTCCCTCATACGGAGGCAGGGTCTTCACCGAGACACACACAGGTTTCCTGGATGTCATTTGCCATCATCGTACTCCGATAACCACTGCTTAACGGTAAAAGTAGAAAAACAACCTGGCTTTAAAAACCACTAAACACACAAAACAAAATGTCCACTCTCTCTCTCTCGCACGCGTGCGTGTGTGAAAGACGAGCTAGGCTGGAAACGATCGCTGAGGTCAAACGGAGGAAGGCAACGCTTGGAGGAAGGCAAGGTGGGTCGGTCTAGGCGGGTCTGTTCTCAGAGTGCGGTTGATTGGGGCCAGCGGGGGCGCTCTCCGGATTGGCCGTCGCGGTGGGACTGGGCGTGTAAGGGGGAGGGGCTTCACCGCTGGAGTCTCCTCCCTCAGACGGAGGGAGGGGGGCGTGGCGGGCAGGGGGAGGGGTGTCGGCATCATCGCTCCGGGCGCACTCGCTGTAGGGAGGCGGCTTCAGGTCATCCTCTGCGATGACGGGAGAGAAAGGGACAATTAGAAAAGGACAAAAAGAACAACCAGAAAGAACAAAAAGGACAATCAGAAAAAACTAAAAAGGAAAATCAGAAAGAACAATCAGAAAGAACAAATCAGAAAAAACTAAAAAGGAAAATCAGAAAGAACAATCAGAACAAGTCAGAAAGAACAAAAAGAACAATTCAACCGTTTCAAACAATTCTCCCCTGTAATACTTTCTTCGACGTTGCAAGGGCGCGTTTATACCGGTTCTCAAAGAGAGGTCGCAGTAGAATTTTCTTGAGACAACCTGAATGCAATATCTATTATCTACAGTAGCAGGATGAACTACTGTTCTAAAGAATGTCCCTCAAAAACACTGATAAGAACTGCCGTGGAAAGAGGAAACACGGCCAGACATTTTTTATATTTAGTCAGAGCCGAAACATCGTCGATTCCACCCCCAAACCCCCCACATCCTGCTGTGACTACACAACCACCACAGACCAGACATTATGCTAGTGGTGAAAAGAGATGAACTCATGAGATTAACAGCACCGGTGAGCGGCAGTGACTCTCTTGTTGTGTCCCACTACCGGAGGAGCCCATACAGCTCTGAACCAAACAAGTGGTGAGAGACGCAGAGCGCCAAGTATCAACTGAGTCACATCCTCTGAGCGTAAGAAAGAAAAGGAGAGAGAGCGAGAGAGAAAGAGACGGAGAGAGAGAGACAGAGAGGGAGACGAACAGAGACAAAGATAGAGTGAGAAAGAGACAGACAGAGAGACAAAGATAGAGTGAGAAAGAGACAGACAGAGAGACAAAGACAGATAAGAGTGAGAGAGAGACAGACGGGTTCAGTTAGTAACACATACTGTACACCAAGCAAAGCATTAGGGTGGTTATTTTAAAAAGATCAAATAAATAAACGTGAAACTGAAAACCTGCCGTGCATATCTGACCGCTGGCCGGGTGGAGGCATTGCGTTCGGGGATGCGAGTATTTCTTTGTGTGGTTTTATGGTTTATTGTACAGTTTTTTTTTTTTATTGTTCCTCGTTAAGTAGCCTCTAGGCTCCGGTTCAGGCGTTCTCAAAGCGGGGAACCGGCGGAAACGTTTCTGGCAGCACGCGATGAGTCATTAAGGTGTAAGTGCATGCTTTTAGGTTCTCCATCAGATGCTACTTTGCTTTTAATGTAAAATCATATTTTTATATTCAGAGTTAATTACATTGTTTACACAGTTTATTTATTCCTCATACTTTTATATTCAGATCCAATTCTATTGCCTATATTTATGTCTACCATTATCCTTCCCATACCTCCCCTCCCCCATGCTGCCAGCCTGCCATGACACCCAAATTTCCCCAAGGGGATCAATAAAGGATTTTTATCTTACTTTGCTCCTTGGGCTAAGCTGTCATGTAAGGACAGCTTGTTCATAGCTTGTTGACAGCTTGCTGGCTACTGGTTGCCTGGCAATTAGGCACCTACTCACAAGACAGATTACTTCATCACTGCAGGTACGTTAGTGAGCGATTTCAGTGATTGCCACTTTTGCGAGGTCGATGGTTTGACCTTGGTTAAAGGTTTTCGTTGTGGAAGCGAGATGGAGAAGCCGGTGGCCCATCAATCCAATGTTGGGTCAAATCTAAGCCCTGCTCTAGTTCCAGAGCTGCAACTAACAACTATCTTGAGAATCTATTCATCAGATAAAAAGAAAAAAAAAATTAGATTTTATGTAAAAGAAAAAAACAACCACCCACAACATTATTCCTCGTCTTGTAAAATGTTCTTTCAAAACAACTTGCAAATTGACGGTTATAAAACAAAAAGCAAATATAAATAATCAAAGAGTAAATATAAGTATAACTAAGTGTTAACAGGCTTAACATCAAATGGCTTCAACAACAGACCATGGAGAGACCCCGCAATTATAAAAATAGTTTCCAACCTGAATCCTATTGTTTTAGATTAGATTCAAATGTATCATCATCATACAGCACAAGTACAAGTACAACGAAAATAAGTTTGGCATCCAACCAGAGTGCAAATGTAACAGTAAAGTACAATAGTAATATACAATGGACAGGTGATTAAACTGTGTATAAAATTATAGTACTACTGACTAATAGTGCTAATCAGATGCATGTACAGAATTGTAGTATTAATGTGTACAGTGATACAGGTATAAAGACACTGTGGTAGTAAGTCATACTGACCAGCAGTGTAACTAGTAAGAGTAGGTAAGGGATATGTACAGATATAGTATCTACAGATGTGAAAAAAGGATTATATGCAGGTATGTACAGACAGATTTACTATATATATATATATAGTAAAAATAAATATATATTTATATAATATACAGTACAGAATTATTGTACATACTATCATACAGAGTTATATGAGTTATATGCAGGTGTATAAGTAGTACGGTATATAGAAGGATTATATGCCGGTATGTACAGACAGATGAATAGATATATACGGTAAGAATAATATACGATATATACAGCATTTGCTATCATACAGAGCTATATGGGTTATATTGAGGTGTATTAGTAGGTATATAGAAGGATTATATGCAGGTATTCAGACAGACATATTCTATGCAGTAAATATAAATACATAAATGTATATACCGTAATTTTCTGACTATAAGCCCCCCCTTTTCCCCCCCCATTTTTCGACCCTGCGGCTTATATGCGACTCGACGTGACCAAACCCGAAAATGTAAAAATCTAAATATTGCTTTTTTGACTGCATTGAAATGTTATTTATCTGTTCCCTTATTTGCTAAACTTAATACAACTTGTAAATGAGTTAATTCTTGTTATTTGTCCGACAGTATTGTGTCCCAATGCTGGTGGGAAGACTGTAATTAAACATTAAAACACCTGCAGCTTATATATGTACACATCATTCAATTTAGCTGCTGTGGCTTATATTCAGGTGCGGCTTATAGTGCGAAAATTACGGTATATGGTTCTGTTGTGAGGAAGTGGTTGCAGCACTGGCTACAGGCAACTAAAACGCACTCCCGTCTGTTCTCTAAGGGGAACGTGAAAAGGAGCTCAATGAGGTATTAAGTAGTAGTACTGATAAAAATCAAACAGCTTAGGAGTAAAAAAAAAAAAAAAGAAAAAAAGAAAAAAAAAAAATATATATATATATATATATGGAAATGTCATTTCCACAAAGGAAACGGAGGCAGCAAGCATCAACACCAGAGAGAAAGCATCGAGCTGCAGCAGGGGAAGTTTCATTATGACCCGCTTCCTGCCGCAAAAAAGTCATAAACTATATCCTGAAGTGAAAAAGAGAACACTGTGTGTATGTGTTGAAAGACAGAGCTATGAGGTTCTGTTAAAGGTTGTTTGTTATGGCCGAGGGCTGAAGATACACAGCTGTGGAAACTCCTGTGTGCGTGTGGCACAAGAAGGTCTCAAGGAGTTTGGGGAATGCGTTTGCGGTGGCATGTCGAGGAAACACTGTTACAACCATGCAACCTTTAAAAAGGTGCTGGAAGTGGTATTTATTAGTTAAGATAACTGTTAAATAGCTCTACATTCTGACAGACATCACTGATATAGAATGTCTTGTCAGTAACATGGGTCTCCCAGTCCCTCCACTCACAGAACATGTTTACTGGGGTTCTCAACCTTTCTGCTGCCAAGGCACCCGTGTTCAATAAAATATTCCAGGGCACCCCTACATACGATAAAGACTTTTCCGGTCCTGTCTTTTTTGCTACAATGATGACAAAAGTGCTTGCTTTCAAAATAATGTTTATTTAAGAAACCGGGAAACACATTTGTCTGTATAATATGCAGGCTATTAGTGTTGTCACGATACTGGAATTTCGACTTCGATACGATACCTTGAAAAGTCGATATTTTCGATACAAAAAAAAAAATAATAATAATATATATATATATATATATATATATATATATATATTTTTTTTTAACAAATTTAGCTTTTGTTGCTGGTTGATTCTCCTCAGCTTCTCTCTGGTACTATAAGAGAAGATAAATATAACACTTTTAAAACCCTTTGTTTATCTTTAGATAACTGTTCATCTCACTTCAATCATTTTTATTGCAGAACATGGTATTTTCTCAAGCAGACAGATGTAAACACTGTAATCTGTGTTGCATGTACCTGACAAACTGAACTGTTATTACAGTCATATTCCGACTTAATTGAATGCACATGTGTGTGTGTGTGTGGACTACTGTAATATTACAGGTATTGAAATGAACAATGCAACTTCCTTATAAAAAGAATTATGAATAATTAAATATCGATATTTTGGGCAAATGAGTATCGAAACCGTTTTAAATATTCATAATCGATATGTATCGATTTTTCGATATTTTTGACAACACTACAGGCTATATAATGCATTAGTAACAGGTGTTTAAGGTCTAAATGGCTTAGTACTGTTGACATTACACTGCTTGTAGTAGTAAATCAAATAGCATATTTCTTTAAATAAAATTATCACTAAAGTGCTATCTGTCATATTTGGATAAGTGTGACCATTTCTCAAAAACTGAAAATCATGTATTTCTTTTTTTAAATACAGAAAATGATCACTAAAGTGCTATCTGTTGCAGCTGCACTGTTCTACATAAAAATAGCATATTTGGATAAGTTTGACCATTTCTCAAAAACAGAAAATCATGTATTTTTTTTAAATACAGAAAAGGATCACCAAGTTACCATTTCTCAAAATATAAATAAATACAGAAAATAAGCACTTGTTCACTCAGTGGACATTTCTAGCTCAATACGAGGTCTGCTGCTGCTGGCTAATAATACGGTCAATACGCATGTCATCCTCAAGGCTCAACTTGGCCCTATATTTTGTTTTCAGAGCTGTCATGGATGAAAAGCCAGCTTCACACAGATGATATGTGGTGCTGAATGGTATCAACACCTTAACTGCTGCATCATGAGATACTTGGTACTCAGCACCACACTCTGAAACTAGCTCTCCAGGTGGTATCAGATGAGATTTCAATGAGTTCTTCCAAGAGTTTGGATGGAGATGTGTCAGGCAGCTTTGTCTCAATGTTGTCTGTAAAGGTTTTTTTTTTATCCAGAGTAACTTGGTGATCCTTTTCTGTGTTTTATTAAATAATGATTTTCAGATTTTGAGAAATGGTCAAACTTATCCAAATATGGGATTTTCATGGAAAACAGTGCAGCTGCAACAGATAGCACTTTAGTGATAATTTTCTGTAATCCAAAAAGAAGATTTTTTCTTTTCTCAAGCACCCCTGGCAGCTCTCTGCGGCACCCTAGGAACAGGAACCCCTGTTGAGAACCGCAGGTTTAACACATATTTGCTTAAAACTAGTTTTTAGTTTCTTGCTTTTTCAGTGTAGAGTTCTCTCTTCTGATTGGATAAAATGGAACAGCCATACCAGAAAATGACCAATGTTACTGACCAAACACACTCCGTGATGGCTGTCAGAATGTAGAACACTTATTTTAACTTAAAGCATCTGAAACCACCAAGGACCAATGGCGTCAGCAGTCAGGTGAAGCAGACTCAGTTCTCACATAACTTGATTTGCAAAAGACGTACGACGTACGTCAAAGCGTGTGAATTATTCTCTTAATTAACAAAATATATTAATCAAGTCATTCTCTAAATGCAAGGCAAATACTCTTTTTAACCCTTTCCCCGCCAATAACGTCATACGACGGGTTTCAAGTTCATGCGAATTCTGCCAATAACGGCGTACGACGTGATTCTGACCATATTTCATATTTTCGCCATGGTATTCATATTTCACTCACGGAGCCTTGTCGGATGCTGTGTGAGCCAGCACAACTCTGCAACGCTTCAATACTGCCACCTGGTGGCTGATCAGCGAGTTGCAACCGGAAGTGGATCTCTTGTGATCCCGGTGCGTCTCCCTATTCCGTCCGGCCACTCGTTTATCGTCGCGGGACTCAATACACACACCGTGGATATGGATCCGTTGCCATAACTCAATAATCTACATGATTTGGGCGTGTATTAGCAATATACAAACCGGAAATGGATCGCCTCGATCCCCACCACATAACTGGGAACTGTTTGCTCCACTCTCATTGCCCAACGGTACGAGGAGACTGACGTGAGTTTCAGCGTTTTTGTTTATCATTTTCGATACAAACTGCTCTGATCTATATATCACCCATACTACATAAATCATTTAACGTCGGTCATGGAATTATAAACGACCCCCCCCCCCCTCCGTTCACCCGCGCATGATCAGTCATAACGTTTAGGACCATGTAGAGTTGAAATTTTTTATATCGCATAGATCGGTATCAAACGGCATTTGATAATCTAATATATAATTTTTTTTTTTTTATTATTATTTTTTTTTTAACAGACGTATAAACAAACATGACAACACACGATAAGATATACAAGCATTAATTCACAGTGCATATCCAATGAAATTACCATTTAGTCAAATGTCTTATACAGAATATACCCCTAATACCTGTTATCTAAAAACCTACATACATATGCTCCAGCTCGAACCCCCCCCCTCCCGGACCCCCCATTGGATAATCCAACCAAGTTCAAGTTTCTTTAATAGTTGTCATACAGAAGTACAGAATACTTTCATACAAAATGCTTCTTACTGTTACGCTCCAGAGACTGTGCTAGACAAGATGGTATCAAATAACATAGTATAGCATGTAATTTAGAAGAAGAAAATGAGGTCACAGTGTTCGGTATAGACATATGTACAATGTTCTGAGTTACCATATAATATACAATACTATGCAGTGTACTAATGTACAGTACTATCTAGTGCAAAGCAGAAATGGGATGAGGTACAATTTAGGTACAATTTACAGTAAGGTGTACGAGTTGTAGTGCAATCCTTCATCAATAAATATAAAGTGTGGGGAGTGGGTGCTACAGTGTGTTTGTTTAAAGTGGGTGTGTGCTATAAAGTGTGTGGAGTGGGTGCTACAGTGTGTTTGTTTAAAGTGAGTGTGTGCGTGTGGATGTGTGTGCTATGTGCGTTTGGTGGTTGTTGTTGTGTAGTGTTCATTCATTGTTCGTTTAGCAGCCTGATGGCCTGGGGATAGAAGCTTCTTCTGAGTCTTTCTTTTTCATTATAACTTGTTCCTAACCAGACACTACCATTATATGCTAGCTTTTATTCTCTCCACCACTTCTAACCACAATGTCATTTTGGATTCATTGAGACCCAAAATTCTTGCTGTAGATATTTCTTGATAAATCACATCGAGATATGCAAGAGTCCAGACCTTCCAGCACATTTTTTCCGGTTGAAACCATTGTGATGCTATCAGCTTTTTAGCCACTGTGATACCGGATAAAACCAATCTCTTTAGCTGTGGAGGTACTGCATGCTCAAAGACATCATTTAGCAGTAATACAGAGGGGTGTACAGGTATATCCAGAGTTAAGAGATTTGCTAATTGCTGGGTCACTTCTTTCCAAAATATCTTAACTGGTGGGCAGTCCCAGTACATGTGCATAAATGTCCCTTCGTCCCCATTTATACATAGGGAGCATTTGGAGTCTTGTTTAAGACCCATTTTGTTCAGTCTTATAGGAGTTAAGTATGTCCTGTGAATATAGTTAAGATTGATTTGTTGATGGTCCGGGTTCCTTGATGCAAGTCGTACATTTGCCCAGGCCTCTTGCCAGTCAAAGTCTGTCTCCAGGTCTGGTATATCCCTCCTCCAGACTAAGTCTAGATGGAGGGTTTCATACGAGGCCGTTAGTAATTGATGATAAAGATCTGATACAAAACCTCTCGATGTCTCCCTTTCATAGAAAAATTTGTGGCATCTGTGGTGTACAATTGGTATATTTAATGAGACACCGTGAGCCTTCAAACATGCCAATAACTGTGCGTAAAAATAATATGTGGACTTGGTGAGATTAAATTTTTTGCGTATTTCATTGAAACTACAAAAACCCTGTTTGTTGAAAACGTCTCCTAATGAGTGTATGCCTTGCTTTTCCCATCTAGGGAATCTTATGGGTTGTTTTCCAATCAAGAGTGCATTGTTATTGAATAAGGGAGTATGATTATGCCATTTATGTGGGGTAGAATATTTGTTTTGTGTTTCGCGCCATATCCGGATCGCATGAGTGATTATGGGGCCAAATTTCCATTCGCATTGCTTAATTGGTAATTTGGTGTATACTATGCCCTTCAGCCTATGTGGAGCTACTATATTTTCTTCTAAATTTCTCCAGGATACTAATGCTTGGGGATCAAACCATGTTGTTAGTGGTCTTAAAGTGTACGCCTTAAAGTAGTGGTAGAAATCTGGAAATGCCATACCTCCGTCTGCTTTGTTTCTCTGTGCGGTGGATCTTTTTATACGTGGTGGTTTGTTATTCCAAATAAATTTGTATGTGGAGGAGTGTAATTCTTTCCAGTAACCCTTTGGAGGGGGTAACGGTAGCATTGAGCTGAAGAAGTTGATTCTAGGTAGGACGTCCATCTTGACTATTGATATCCGTGCCTGTACTGAGTTTTTAAGTTTCGACCACCTGACAAGGTCGTATTTGATTTTGTTTTGGATTTTTATGTAATTGTGCTTCACCGTTTGGCTTATGGTAGGGAATATTTCAACTCCCAAACATCTAAAGTGTTTTACCATCTGTATCTCTTTTGGGAGGGTTATATTTCTTTTTGCAGGGGCGTTAAGTGGGAGGAAGGCCGACTTCGGCCAATTTATCCTAAATCCCGATAGATCTCCAAAGTCCTCAATCAGCTTGAGAAGATGAGGCAATGCGGTGTTGGGGTTTTGCATGAACAGTATTACGTCGTCCGCATATAAACTAATTTTGTGTTGTGTGCCCTTGATTATGATTGGTTCTATGGATTGGGATTGTCTTATATATTGTGCTAAAGGCTCTAATGATAGATCGAATAGTCCGGGACTAAGAGGGCAACCCTGTCTGGCTGAGCGTGATACCGGAAAGATTTTGGAGATGATTGTACCTGTTGTAATCATGGCCGATGGGTCTTTGTATAATACTTTAATCATATCAATGAATCCTTTTCCTAACCCCATCCTTTCTAATACTGCCCATAGATACGACCATTCCAACCTGTCAAAAGCTTTCATTGCATCCAGGGACAGTATCGCCTTAGGTGTGTTGTCTTCCTTGTTGGCATCTAGTACGTGTAGTAATCGTCTTATGTTATCAGTGATCAAGCGACCTCTTATGAAGCCAGTTTGGTCCGGATGAATTAAAGACGTCATATGCTTTTGTAGTCTGATGGCTAATACCTTAGAGTACAATTTGATATCGGTTTCCGATGAGGCTTAAAGGTCTATAACTACCGCACTCGGTGGGGTCTTTGTCTTTTTTAAGGAGGACTGTTATGAGTGCAATATTGTCATTCTTATGGAAGTTCCCCTCCTTGACTGAGTATAAAATCATATTTAGTAATAAGGGTCCAATTATGTCCCAACAAGAGAGGTACATTTCTGGTGGGATACCGTAATATATGCATTTATGTCTATATCTCACGTTCTAGGAAATACTGCAGAAAACGATAAAAACATATTTATACTCTAGACGGTATTTTCGTATGAATGTGTGAATGAAAACATAAAACGTTCCTACATCCTGAACGATAGATAATTGATGTTGAATGGGCCATAGTAATGTCAATTTAGCAATACAATTAAAAAAGTTATAGCCCTGCAAAGAAGGTGAACATCTCCATAGACTTACAGTACTGGCAGAGAATGGTATAAGATGATCAAAGTGGTGGCAGGGAATGGGTTAATAAGCGTTTGTGTGAGTTGGGGAAAAGCATTTGTAGTGGTGGTGGGTCTGGGAGACAGTAGTACCGTATGTAAATGAGGCAGGGCTAAAAGGTACCCAGAAACACACTCACAACTAGGGTTGGGTACCGTTCACATTTGAACCGATACCTGTGAATCGATACCGGTACCCAACGGTACCTTTTTCGGTACTTTAGTCTAATTTTTTTTTAAATCTACCTACCTCAGTTGTAAAAAATGTGTCCAAACTTCAAATTATTTATCATTATTATTTATTTAGAACAATGTTAATATATATATGTATATAATATTGCAGCGAGCGTTGTCGGCATCTAGCTTTTTTTTCTCTACAGTACCGAAATGTGGCACCGGTGGATCTCACATACTCGGTAGTACCGAAGTGATTCAGTCGATAACCTTAAAGTACCGGATTCGGTACCCATCCCTACTCACAACACAATGATAACATTCAGAAAATATGCTAAATGCCCCTTTTAAGGTTAACGAAATGCAGCTGCCTTCTAGCCTTGAGTGAAAAATGCAGGTGTTTACCTCCAGACACGGCTTCATACGGAGGAGGCATGTCCAGGTGAGAGAAGGACGCAGCTGGGGGGCCGGACGTGGAGGGCTCCCCTACAGAGACCTCATCCTGTACACCATACCAACTTGGCCAGATGGAGGTCTGAGAGAGAGCGAGAGAGAGAGACAGATGGAAAGAGAGAGAGACAGAGAGAGATAGAGGTTCAGTTAGTAACACATACTGTTCAAGCTAAAAGGAAGATCACACATTGTGAATGCACACGCAGCACTAAAAGAGGAACTGCCTCTGGGAGGCCAGTGTGGAGGACAGAGGGGTCTCTCCAGGCATCTCTCCATATATATGTATATATATATATATAATAATACATTTACATTTCACACATTTTACATACAATGTTACTCATCTGGGAAATTACTAAGCCAATTAGAGTGAATCAAATGGTCCTCCTGAGTTGTAGAAGTTACATTTATTTTTTGTGTATTTATTTATTTTATTTAATCAGGTAAGTCATTAAGATTAAGAACAAATTCTTATCTACAATGGCGACCAGGCAAAAGGCACAGCCTGTTGAGGGACAGGGGGTAAAATAAATACAGAGTTAAAACAGAACAAGATTAAAACAAGTTAAAACATGGTAAGACAAACGGAGCAAAACAAAACAGCCACAGCAGGCAGGATACAGCTGCTCGTTTAGTAGCAGTTGCAATTGTCAGTATAAATGTCCATGACAGTATCCCTGAAAGCTTTAGACTTTTCTGTAAATGTTTTTTCTTTAGTCTACCTTTAGACAAGTCAGTTGATTACATGAAGGTAGATAAATCCTCTGTGAAATTAAGTCAATATTCCCGTCTGACACGCGAGTGAGATAAATGGTAAAAGGTCCATTTATATAGCAGCTTTTATCCAAAGCGCTTTACAATTTGTTCCTCACATTCATCCATTCACTCACTCATTCACACACCGACGGCAGAGGCAACCATGCAAGGTGCCAACCTGCTCATCAGGAGCAGTTGGGGCTTAAGTGTCTTGCTCAAGGACACTTCGACACGTTGCCCGGGAGGAGCGGGAATTGAACCGGGAACCTCTAGATTACCCGACGACTGCTCTACCTCCTGATCCACTGTCGCCCCTACTCTTTTACTCCTCCTCAGCTCTGCGCCGCGCAGGCAGCCGCTGGATGGGAGCGCACGGGAGTCATGGCAACGGGACGAGGCTACTCCTCCAGAGAGCTTTGCTCTCTCTTATGTCAACAAGCACCAATCTAAACACAGTAACTGAAGAATCACTAAACAAACACAACGGCCAAGTCGCTAGAAAGGGAGAGGGGGGGGGGGGGGGGGGGGGGGGTGGAGGGGGCTAGGCTGGGGGGTGGAGGGGTCACCTAAAGTCATTCAATCCAGTAAAAAAATTATTCTTTCAGATTTTGGCCGAATGCAGCAGAGTCTGCACTTTTCAAGGAAATCGCACCGTGCAAACAAAAGCAGAGCCAGGCTTAGTGTTTCTCCTGGAGATCAGTCTCGCTTATAATTATTAACAGCTAGGCTGTTTATTTAATCTGTGTTGAACAGGAAACAAACCTTGGAACGGAACAATTTCCAGGCCACAGCCAACATTAGGCTGAAACACAAGATGATTTTCAAGAATGACAAAACCAAAATAAGCTATTCATGTAGGTTCAACAGAATATTTAGAGAACCTCTTCATGTAGGTTCAACAGAACCTTTAGAGAACCTCTCTTCATGTAGGTTCAACAGAATCTTTAGAGAACCTCTTCATGTAGGTTCAACAGAACCTTTAGAGAACCTCTTCATGTAGGTTCAACAGAACCTTTAGAGAACCTCTTCATGTAGGTTCAACAGAACCTTTAGAGAACCTCTCTTCATGTAGGTTCAACAGAACATTTAGAGAACCTCTTCATGTAGGTTCAACATAACCTTTAGAGAACCTCTTCATGTAGATTCAACATAACCTTTAGAGAACCTCTCTTCATGTAGGTTCAACAGAACATTTAGAGAACCTCTTCATGTAGGTTCAACTGTGAGAACCTCTCTTCATGTAGGTTCAACAGAACCTTTGGACCAGGGGTGCCCAACCTTTTTTGAACCAAGATCTACTTTTTTATTTACCACCTAGCCGAGAGCTACCAGCCAAAATTGTATATTGTAAGCAGTCATTTGAGGCTTTATAAAAGCAGCATAATGAACACAAATCTGTCAGTGCCGAGTCCGACCTCATCTTAAATAACAAAAAGCGATCGCGATCGACTGGTTGGGAAAAGAATATTTTTTAGGGCCACATTTTTAAATAACAATTTTACCATTATAGTGCAAAAAAATATGTTCCTCCTGCCTCATTACTGTGGTCCTTTTATTTAACATTTAAGTGCTTTTGTTTTCAGGTTTGTATCTTTTATAATGAACCAACTGAGAAAGTGTGTAAATCACTAATAGAACAAAAACAACAAACTGTGTGTGTGTGTGCGCGCACGCTTGTAGTGCTCCTTGAATGAGATCACCACAACACACACACCATTTCATTAATCAGGAGGACAAGAAACTCTGCATACCTTTGTTTCACAATGAAAAGTGCTTTATAAATAAAATGAATTATTATTATTGTAAATAACCCCATGAAAGGTTTATTATTTTTATGGGTAATTACCCGCTTCATATTTGTGATGTTACTGGTTTCAGGGTGTCCCTAAAGTGATCAATGTGTTGGGCAGTTTATAGAGATCAGACTATGCCAATTAATGTTTATGTATATCCGGGACTTTTTTTTTATAAGAATTGAGAGGCCTACTACGGTATCTGACCTTTATTTTGAAAAACGTGTTGCGACGCAACCTTGTTTAAGTTTGCGCTTTTGACAGTGAAATGTTCAGTTCAATTAGCTAGAAGGAAAGACTAATCAAAAAGCTTTAATTGACCCGTATGAGGCTCTTACGGTAGGACTTTGATTGTTTATAGAAGTGGAATGTAATACTATGCAAAACGAGAAATAAACAGTGATTTTACCAGCAGTAAGTTGCAAGCCACTTTCATTTCATATACGGGGAACCGTGACAATTATTAGTATTATCTTATTTGCATAAAGTCTCATTATTAGATAGATAGATAGGTTGATACTTTATTGATCCCCGGGAGGGAAATTTAAGTAGAGTATTTAAGTATTGAAAAACGTCCTAATAGTGGGCGACTCACCTAATGCATGGCTGAACTGAACGTTAGACGTGTCCGTGTCCCTGTCAATCATCACTGCCAGATCCGACGTAATTTAATCGGCTATGGTCTCTTATCATCTCTCCACATCGGACGTGGTTGTCATAAGATGGTCTGATATCCGCTCCGTTCTTCTTGCAGAGCAAAATTAGCGGCTTAAATGTATTGAAAGGAAGTTCTTATTTGGCGATGCCACATTCAGTTTCGATTCGATTGTTCGCTAGGAATTATGGGATTTGGTGTTGATGTATGGACTCTATGCAGACGGGCCATGGTATTTAATCGCACGATAGACTACAACTACCAAGTTGCGTGGCCCAGATTCACTTCACACGCAAATATTTTTCTCTCACAGGCTATCGCAGTAAATTCATTCATTGCCGACAGATTTTTTCATAGCACCGCGACATTATGTCGCACTGTACAGCCCTGGTTGTAGGCTAATGTTTTACTATTTTTTTTTATCCAATTTGTATGGATTAATTTAGGAGTGAAATGCGAATGAAGGGTTAAAATCACTACTCGCAAGGTTGCCCCCAAATATTATTTTCCACTCGCACGGGCCAAATTAAGGGGCAATTTGCGATAATCTCGTTGCAGTGTACAGCCCTGTTAATGCGTTTTCAGTTCACCTCAAATCAATGGTTCTTTTATTATTTGCATTCGACTGGGAATTTGACAGTATAATAAAAAATATAATCTTTGAGACCTAATAATCTCTTCATCTGTCCCATCTCCTCTCCGTCTCCATATATATATATATATATACACACACACACACAGAGATGCATCTCAATAAATTAGAATATTGTGGAAATATATTGGTTGCCTGCATGCCACGCCGCATTGATTTATGCACAAGGAGCCCCGACCAAGTGCATATACTTTCCAGTAGTACGACAATTCTTTAATATATATATATATATTTTGTATTGGTCTTATGTAATATTCAAATTCTCATATACTGAATTTCTGGTTTTCATTAACTGTAAGCCATAATCATCAAAATTGAAAGAAATAAAGGCTTGAAATATTTCACTCTGTGTGTAATGAATCAATATAATATATGATTTTCACTTTTTTTTTATAACTTTCTTTATTGGAAGAGTTTTCAAAATTATGCAGACAATTATACATATTATACATCTTCCATTCCCCCCCCCCCCCCCCCCCATTTCCCTTTCCTATCCCCTAACCCCACCCCATCCCCCCCACAAAGAGCAACAACAAACATAAATATAAATATTTTCACTTTTTTTAATTGAATTACTGAAATAGATGAACTTTTCCTCGATATTCTAATTTATTGAGATGCACATGTAATATATATATAATCTCCATGTGTGAGTGTTCACCAGGGGCCTGTTTGTCTTCCCAGGTAGCTATGAATGATGCTGCTGATGCAGAGGTGCTGATCTAAGATAACTTGCTAAAAGTGCAATTCATCAAGGACCAGGTATTTTTTTCTACCCTTCCCTCCCTCCCTCCCTCCCTCCCTCCAGAGAGCTCTCTCTCTCTCTCTCTGGGTGCCTGATTATAGATGGCCTTGGGGCATCCCTGCTGCACATTCCATTAAAACCTAAACAGGGTGAATCATATGCTGGGACTGCAGATGTAGGACAATTGGGATATGGAGGGTGGTGGTGGTACTATGTATATATATATACATATTAGGGATGGGCATCATATTTTAGAATATTCAAATTAGTTGTTAAATTATAAAAAAAAAACGAATTGTTTATGCAAATATTTCCCTGTTTTACCAGCACCTACACTGCCCAATGATAGTTCCCGTCCGATCTACCACCCATGACAGCAAATACAACACACCTGTTAACTAGGGGTGTAACGGTACGCGGATACGTACTGTACCGCGTCAATGTGGCCCTCCGGTACAGTACGGGCTGTGTGCACCGTACGATTGCAACGGTGCGGAACCTTTTTTTGCAGAACTTAAATCACCCCGCCCCCACGTAATTTATCAACAACACTGCGGTCTGCTGTGAGCATTATAAAACAAACGTGTGTTTAACCGACCGTGAATTAAAGTGTCAATGCTGTTTGTCATTTTAACAGCAGATACTTTCTTAAATGCCATCCTCCCGACAGAGCGGTGTTGACGGGGAGCTCTGATGGGTTCGCTTGGTGGTGTTATTAGCATTGAACAGCTAACCGAAAGCTAGCATTAACTAGGGGTGGGCGATATATCGAGTATACTCGATGTATCGCGGATTGTTCTACCCGAGATGTAGTACTGTACTATATCGCGAACATCGAGTATTTAGTTTATATGGCGCCGCCCGCGGCCGAGAGACACTCGCAGGGCTTTCCTCGAGAAGGGACGGCGGAGCTATAGGCTAACGTTAGTGTAGTCAGGGCTGTACAGTGCGATATAATGTTGCGGTTGTAATTTCATTAGACAGACCAGCGCGGACCTTTAATAACATGTAATTTAATTGACACGAGCAATGAGCTAACGGTAGCTGCTAACCAAGGTATCCATTAGGATTATGCTAAGCTAACTAGCGATAGCTGCTAACCCTGGTAAATGGTCAAAGCGGACTCCACAAGACTAGTTCCATTTGTGAGGAAATGGGGTGAGTTATATTGACAACGCTTGACAACAGCAGTTTAAACATAACTTCATATTTATTAGTTATTCGTTTCTGTATATCATTCCATTTCTATCTCCGTGTGTCTCCATCTCCATCTCTTCCTGTTTACATTCGAGTGTAACGTTATCACCTACGGCAGCTTAGGCGATCAAAACGCGAACCTAGAACAAACCCAGAGGGGGGGGGGGGGGCTGGCTCTCTTGTTCATTCTCGCCCCCTCTCTCGCTCTCTCTCTACATTCAATGATTTAAAGTAGCCAAACGTTACAGACAGTATAAATACTAACTGGATAGTTGATGATATAAACATTTAATTTCATTATCTGAAATATTCTAAAATCATTAAGTCGGCTATAAGCCATTATAGCTTTGTGTGTGATTATTATTTTCTCACAGTAGGGTGTGTATATATATACATATATATATGTGTGTGTGTGTGTTTGGCTAAAGTGGATAGAAAACACAGTACTGTGTAAAAGTCTTAGGCACCCAAGAGTTTTTATATAAATTGTCTTAGATGTAAATATTTTTTTTATTAGTGTGTCAGTAGACTACTCTTAGTACATTTTCATTAAATTATTTTTTAAAGCATCTTCATGGTTTAATAATGCAAACATATGTTGCAGGGACTTATTATAATCATCATATTGGCGTGACTGTATGCATCAAAGGGTTAAATCAAGCATTTTTAAGTGATTTAGAGGAAATGTAAAAATATCGCGATATATATCGTGTATACATGGCGATATAGCCAAAATATATCGCAATATCATTTTTGGCCATATCGCCCAGCCCTAGCATTAACTAACGTTAAAGGTTTAGCCATAACGTTACCTTGGCTAAAGTTGTGGCTATTCATAATCCAGCAATAATGGCTGCAGACCTGCAAGCAAAGTACAGCAAGTTGGCAAAGGAGTATTCCAACGTAAATCACATTTTCACCAGTAAAGTTACATTCTTTCCATCTCCCGGTAGCTCATGCTAGCTAACCTAGCTCACGTCGTCGTCACTAGTGATCGACCATGTCGCGTACACAATTAATGACATGTTGCGGACAGCCATATCGGTGACAATGTTTAGCTTTTAGTGCCAAATGATAAGAGTCTGAGGCGGAGTCTCAAAAGAGAATGTTGAATATTTATTGTGCAAAAATCACAACAGATCCTCTGTGCTACTTCAACGGAGCCTTCTGGAAGCAAGTGCAGCAACGAATAATGTCTGTGTGGATCATTGGAGTAGGGTATATCTGCAGTGCTGCAGCCCCATACTCATTGTATAGATTTGTATTAGTATCATTAATCAATCACCTGTTGTTGAATAAATACCATTACTTTCTAGTTATTACTAAAAAACAGTATATATAAAACAGTAGCTGTATAAAAAAAAAAAAGGATAATTTATATAATTTTTTTAACATTTTATTTTTATGTATGCACTCGTATCATCATCCTCAAACATATGCCTTGTAGAATTCCACACATAAGAAATAAAGATACTGGGATGAATAAACAAGATAGGAAATAAAATGTAGAAATGCATGCAATACATAAATAAATATGAATCTCCATATATGAAATAGAACATTTAGATAAGGTGCTACTGAGATGTTTGTGAGTTCTTTGTTTTTTTGTGGAAGTAGCCCTTCTTAAAAATGCGTGGAGCCTACAAGGTCTACATTGCCGGACCATGTAGAATCCGGACCTTGTAGACTGACATAATTCTGTGCATAGTTTAGTCTACACAGGCCATATTTCAAATAATCAAAATCTTACTTCATTCATCTTAAACATTCTCGATTTGGGGGATTGGTAGTTCCCATGAAATCTGAAGTTGTTCAAACGACAACAGCGATCCACCTTGAATTAAATCACACAGCCGAGTGAAACCTTGTTGGCTGCGTCACAGTCACGAAAGGGGCTACTTAATTCATTAATCCAATCCACTTTATTTATAGAGCACATTTAAAAACAACAAAGTTTACCAAAGTGCTGTACAAGTCCCACAACATAAGATAAAAAATAAAATAAAACTTTGAATTAAAAATTGAAGCTCGGCCCGAAGCTTCGATTGCCAAAAAAAGCTTCGAAGGTCAGCCCTAGTATGAGGTATTCTTAAGAGGATGACTGACAGCCCTACTGTGTATGAGGTATTCTTTTTTTTTTTTTTATTATTATTGGTCTTTTTCCCCCTCCATTTTCCTCCGATTTTCTCCCATCCCAATGTTAGTCGTATGCCAATTCCCAGTCCCTTCCTGGTCGCTGCGCTTTACCCCCCACAGTCAGATCATTTGGGAGAGTGGAGGCTACCACGTGCTTCCTCCGACACACGTCCAGCCAATCACCGCTTCTTTTCACCTGGCAGCGCGGATTCTCATTGAGAGGGCGTAGCGTGTGGGAGGACCACACTATCCCCCTCACGTCCAATCCGCGCTTAGCAGGCGCCCCGACCGAACTGTAGGAGTCGCTGTTTACAACGACCCGGACCCACCCCGCCAGCTTCTCCCACCCTCTGATACAGCCAATTGTATCAGTGCAGACGGCCAGCCAAGCTGGTGACAACCCCGGAGCTGTGAGCTGGATTCGAACAGGCGAACCAAGCTCACAGCTCCGGGGCTGGTGACGAACGCAATCTCCGCTCGACCACCTAACCGCCCCTTGTATGAGGTATTCTTAAGAGGATGACTGACAGCCCTACTGTGTATGAGATATTCTTAGAGGACGACTGACAGCCCTACTGTGTATGAGATATTCTTAGAGGACGACTAGGCCTGCCACGATAACACATTTTGCTGGGCGATTAATTGCCCCCGAAAATATCGCGATAAGCGATATTATTGCGACCGGTTAGAGAATTTTTTTTGAGAAATTTATTTCCCAAAACTTTTATTTTGAAGCCCACCGCTCCGTCTTTTCCGGTTTTAGACTTTTATTTTGAAGCCCACCGACCGGACCGGAAGTATTGTTGTGATTATCCTAAGCAGAACATATGAGCCGACAACTTGTCTCGTCCGGTTGTTTTTGAGCTAATAACAAATGTTGAGATTGTTGGTGAACAACTAACTTTAGGTAGTTTTAACGTTAGCTACTAACGTTAGATGCAGCTACTACAGGCAATCAACGATGAGGAGGAAGCGTCAAAGCAGTATATAATAGAATAGCTGTGGTGCGTAAGCACTGCAGCACGACTCGAAACTACCGGAGTGTTATAATAAATTAATTCATGTTTAACTTGTCCCCGTGTCCAGTCCTTTGACTAGCCCCACCCGTTCATTGTAAACAATGATGCATGTAATTGTATTAACGTTATTCTGTGTTGTACTTGTAGCTATGCTATACGTTGTATTTCGTTTGTTAGGTATTTAGCTAATGTTGTTAGCATGGAATGAGAATCAAAGCTCTATCTTTCATCTTTATTTAGCAGTCCAGTTTCTCCGGGCAGTAGCGAGTAACTACTTGGGTCTAAAAATAGCTAACGTTACACTACAAATAATGCTACTTGGTTAAAAGGAGCAACACTATTGAGAAATGTAGTTAAGCTGTGGCGTTGCCCCACGGAGCTCCCGTGCTGTACTCTAGTAACGTCAGCGGCCCGCCTCCCAACACGGACAGTGACTGACAAGCGGCGGCACTGGTTCCGCCTCATTAAAACAAACGCGCAAATAGCAATTAATCGCGCCCGTCAAAATCATTGCATTCATTTTAATTATCGCAGCAATTAATCGATTTATTGCTTATCGCGGCAGGCCTAAGGACGACTGACAGCCCTACTGTGTATGAGATATTCTTAGAGGACGACTGACAGCCCTACTGTGTATGAGATATTCTTAGAGGACGACTGACAGCCCTACTGTGTATGAGATATTCTTAGAGGACGACTGACAGCCCTACTGTGTATGAGATATTCTTAGAGGACGACTGACAGCCCTACTGTGTATGAGATATTCTTAGAGGACGACTGACAGCCCTACTGTGTATGAGATATTCTTAGAGGACGACTGACAGCCCTACTGTGTATGAGATATTCTTAGAGGACGACTGACAGCCCTACTGTGTATGAGGTATTCTTAGAGGACGACTGACAGCCCTACTGTGTATGAGATATTCTTAGAGGACGACTGACAGCCCTACTGTGTATGAGATATTCTTAGAGGACCGTCAGCCCTACTGTGTATGAGGTATTCTTAGAGGACGACTGACAGCCCTACTGTGTATGAGATATTCTTAGAGGACGACTGACAGCCCTACTGTGTATGAGATATTCTTAGAGGACGACTGACAGCCCTACTGTGTATGAGATATTCTTAGAGGACGACTGACAGCCCTACCGAGTATGACGCCACAATTCCTTTCTGGGATTACTCAATTATAATCTGATCTCATCTAATCTAATCCCAGGCTGTCTTTAAATACTTCGAAGCTTTGTTCGAGGGGCATGGGATTCGAATATGAAAATAAAAAAAGAATATATCTAAAAAAAGAAAAACAATTTAAAATGTTTGTTGCAAAATCAACTCTGCCTCTCTTTGTTAACTACAACAAGCAATGCTGTTTGTTATTTAAGATGAGGTCGGACTCGGCACTGACAGATGTGTGTTCATTGTGCTGCTTTTATAAAGCCTCAAATGACGGCTTACAATATTTCATGAAAGCAAAGTGTTTCGTTTGTCTAAGATTTAAAAAGGTTTAAACTTTACAGCACTGACAAAGTTGAACAAAGTGCTGTACAAGTCCCACAACATAAAAAAAAATGTACAAAAAATATATATATTATAGGCCTATATATATATTAATCCTTTAAATAAAATGTATCTCGAAGCTTCGAATTAAAATCGAATCTCGGCCCTGAAGCTTAAAAAAAACGAAGGTCTGCCTATATCATGCCAGTTATGATACCTTATGTAAACTTGTAAACTGCTTACCGTTTACTTTTACTCTCACTCATAGTAGATATTCCCATTCAAATTCTGTATTGCCTCTATTTATTGTAATGTATAATATAACAGATAGGGCAACAGACCCTCCATCTGCACCTTCGTTTACACAATTTTTATATTCAGACCTAATTTTATTGTCTAATTATTAGGGATGCACGATATTGCTTTTTTGACACCGATACCGATAACTTTATGCTCCTCAAGCCGATATTTATTGTATTATAAAAAAATGTAATGTATATATTTTTTTTGATCAAACATTTTTTTTTCAACATGAAACAAAACATATCACAATACAATAATAATACATAAAAAGACTTCCCAGGACAATAACTTAACACCAACTTAAATGTGACCTAACCAGACAACAGAAACAAAAGCCAAGACAACAGTTTTGACTGATAAAGTGACCATATTTATTTTTCCAAATGAAAATTCACAATCCGTCAACAGCTTGTGGTGCATCCAACCTAAGACGCTCGAAGCTTTTTGTTCTTTTTTCAAAGCGGAGCCTTGAAAAAGAGGCTTTGAGTGGACACATCACCACCTCACATCACCACCACAACAACGGGTCACCTGCGGCATCACCACCGCCACGGTGTTGGGGGCCCGCGACGACGGCGCGAGCACGCTTGTACCTATTGACAAGTCGTTTGCTAAATTAAAGAAGTTTGACAGAAATGACCCAAGGGCTCAAGCCGCTAGCTTTTAAGCAGTCCTTGGTGGTGCAAATTAACCTGGCTACTACGGAGCAATAAGTGACTGCGTATTCAACCAAGGGTTGCATCACAGCCACGAAAGGGGCTAGCTTTGCTTAGCTCCTCGCGTCGTCGTGGGCTTCCAAGTTAACACAACACACCGTTGTGGTGGTGGTGATGCCGCAGATGACCCGTCGGGCAGGATGTATTGCAAGTTGTTGCCCTTTTCCCTCCTTGTGGAACTTCTGCATTGCATTTATTACAAATAGCAAGCGAACTTTTTCCTCTGAAAATCCGAGTACCGACGCGGCCATCTTTGTTGTTAAAACGTCCGCGCTGCTTCCAGAAACTTGCGTGGCTACGTCACAGCCAAGAAAGGGAGCGCTGGATTTGTGTAAAACGCCCTGTTCCTAAACCACACGCTGTCAGTCGTACCACAGTACTGACACAACGGGAGGAGCCTACAGTCAAAACAAACGCACTTCATTCCAATTCACCCACACCGCATTTTTTTTTACCAAAAAATATATTATATTATCGGAGCTATTAATAACGTTATCGGGTTTATCGGGATGACGTCATAATTGCTGATATCGGCCCGATAATTATCGGCCCGATAATTATCGTGCATCCCTACTAATTATATGTATGTTTTTCTACCATTATCCTGCCCATACCTGTACCTCCCCCCTCCCACTATGACGCCCGCATTTCCCCAAGGGGATCAATAAAGGAATATAATTTTATGTTGAAGGAGGTGGAAAGGGGAGCAGAGGAAGAGGAGCGTAGAAGATCAGCAGGGGACTAGAGAGGAAGGAGGAGGAAGGGGAAATGATGATGATGATGATGATGATTGCAGGGAAGAGGAGGATGAGATCAGGACGGGTCTGGGAAGCAAGCGGTCATTAAAGCCCATGACTGAGGCTTGTTACTGGGTGGGTGGGTGGTCTAGAAGGACTAGCTGGAGAGAGAACCACCTTACGAATAGCCCCATGGCTCTGAAGACTCACACATCACACTACTGTATCTAGTAGGCATTATGAATAGCCGCATGGCTCTGAACACTCACTACTACTGTATCTAGTAGGCATTATGAATAGCCCCATGGCTCTGAACAGTGAACACTCACTACTACTGTATCTAGTAGTAGGCATTATGAATAGCCCCATGCTCTGAACATGGTGATGACTTTGCGTGTTTTAGTATGAATAAAAAATATATATTAAAATCGTATGGGAATCGTTCAAAATTATAATAGATACAAAAGAGATGCTTCTGATACCTTGCTTTTCTGAGTTATGTGCGTCATTATGTGTGCCGTGCGAGCCAATCAGAGGCTTTGTTAAATTCTGGATGATTTTGGATTGTGGTCGAACAGAATAAATGTTACATCTTGGAACAAACATGCGTATTGGCTCACTGGCACTGATGAGATTAACCGGTTAATGTGTGGAAATCCAGACATACAACAACACTGGTAACACAGGCCTCCTCCTCGTCAACTCAGTAGACCAGCTACTCAGCATGTTTAGTAAAGAGAGTTGTGCTCTTAATGTACCAAGAGGAAAACCAGAAGGGATATGTCTCTTAGTAATTTAAAACCCCTTCCAAAGGCATTTTCTGTGATACTAAGGAAGATATTTAACTATGATTTCTTAAGGGAAGCATGGGCCCCACGGCCCCAACTGGGAACCCCCCCGCCTTAATCACAGCTTCATTTTTGTGAGATGGGGGCATTTCCTGTTGCGAGAATTCCAAACAATGCTAAAAATAAACAATCCTCTTGGGCCGTGGCATGTGAAGAACAGGGGTTAAGTCAACAAAAGGCGAGGTTGGGAATTGACCAATCAGAATGCTGTAGTGAACCTATGCACACTGTTGGTTATAAACAAACGCCTGGGAAAGAGACACTAGTTTTGAGTCTACTTGAAACTTTAGATTAGATTCAAATGTATCATAAAGCACAAGTACAGAACAACCAAAAGAGGTTTGGCATCCAACCAGAGTGCAAATGTAGCAGTAAAGTGCAATAGTAATATACAATGTACAGGTGATTATTAAACTAGGTATAAAATATACAAATTAGTACTACCGAGTAATAACAGTGCTAATCAGATGTATGTACAAAGTTATAGTATTAATATGTACAGTGATACAGGTATAACGACACTATGGTAGTAAGTCATACTGGCCAGCAGTGTAACTAGTAAGAGTAGGTAAGGGATATGTATGTAGAGCTATAGTAGATATATGTAAAAAGGATTATATGCAGGCATGTACAGACCAGCGTTTCCGTTAGCCGGTAATTACCGGTATTTGACCGGCAAAATCTGTTGAAGTCCGACATATTTAATCTCTCCGGTCTTAATGTCCGGTGAAAATAATTCCCTCTAAGCACAATTTAATTATTTGAATTGTATTAAAATAGGCTAAAATTAAATAGCCTATGCGATGAACGAAACAATCATTACATTTGTTTCATCGTTGCTTCTAATAATGACAACGACGTTGTCAGCGAGAGCTTAGTGCTGGGTTTGAGAATGCATGTGCAGCTGCAGAGCCGGAGCAGCAGCGGCACAGTGCAGTACTCCAATTCAGCCATTGGCAATTCAGCTGTTGGGTGGGGGGCGCTGCTGAGCGGTCCCCAGATAGAGCCAGAAAAGAGCCAGAAAACAGCTGAATCTGCTGCTCTGCATCGACATACTCTCGCAAATAAGTCATTGGGAGGTGGAGAGAGAGTCGTCACGCAAACCCACAATAATGTTGCCGTCTCTCTCTGCCAAATTTCTCAGTTCTTCGCTTGATATAATTAATACAAATGTCCAATATAACGGAATTCATTAGCTCATAAAAATGTGATTATAACAGACTGCTGTTTATTAATGTCGGGCGACTGCCCACAGACACCTATTTGATTTAAAGTCGGCAGCAGCACGGAGTCTCGGGACTTATTTTATTTGGAATATAATGACTATACGCAAAAGTAGCCTAGTTTTAAGTACAAATATTATAAATCTACATGCCTTGATGATGTCATTCTTTTGTTTTGTTGTCATTCTTTTGCCTATCAATTGTTTTTAAGCTCAATAAACTCTGACCGGAATTTCTCTCATTTGACCAGTAGATTGAAATCTACCGGACACTGAGGCCGGCAACAATTTTTTCTAACAGAAACCCTGGTACAGACAGATGTGGATATATATATATATATATATGGGGTAAGAATAAAAATATATATATAGTACAGCATTATTGTACATCATACAGAGTTATATGCAGCAGGTGTATATATAGAACAATTATATGCAGGTATATTCAGACATATATATATATATATATATATATATATGGTAAATATAAATATATGGTACAGCAGTATTGTACATGTTATCATACAGAGTTATACAACTATAGTATGAGGTAACTTCACTTGGAAGGCTAGAGACTTGCTGAATGTGATCATCTGACTAGGGCTGGGCGATAAAACGATAATTATCACGATATATTTGAATAATCGATAGAGAAAAAAATCGTTTTGTTTTTTTTCTTTTCTTTTTTACCTGCAACAGGGCAGTTTTAAAACCAGAGACAGTGGACATACTTGTGTTTCTTGCCTGCAACTTAAAGTAATGGCTTTGCTTGTCCAAATGACAATACTGACCAAATTGAGATTTATTTTTCTCTTCTCCATTTATTTTGTTTGCTTTCTAATTTAAAATACAGTTTGAAACCGTCTGTACACAGTAGGCTATGTGTGCTAGCAGAGCTAGTCTCCAGTCACAAGTCACGGTGCACATACTGTGCGGTGATTTGTCCACCAAAAAAGCACCAAAAGATAGAAAAGAAACTAGCAGAGCCAGACCTATTCAACTCCCCTGGAGCCACAGCCAGCAGAGAAGCCTGTTTACTTTCACTTTCAAACCAGCTGCAGCCTGAGAACTGGAGTGTGAGGGGCTGTAACACTAAAGATGGCGGCAACGACAAAGAATTTTTTAATACTTATAACAATATCGATAATTAGCGATGGAGTGATATGATATCTTTTTTTTTTTGTATTTTATTTTTTTATTCTTTTTTAAACAAACATATAAACAAACATGACAACACACGATAAGATATACAAGCATTAATTGTCAGGGCACATCCAATGGGATCACCTTTTGGTTAGTTGTTTTATGTTGTGATATGATATCTTTATCGATATCGTGATATCATTTTTGGCCATATCGCCCAGCCCTACATCTGACCATGTTTGGGTTGTGATTGGTGGAGATTGCTTCCAGGTGTTAAAGAGGCAGCAAAACACAAGGCAATGATTACTCAACAGCACGATGATTGTGATCATGTGGGAGCCTGTACAGACTTAGTTCATCCAAACAAGGGCTCGAAATGAAGGGCGTCCCAATGTCGCCGGAGGGGAGGGGGGCAATCATAATTGTGTCTGGGACAATACAAAACGGATTATGGGATGGTCCCGGGGCAAAATATAAAAAAAGCTGAATTGATCATTCTTTGGATTTGGGACGGTTTTTCAGCCTGCGACCAAGTGGTTGTGAATAGATTTAATCACGCCCTGCACCCAATATAATAACAAGTCGAGTCTTGCCTCTTCTAGAAATGTCAAAACAAATCAAATTAAATCCATTAGGCCTAGAAATTAGGGCTGGGCGATATGCACAAAATATCATATTGTCACATTTGTCTGAGTTCTGACGGTAGTTTCCAGTGCAAATTCCAATGTAATTGACCTCTTGTGTCTATGACTTTATATTGGTAATACAATTGCCATGGTCCTATTCAATTCAAAATAGTCTATTTCATGAAACTTTTTATTTTTTATTTTTAATACTGCTGCAAGGAATTTGCATTATAATATTTTTCTCAATTAAATATACAGTTTAATTTATTTAATTAAAAAAAAAATATATATATATAAAATATATATATAAAACCACCAAACCCTGCATGGACTACAATGTATATCATGCCAGTTAGGGTACCTTGTGTATACCGTTTACTTTTATATACATTCAGATAAAAATCCTTTATTGCCATATTTATTATAATGTATAAAATAACCGATAGGGCACACAGACCCTCATCTGCACCTTTGCTTACACTGTATTTTTATATTCAGATCTAATTTTATTGCCTATATCTATGTCTTTCTACTATTACCCTGCACATACCTGTACCTCCGCTCCCCCCTCCCACATTCTGCTATACCTTCATATTGGGTATACCTTCATAATGGGTATGCATTCATATCAGGTATGCATTCATATCGGGTACGCCTTCATATTAATGGATATGCCTTCATATTGGGTATGCCTTCCAGCCTTCTAGCCTATTTGTAGGATAATTGGGCCAAACATGGGGAATCAAAATGCCGCTACAAACCCAGGAGCCCGACAATCGAGATGAAAACATCAACATGTCAGTGATTATTGCCAACACAGACTCGGGACAGAAAGCAACAGTTGTGATTGGAGAATCAAGAAAAAGAGGGCGGGGTGGGGTCCATTTGGATGATACTACGAAGTGGACTACGGTGCTAACAAGACGGAAACAGACGGTTAGTCCTAAACAATAATGTCTTCGGAGACCGAGTAATGTCTTCGCAGACCGAGTACTTGCATGAATGACTAGCGTAGTGCTCGAGAAATTGTTTAGGGAAATACATTTTTAGAAGCGCATGGCAGCAGCAATAACGAGATATTGCAGTCACACACACTACTGATTTTAGTATGTCTCACTCCTAGGGTTGTCTTAAATACTTCGAAGCTTCGTTCGATGGGCATGGGATTCGAATATGAAAATAAATTTTAATATATATATATATATATATATATTTTTTTTTTATATTTTTTTTATTATTGCAAAACAAAAATTATTAAAAGTCAGTACTCAACACATAATGCATAATGAAACTAACAGTCAAGGTGGTTAAAATTACATGCAAGTACAGAAACAAGACAAAAAAAAAGTCTATAACATTTTAACCGTATACAGTGTATATCCAGCGAAATTAACAATTATATAAATGTTTATATAGGACATACCCCTAATACCTATTTTCTAAAACCCTACACACATATGCTCCAGCTCGAACCGCCCCCCTCCCGGACCCCTCCTTGGATAGTACCTCCATTATCCCTCACTCCTAACCAGACACTACCATTATAAGCTAGCTTTTATTCTCTCCACCACTTCTACCCACATTGACATTTTGGATTCGTTGAGACCCAGAATTCTTGCTGTAGATATTTCTTGATATATCACATCGAGATATGTAAGAGACCAAACTTTCCGGCACATTTTTTCCGGTTGAAACCAGCGTGATGCGATCAGTTTTTTAGCTACTGTGATACCCGATAAGACCAATCTCTTTAGCTGTGGATTTACTGCAAACTCAAAAACATCATTTAAAAGCAATACAGAGGGGTGTACTGGTATATTCCAAGATACGAGTTTTGATAATTGATGGGTCACATCTTTCCAGAATGCCTTAACTGGTGGGCAGTCCCAATACATGTGCATAAATGTCCCTTCGTCTCCATTTGTACATTGGGAGCATTTTGAGTCCTGTTTCAGGCCCATTCTGTTCAGTCTTATAGGAGTCTGCCGATCGGCCACCAGATGGCGCTCTCGAACCGTTAGACAGTTGAGTGGAGCTCACCAGTACATCTCAGGGCTCCGGAAAGGAAATATGATTTCGATGACAGATTTTTTAAATATTGACATCAAAGACGAGTTACGGCGTCTTCGGCAGAATGAGCATGGCTAGGAATGACGTCTTAACTCGTCATCGGCGATCATAGTGTTAATATATTAGGAACAGGGAACAAAATAAGTACCCGCCAACCGCCAATGGCGGGCAGATTTAAGGTTTGGCAAGTAACAATGAGATGTCTGCCCGCCACCTGGCGTGTAGTTCATATCGATACTCTTATTTTGAAAATCCTGTGCGGGTCTCATTTCCGCCCCAAGCGCAGCTCCAGTCATAATATCTATGGCTCCGTCAGCTAGCAACGTTCGGTTCATATGATACTGTTATTTTGAAAAAATCCATGGCAACTCCGCGAGTCATATCCGCCCCAGTCCGTGCTTCTGCTCTCATTAAAGCCGAGCAGCGCTACACAGCAGTGCGGCTATTTTGCGATCCGAAATAAGTCTGTGGTGTTTTTTTTTTTCTCACAACGGGTCAAATGCATCTAACACGGTTTGCATCATCGCCATTCCTTTATGCCCACATCGCTCGAAATGAACGTTACGTTAGCGTAAGCTAACAAGCTAATCCTGATCAGAGGCAGAGCCAGAGAACAGCAGACAGTGTGGACTGGGGAAAGAGTGTGTGTGAGCGTGCGTTTGGAAAGACGATGAAGTCAGTCAGGAGTATATTATAGTAAACTGAGGATTACTGAGGATGGACAGATAATGTTGATATTCAAATATAAAAAAGTTTCGAGAGGAGTGGAAGTTTGAAGACAGACTAGACTACAATATGATGCAGGGGTGGTGAGTTGAAACAGTGTGTGTGAATGAATGAATGAAAACTTTATTTAACAGATTGCAGAATGGGTACAATACAGTACGGCTCAATACACACAATTGTTAAGGGGATGCAGACCAGAGAAAGACGTTTGTCTTGTTTACATCAGGGTCCCCCATTGTGTGTGTGTGTCCCCCAACCGACCCCACTTCTATGTTTCAATAAATTATTTGCATTTAAAACTATTAACGCTGACTCATTCCTTCAGTCCACTCAAAATTATGCTAATATTCCTTATGTTGTTTATGATATTAATTGAAAATAGCATATGAGAGTATTATAGTAATAATAACACATGGCGATATACTAAAAAGCTATTTATAGTTTTTGGCTGGTAAAAAATCTGCCTGGCTGGTAGTTTTTAAAATCTACCAGCCAAATGGCTGGTAAGTCAAAAAGTTAAGTTTGTTCCCTGAAGGAAGAGTGCATGATAGTATAAGATAAGACAGTAAGAAGGTTAGTGTTTTTTTCTTCTTTCCATTTCAGATATTGATTGAAGATTTAGGATACTTTCTGTACTTTCATCAATTCCTCCCAGAGCAACGTTCACACAATTAGGTGAGAATTCACAGACGTATTTGATATGTCCCCCAGTAAGAGTAAAAAAATTAAGAAAATAAAGTCTCACCATAGTAAACAGTCATTCTATTAACGGCGTGGCCTGCCATAGCACTGATGTCATAAAGGTCACACAAACTCCAACAGGAATCTGAGCACACAAGTACGTGCACGTCAGCATTGAGCGCCCACTCAATCCACATTCACACAATCCCCCGAACCTCCGAATGTGACCCCAAAGCCAAGACATCACCTATTTGTTATAAACGCAATAACACAGACTCGATGAAACTTTAACCAAACCATAGGGCAGCGCTCGTTCCATTCAGGGTGAAAGTGACTCATCACAAAACCTCCAGAGGAAGGGAAAAAAACAAAACAAGTCCTATTCACGGAAATCTAACAGACCTGTGAACACTTGCCCCTGCTCTCTGTATACAGTCTGTACGCCTGAATCTACACAAGCTTGTGCCAATACAAACACAGGCTAGCGTTCTTCTTGTTAAAGCTGCCCCGGGATCCTTTTGAGAAGGAAGAATTAGCTCTACGATAACTAGTTACAAATGCTTGAATATTGTTTTAAATAAAATTCACCCTTTAAAACAAAGTGAACCAATGTTGCTCTTAGAGGAGGCTTCTTTGTATGGTAAAGGTGGTGGGAGGGTAGGAGCACTACAGACAAACAGATGATTTCTAGTTTAAAACAGTGCTCCAGAGATCTAGTTGTTCCTCTTGTAACAATCTATGTATTCATTCAATACTAAAGCTATACTGAACATATATCCACGACGTATTCAATACTAATGATATGTCATACTTTATTTGGACTTTTCAGTCCAACAACTATCAGGCACAGCTTTAAAATAAAAGATCCAGTCATGTTTATATTTAACACCAGCTGTCGCCTCTTAGTCAATTATCCAATCCGTTTGGTCGATTTGGTCTTAGCCGAACAAGACGCTGTGTTAAGTTGTTTTTATGCCCCTTTTCACACCGAATGAGTCACTTCGTGTAAAGAAAAAAACAGCAAGGATCTCTCGGGTACACACCAAGATGTCCTTTTACACTACCGCAAGCGGACGACACAATTCTACAGATTAGGCGATTACATCGATTTACAACCACTCTGACTAATCCATTAGTCAACAAATCCTATTACTACTATAAGCTTCGGTCGAGGACAGCCCTATAGTTTCCGTCGGTCAGAGACGATTATAGAGACGTGTGGTGGAAAATACAAAAGACGAACGGCCACCGCTGCACCCATTCCTGACAGGCAGCGAGCGAGCGTGATTGCGAAAATTATTAAAATGTATTCGTTTCAATCAGACTATCCTGACCTGCTGCGAGCAACAGCGAACTGAGTGGCGATGTCGTTCCCCCCTCAAATATTCGCTCGCTGTGTCTCTAGTTGAGCAATTACGCGGCCGAGTCCCGCCCCTAAACACTTTTTATTGGTCGAGAATCGCAGGCTGCTTTGCCCCTGTGCTTCCAGGTAAACACACACACACAGGCACACTCGGACAAGCGCCGCGTCATATCAGGACAGTGTCGCGCGCGATTTCGTCTCCAGTTCGCTCGCTCGCTGCCTGTCAGGAACCAGTGTTAGAGGTTCCATCTCACCTTGTTGACTATAGCAGTGTGTGTGTGCATGTCTACACTTACATTCTGCCTCTCACACACTTGGTGGAGGTAGGCCCTCCCACCGACGATGACTATTTGGGCATTGCGCGGGTTGCTCAGGTAGGCTGCCAGCTGCCTCTGCCTGGAGCGGTACCAGCACACATAGAAGAATATCTTGATGATGATGAAGATGATGACCACTCTGTTGGGAGGGGGAGGGCAGAGAGAAACGAAGAGGGTGTTACAGACGGCAGTTCTACAGTAGTCCTTTTGTCTGGTTTAGATACGTTTTGTTTGTTGTTGTTCAAATTAAAGAAACAATACTTACATGTACCAGTACAACTCCATGTCCTCTGTAAGATGACAATCACTGCTGGGCGCAGAGACAAAGAGTTATATTATAGGCAGAGACTCATGAAGAAACATAAAGGTCTACCATAGTGTCTTTATACCTGTATCACTGTTATAAAAATAGGAAAACAATGTCCAGGCACGCACTCCAGGTTTTTCCAAATTTATTGGCAGCCTGTAATCATGACGTTTCGGTGTGAACACACCTTCTTTAGAATGGCTTGCATGCAAGAAGGCGTGTTCACACCGAAACGTCATGATTAGAGGCTGCCAATAAATTTGGAAAAACCTGGAGTGTGTGCCTGGACATTGTTTCCCTATTTTTATATATGATATCAGAGGTTACAGCACCCAGTGTCAAGTCTAGTGAGGTGAGCGCGTTCTACTACTTTTTTCATTTTTTTTACCTGTATCACTGTACATATTAATACTACAACTCTGTACATACATGCGATTGATTGATTGAAAACTTTATTAACAGATTGCAGAATGGGTACAATACAGTACAGCTCAATACATACAATTGTTAAGGGGATGCAGACCAGAGAAAGACTTTCGTCTTGTTTACATCAGGGTCCCCCATTTTCAATTCATCAGGACATATGTACATGACATACAGATAGACAGTACTGCTACATCTATACATTTATGACATACCAGATTTGCAAATACAGTACCGTTTGTGATACAAAAAGAGTCCAGAAAAGGGAGTATATACATTTGACGTAAAAACTGTACATTGGAGGAGGTTGGGTGGGGTTGGGTGGGTAGGAGGGGTTGGGGGGGAAAACACTGTACAACTGTACAAGCAAAACTGTACATTGGAATATTGACAACCATACTAGGTAATTTACTGTACATTGGATGGGGTTGGGGGGGGACACTGTACAAACAAGCACCTCCCTCTTGCAGAGACCAGTCGCCCCCGCATAGTTCCGAGCTGAGGGTTTTTTCAACCTGTAACTTGTTCTTGTCAGAGACCAGCAGGGCTGAGTCGTCCGCAAACAGGAACAAGTTGCAGTCACAAGCTGACGACATGTAATTTGCATAAATTAGGAACAGTAGCAGTCCTAGTATGCTTCCTTGTGGAACACCACAGCTCACTGTGAGTGGGGGGGGGGGGGGTAGGGTACCGTTTACCTCCACCATCTGTTCCCTCCCCTCAAGGTAGGATTGCATCCAGCTCACTGATAGACTATCAAAAAAAACCAATTGCTTTTAGCTTGTCCATTAGAATGGAGTGATTGACAGTGTCGAAGGCCTTTTGTAGGTCCAGCATGACGAAGGCCTTTTGTAGGTCCAGCATGACCATGCCACAGTATTTGCCCGCGTCCACCTCTTGTTTGATGTGGTCGTTCAAATAGAGAAGGCATGAGTCAGTGGAGTGGGATGTTCTGAAGCCAGATTGGAATTCGTAGATTAGATTTTTTTCCGCTAGGTACTTTTCGACCTGTTCGTAGACAATTTTTTCCATGACTTTCGAGATGGAGGTGAGAATAGAAACAGGGCGGTAGTTGCCTGGGTCTAATTTGCTGCCCTTTTTGTGCAGGGGGGTCACCCTCACATATTTGAAGTCCTTGGGGACGTGTCCCTGTTTTATGGAGAGGTTTATTATGTGTGTGATGACTGGCGGCTGCTGAGTCTCTGAGGAATTTGGAGGGGATGTTGTCATGGCCAGTGGCCTTGTTAGGTTGGAGGGCGCTCAGTTTTTTTGAGTACCTCGTCTGTTGTTACCATTTCCAGCTTGAAGTCGTCCTTGCGGACCCCTAGGTTCTTGTAGTGCTACTATGTGTTCTACCCCATAATGCCCTGAGTGGGAGGGTAGTTTGTTTACCAGTGTTGTGGCTATGTTTGTGAAGAAAATGTTTAAGTAATTGGCTACATCCAGCTTGTCTACTATACTCCGTAGTACTCATTTATATATTCTAATCTATACCCAGTTTAATCACCTATACATTGTATATTGCTATTGCACTTTAATGTTACATGTGCACTCTGGTTGGATGCCAAACTTTTCATTGTACTGTATACTTACAATAGATTGTAATCTAATCCAATAACCTTGACACGAAAAACTAAAAAGCCTAGCAATGAAATGATTAGTTGGCAACTACTTCCTCATTTGAGATAGCATTACCCTAAGCACCCCTAACAAACCCAAGTACATGTTGGCTATCAACTGAAATCATGTCACCTTAATAAAGGCAACACCCACTGAGCTGACTGCTGTAGTGTAACAAGCAACACACCACTACATATAAACATAGCTAACGTTAACGATTGACCTCATTAAAGAGGGAAATGGAATAGTTGGCTTACCTTGGCAACAAGCCGAGCACGTCCGCCGGGTTAGCTTACCATGTGAGACATTATTATTACCCCTTTCCTTTCAGACCCTGGTAGAACTACAGTGGAATCAGAACTAAATAAGAACTAGTCTTCAGCTGTTGCTAGTAGCCAGAGAGAGAGAGAGAGAGCTGAGGCTAGCCAGCTTAGCTTAGGCCACAACAACAACAACACCCTCACCGTGGT
This sequence comes from Notolepis coatsorum, assembly GCF_963971535.1. Classification (NCBI taxonomy): domain Eukaryota; kingdom Metazoa; phylum Chordata; class Actinopteri; order Aulopiformes; family Paralepididae; genus Notolepis; species Notolepis coatsorum. The sequence continues at coordinate 34,484,685 of NC_140176.1, read as the reverse complement.
GGAGGCCAAAGAGCGAGCTGGAAAATACATCCAATTTACGAATAGCAATTCGATACCGATAGACTATCGTACAAAAGTGAATCACCTGGCGACAGGCTGCAAGTAAGTAGCGTTGTGGTGCTCGGTTCGTTAATATTTTGGCCAACTAGCCCAGCATGCTGCCAAATAAAGTAGTGTGTCCCAGTCCCACAGAAGTGGAGCCTCTCTCTCTCTCCACTTCACGCCCACCGTGACGTCACGCTGAGAGGGGCGGGGCTCGAGATCAACATACTGTATTTACTTTTACCCATTAGATAGAATAGAACACAATAATCCCCTGGGACATTTCGGAATATTATTTTTCCATCTACATGATCTAGAGACCGCACATTTATCTAACTATGTTAGTATTGACACCGTGTCCCCTGGCCTGAATACGGCAGAAGGCCACCCAAGACACGGCAATGTTTAATTAAAGTCGAATAATAATAATAATCACTAATTACGTTTGTGAGTTATACACGAATACTACAACTATAAACAAAATACTGAGAAAATTCATATTAATAAACTAGAGCTTCTTGGGCGCCGCGCAAATCAACTGAACTTGCTGACACAATAGTATTTGTCTCCATCTAGTGAGCAACATACTATATTGCAATCTCTCATACACAAATGGCAGAAATGATGCATCCTGTGTTTTCACAAGGAAACTATAAAAGGAAGGGTCATTACGTCACCGACTCGCCGTGTAGCACGTGGACGCAGATTCAGATTTATTGTTGCATCTTCTTCATATTCACATGCGAAAAACTACAGCATAGCAATACAATACACAATACAATAAAAAACAGTGTCGAGTGTGATTGATATAAAAGTGCAACAGTAGAATAAAATCAACTTAAAATACTAAATACAATTATATTTTACAATAATAATAATAATATTATATTTGAATATAGATTAAGGGGAACTATCTTATAAATGGCCTTTTTGAGTGTTTAGCATTGTTTCCTAGCTATGTGAACTTATATTAATATGATCTATGTCTCAAAATTCTCATATTGGCGCATTCTTCCAATTCTCCTCTCACAATATTCACCCTCACTGAACTGAGTCATTTGAAAATGTGATGATTTGTGATGTCAGAAAGACACCGCTGCATGTTAATGTTGAGATACAAGATGAGCTGCACACAGTGGCTGGACCTGGAGCCCAGGCTCAAAACGGCTCGAGATCTTGAGGTAGAAAAATGCTGTTTTTGAGGACTTGATTAGAAATACAAAACAATGAATAAAAAAAATATATATATTACAGAGGTGTTCCATAGACTCACAGGAATTGTGTAAAAGTTCCCAAATAGTGAAAGAAATAGTAAAATAGTTCCCCTTTAAAATCTGAATGACTGAATAGCTTGATGATAATACACGCTCATTCCTTGAGCCTGCTGGACCTGGCTCTGAGGCTGCTGGACCTGGCTCTGAGGCTGCTGGACCTAGCTCTGTGCCTGCTGGACCTAGCTCTGTGCCTGCTGGACCTGGCTCTGAGGCTGCTGGACCTGGCTCTGAGGCTGCTGGACCTGGCTCTGAGGCTGCTGGACCTAGCGCTGTGCCTGCTGGACCTAGCTCTGTGCCTGCTGGACCTGGCTCTGAGGCTGCTGGACCTGGCTCTGAGGCTGCTGGACCTGGCTGAGCCTGCTGGACCTAGCTCTGTGCCTGCTGGACCTGGCTCTGAGGTTGCTGGAGCTAGCTCTGTGCCTGCTGGACCTGGCTCTGAGGCTGCTGGACCTAGATCTGAGGCTGCTGGACCTGGCTTTGAGGCTGCTGGACCTAGCTCTGTGCCTGCTGGACCTAGCGCTGTGCCTGCTGGACCTAGCTCTGTGCCTGCTGGACCTGGCTCTGAGGCTGCTGGACCTGGCTCTGAGGCTGCTGGACCTGGCTGAGCCTGCTGGACCTGGCTCTGTGCCTGCTGGAACTGGCTCTGAGGCTGCTGGAGCTAGCTCTGTGCCTGCTGGAACTGGCTCTGAGGCTGCTGGACCTGGCTCTGAGGCTGCTGGACCTAGCTCTGTGCCTGCTGGACCTGGCTCTGAGGCTGCGGTAACGCCTCCCGGAAGGAAGCAGTTGAAACAAGCTGTTGTTGGGATGGCTGGGGTCTTTGGTGCAAAGTGTGGAAACTTTCAGTTCGGCTGACATTGAGTTGAATGGGATCAGCCATCTCCTCGTTTATGGTCCGTCAATAATCTTAAAACAGGTTATTACCTCGGATGTCAGAATCATCTGCGATGTGTTGCATTGTTAACTAGCATATTGGTTGATGTATATTTCCTCATATAGGTGGTATATTTATAATATTAAAACAGGCTTCAATAGAACTAACATCAAAGTCCGGCACCAAGCAGAGCATAGAACGCTGGTATTCTGACATCATGACCATTCCTTCTTTTATAGTTTCCTTGTGTGTTTTCATGTCTTTATTCAAAAACACTGTGGGGGGAAACCTGAGTGAGTGAAGCTGATTTGTACAATGGGTTGATTTGCAATATCCATGAGAATGATGATGATGATGATGACCCAGAATGTAACCATTATCTCTTATATTCTGCTCCTCAAACGTATAGAACAAAATACTTGTTTAAATTATAGTCTTTATTACAATTTGAAGATTCCTGCTCAATGGGGGTGCTGGACAAATCAGACATCTTTCCAACATGGTAGTGAAACGGAGTCACATTTGATCGTTAAAATATTATATACACACACACGTAACACACTGGGTGTAATGGCAAAACAGGTTAACACTGAATTTGTATCGATACAAAACCCCAAGGTTTTGATTGAAAAACAAGCCCCCCCCCCCCCCCCCCCCCAGTAAGCCTGGCCAGAGCACAAAAATAAACATACCCTATTGTAGGTTTAAGAGACACAAACCACATCATAATTCACAAGAAGTTATTAAGCCTTGTTGTGTTATAGTTATGATTTTATATGATTTTTCTTTTGCTTATTTCTGCATGTAAACTCAATGTGACTGTAAATGAGGGAAACCCCAGTTTCCTTTTGAGTTTAAATCATTTGAAATGAAGTTGAGTGGATTTCGCTGCAGTGAAACAAAAATACCTGACATAGTCCCACGCCTCTCCAACCACAACCTGACAAATCTGCCACCGTTTCCAGCAAAACCCCCACACACTTTAGATACGCTCTAATCAATATAATCTTTAATAATAATAACACAAATACTGTAAAGATCCAGAGAAATGGCAAAACGGCTCCCCTTTGTCTGCACCTCAGTTCTCGTCTATTCATCACTACGCCCCAAACAAAACCCACAAGAATAATTTCCTGTTTTCATTTTCATCTAAAGAAATCCATTGTTTTCTCTTCCTGAAAAAAAAAAGATCTAATTGGAGAGTTGTGTCACCCAGCATGATGGGAAATGCGCTTACCGTGTCAAGACAAGAAGATAGATAATATACAGAAAGAAATATATACAGTGTATGGTACTCAACAGGTACTCAAAATCTAAATGTATCAGACATTTAGACTAGAGGGTGAATATTAAAACATGTTGTCTGATACATTTAGATTTTGAGTACCTGTTGAGTACCATACACTGTATATATTTCTTTCTGTATATTATCCATCTTCTTGTCTTGACACGGTAAGCGCATTTCCCATCATGCTGGCATGTTCCTTTTAGCAGGCCATCCACAGTACAGCAGCTCAACATCTCCGCCTCCGCCTTATAACCAACAGTAGTGAACTATCCCATCATATAGCCATCAACAGAAAAATTCTTCAATTATACACTTTCAACACATGCACACGGAGCAACTAGACAATACCTGCTGTAACCTCTTTGTCACAAAGAGATGATCTATATAACAAACCAATGCTAGAGCCTTCAGACATCGTCATGTCAGTACAGTTCAGTCTGGTATGAGTCTCGTCTGTTGTCCTCTACAATGATGGTCCTTCTTGGGTAGGTGTCCATCTCCACAAATATGTACCGGAACTCATACTTCCCAGTTTCAGGGTTCTGGGGACAGATGAGGACAAGATGTATAATATTATACCTATACCTAAATATACCTACTTACTTATACACCAGCACATAACCCATATAACTCTGTATGATAGCATGTACAATAATGCTGTATATACTCTTACTAGTTATGCTGCTGGCCAGTATGACTGCTATCATCGTGTCTTTATACCTGTATCACTGTACATATTAATACTATAACTCTGTACATACATCTGATTAGCACTATTACTCAGTAGCACAAATGTATATATTTTATACCCAGTTTAATCACCTGAATATTGTATATTACTATTGCACTATTACATTTGCACTCTGGCTGGATGCCAAATGTATGTGCTGTAATGATGACAATTTGAATCTAATCTAAAGATTTCAAGAGGTCCATTATTTCAGTCAATGTGGACTGTATTTGGCTTGTGTCAGGCTTGTCAAACACAAAACAAGAAAAACTGTAGAGGAGATTCTAAGAAAATAGTTTCCCCCCACAAATGATACCTTGTAATATCATTGATTACAATTTCAAAATTTCCGGAGACAAAACAATTATCTTTGACCAAATGAACCGTTCTGTACCAGTGACTTCAAATATGAAAGAAAAACAATGAAATGTATGACAGATTCTTAGATTTAGATTTACGTTTACACTTTAGACTTACACTTTATCCAAAGCGACTTACAGATTGTGAACAACAAGTCAGCAGGAGAAGTAGATCTCTGGCAGCTAAGTCAGTGGCATTTTTCGTCATAGTGTCGAACTTGAGTGTTACACTCTGAGTGCATAGTAGTATAGACATATTATCATGATATGCAGATGTATAAGTACAGTATAGTAGCATAGAAGTAAGGTACATAATAGTACAGACAGTAAGGTCAGTTCTAAAAATAATCAGATATTGGCGGCTGAGTGGTGCAGTGGGCAAGGCGCTCGCCACTAACGCAGGAGATGCTGGTATCGAGCCCAGCTCTCTGCGTTGCTACCGGCTTGGCCGGTCGTCATACTAACACAATTGGCAGTGTTAGAGGGTGGGAAAGCCGGTGGGTGGGGATTGGACGTTGTGGACAGCGACTCCTACAGGTCGGTTGGGTGACGCCTGTACAGCAGAAACAGGAAGTATCGGGGGCAGCGTGAGCCTCCCACGCGTTACTCCTCGCCACTGAGAGTTCGAGCTGTCTGGTGAAAAGATGCGACAGGCTGCCTCCTTGTGTACGCAAGGCTTCTATCCTCACTACAGCCGACCAGTGGGAGGCATAGTCTAGCAACGTTCAAGACAGGGGAGGGAAGCATTGGAATCACAAAATTGTGATGGGAGAAAAATAGAAAAATAAGGAGAAAAAGTGGATTAAAAAAAAAAAAAAAAAAAAAATCAGATATTGTTTGAAAAGGTGTGTTTTTAGTCAACGGCGGAACATTGTCTGGGTTTCAGCTGTCCTGACTGTGGTGGGGAGTGACTGAGAATAGCCTGCTTGGCTATGATGACCCCCCCCCCCCCCCCAGGAGTTTGGGGATATGGATGACCTACCCCCCAAGGAGCTTGGGGATATGGATAACCCCCCCCCCCCCCCCCCAGGAGCTTGGGGATATGGATGACCCCCCCCCCCCCCAAGGAGCTTGGGGATATGGATGACCCCCCGGCAGAGCGAACCGATCTCTCCAGACAGACTTTGATTATAAGTTGTCGAGTCGCCGCGGTCCTCGTTCCAAACAATGAAAACTCTAACAGTGTATCTATAGACCCGTTCGCTGTATACGCCAGACTCAGTGTGCAGCGCGCACGCATCAAAGGGGCAAAAGGAACGTAATCCTGGTCAGAACAATGGGGCAGACTACAATATATTTGCATTTGTTAGCCATGCTAGCGATCTAAACAATCAATCCATGCCAAAGCTAGATATGTAAAAGGTGAAAGACACTGACAGTCACGCTGGTTTGGCAAAATGACATCCAGCCATTTTTGTTTGAAACAACTTTTTCAGGAGAGTGTCATGGTTTCTCCATAGAGCCCCGTTGTACTTTTGTAGCATAGCAGCTCGCACAGGTAGAATAGAATAGAAATACTTTAATCATCCCGAGGGAAATTTGGCACTACAAATCGCTCACAGTAAACATTAAACATTTAGGTAGACAAAACAAAAGAATAAGCCTAAGAATAAAATACGGCCCGGGATATACATTTCCTATGTTACATTCTAATATAAAATATACAGTAAAAATATACAGAACTATACAGTAAGTGTAAAATTTTACTATGTTCGGTTTAAAAGTAAAAGTCCAGGAAGATAGTACTGTCACCCTGTGCTCATTGATGCAGTGAGGCACAGTGACGCATTGTAAAGTCCGATGGCTGTCGGACGTGCTCCTTCTGTCAGCCAAGTCTGTGTATAGTGGGTGGGAGGGGTTGTCCCTGATGGCATGGAGCTTAGCAAGGCTCCTCCTCTCCGCCACCACCGCTAGAGAGTCCAGCTCCACCCCTACCACGTTACTGGCCTTCCTGACCAGCTTACCCCCCAAGTAGGGGGCAACTTTAGTCATGTGACTCAGTTGGTATTGCTGATTGGCTCGAACACGGTATGTTTGTATAGAGCGAACAGGTCTATGAGCACGATGTTTGTATCAAACAAGTAGTTGGGGATGAAACAAGATAACTTACCTCTTTGGATTCTGAATGAACCGTCCCTTTGAGGCCGGGCTCAGAGCCCTCGATGTAAAACTTCAGTCGCAGATGCTTCAGACCCTCCTTCAGGAACTCATGGTGACTACGGTGAAAATCAACACACAGTATCATTAGATTAGATTAGAATGTAAATGGACTGCATTTATACAGCGCTTTACAATTTTTGTTCTTCACATTTTACCCATTCACTCACACATACACACACCGACAGCAGAGGCGAACCATACAAGGTGCTGCTGACCTGCTCATCCAATGTACAGTAAATTACCAACTTAGTATAGTTGTCAATATTCCAATGTACAGTTTTGCTTGTACAGTGTCCCCCACACATCTATTCGAAAGGCAACCGGTTTATGCTTCCACGTTCTGCGTTCTGATTGGCCACTGCTGTTTCTGGTCGCACCAATCGTGTGACGGCAAGTTCTTTCGCCGGTTAAGCTTAGGCACTCTTTCGAAGTTGGTTATGGTTAGTTTGTCTTAGAGCATGGCGATAGAACGCCAGCCCTGATTCCAAACTCTAACCTTAACCAACTTCGAAAGAGTCGCCTAAGCTTAACCAGTAATAAACTAGGCGTTAGGTAGTTTGCTGCTGGTCGAGGCGGAAATGGGCGCGTCACGCGATTGGGCGGACATGTCACATGACCAGAAACGTCAGTGGCCAATCAGATTCGCAAAACGCATAAACCGGTTGCCTTTCGAATAGACGCGTCCCCCACCCACCCCTCCTACCCAACCCCTCCCCCCCCACCCACCCACCCAACCTCCTCCAATGTACAGTTTCTACGTCAAATGTATATACTCTCTTTTCTGGACTCTTTTTGTATCACAACCAGTACTGTATTTGCCAATCTGGTATGTCATAAATGTATAGATGTAGCAGTACTGTCTATCTGTATGTCATGTATGTCATATATGTTATGATGAATTGAAAATTGGGGACCCTGATGTAAACAAGACGAAAGTCTTTCTCAGGTCTGCATCCTCTTAACAATTGTATGTATTGAGCTGTACTGTACTGTACCCATTCTGCAATCTGTTAATAAACTTTTCAATCAATCAAGTGTCCTCGCTCAAGGACACTTCGACACTCTGGCCAGGAGCGGGAATCGAACCGGGAACCTTCCGACTACCAGACGACCGCTCTACCTCCTGAGCCACTGTCGCCCGCAAATGCATCGTCATCATACAGCACAAGTACAGTACAACATAGAGAAGTTTGGCATCCAACCAGCGTGCAAATGTAACAGTAAAGTGCAATAGTAATATACAATGTACAGGTGATTAAACAGGGTATAAAATACATGAATTAGTACTAGTGAGTAATAGTAACAAGCCCCACCCCTCCCTCTCCGTCCTCTCTCTCCGTTTCTCATATGAGATGAGCAGATGCCGCTCAGAGGCTCGCAGGGAGGTCGTTTGAGTGTGATGCCATAATTAAATTAATGTCGATAATAATACGATAACATACTTGTAACGCTATCATAAAGTGAGACTGTCAACTACTGCTGGTGGTCTCTCAGTCAGTCAATGTCAAATAGCGCAGCATAAGCTATTGGCATTGTTTTTGTAGCTTAGCTGCTAGCTACTGTAGCATAGTTCCCTAATGCAGTCGCAACTCCGGCTGACTATTCTAACGTTATTTTGTCAGCATCGCGTTGGCTAAGCCCAGGTTGCTGTGAGTGAACTAGGTCCATATCGTGTCATCATAATATTATTAAAATCATTAGGATAAAGGTTCCCTTGATAAAGATGAACGAAAAGGCTGTATAATATACAACACCTGTAGCTCAACTGCAACTGCAAAAACTGCTCAACTTATTTTCAGCCAGGTATGGTGGTAACTATTAGGATATATATGGTATGGATTACTTACTGTTATTACTGTCTGTGGTAGCTCTGCACCTACAGTACACAAATAGTTTTTTTGCTGCTGTGCACACCATTGATTTAATCGCCATATAAATCACTAGGGATGGGAATGTCGAAAACCGGTTCCCGCTGGGAGCCGGTTCCTAATTGTCCGATTCCTGGAATCGCATGCCTCCGTGACTATCGATTCCTCTTATCGCTGCCAGGTTTTTCCTACAGTTGCGCATAACGTTAGCGTCAGCATGCAGCCATAGAGCAGACTATTTGATTCCTTAAGGCATAGGTGTCAAACTCATGGCCCGCCACGTAATTTGATGTGGCCCCCAAGAGCTATGAAAAAAAAATTAAAAATGATATAAACATTAATCTTGGGTTAAAAAAATAGCGGCGTTAAAAGAATTGTGGGTTAATGCGTTAATAAAGCTTTAACTTTGACAGCCTTAGTTATTACACATTCTTACACATACATGTATGTTGAACATCTGAGGTTGATGAAGTAACAAAGGAAAAAAGCCAAAAGCACTTACTCCTCAGACATTCTTTGACAATTTTACAGCCCAAAATACAAAAAAGATCCAGGCGGAATAGGTAACAAAGGGTTGAAGAAAGCGGTTAGGTGGCCGAGCGGAGATTGCGTTCGTCACCAGCCCCGGAGCTGTGAGCTGGATTCGCCTGTTCGAATCCAGCTCACAGCTCCGGGGTTGTCACCAGCTTGGCTGGCCGTCTGCACTAATACAATTGGCTGTATTAGAGGGTGGGAGAAGCTGGCGGGGTGGGTCCGGGTCGTTGTAAACAGCGACTCCTACAGTTCGGTCGGGGCGCCTGCTAAGCGCGGATAGGACTCGAGGGGGATAGTGTGGTCCTCCCACACGCTACGCCCTCTCGATGAGAATCCGCGCTGCCAGGTGAAAAGAAGCGGTGATTGGCTGGACGTGTGTCGGAGGAAGCACGTGGTAGCCTCCACTCTCCCAGATGATCTGACTGTGGGGGGTAAGTGCGCAGCGACCAGGAAGGGACTGGGAATTGGCATACGACTAACATTGGGATGGGAGAAAATCGGAGGAAAATGGAGGGGGAAAAAGACCCCCAAAAAAAAAAAAAAAAAAAAAAAAAAAAAAAAAAAGGGTTGAAGAAATATTGTCTGAACTGTCAGATGCAAACTGGCTGTGTGACATAACCGAGCATCTCGCTCAATTGAATAAGAAGCTGTAGGGACGCAAACAAGTCCCACCCAAAACTTGACCAATATAGTTGTGAACTGAGACAACCCTTATTTTGTTATTATTTAGTACAGTTACAGTTGTGTGTTCATGCAGACACATAATAGCAATTTCATTACGAATTGAAAATGGGGGACCCTGATGTAAACAAGTCGAAAGTCTTTCTCTGGTCTGCATCCTTAACAATTGTGTGTATTGAGCTGTACTGTACTGTACCCATTCTGCAATCTGTTAATTAAAGTTAATTAAACTATCTTCCATTAGTTGGATGTATGGCCTCTGCAAGGTTGTGTGCAGCCATTTGTTTTTGTAACATCTGCTACATCTGTCCCACGTGTTCTTTGCAGCTCACAGTTGTTAGTTCTGCCCCTCTTGACTGTGACAAAAAGGTTTTGAACAAACTTAATGTCATAGCTTGTATTTGATGATATTCTTCTTTGTTATTTACTTGAATGGTTTGATCATTGATTGATGGGAGTAATATGGGGTTCTGATCAACTAAAATTATTTGTTAAAATAACATAAGCTAACATATTTTTACATCTATGCAAATGCATATGCAATATGTATAACTTGAATAAGTAATAAATACAGAAACATCATGTTTAACAATATGTAAATGAGTAGCTACATTTATTTTACATTACATTAACATTTATACTGTCTTTGGCCCTTTGAGGGCAACCATAATGCTGATGTGGCCCTCTGTGAAAATGAGTTTGACACCCCTGCGGCTTAAGGGCTCGAAATTGCCTGGGTTTTGGTCATATGCTCCCGAAATGCTCCCGCTGTTTGGCTGTTTCTATGTGCAGTGAAAACTCCTCCAATGTTTTAGAACCTAGTCATTGATTTAATTCAGGGTAACCTAAGATTAGCCGCGGAGCTAACGCTAGCTAACCAAGCTGATACAGACAGACCAATCACGCAACAGAGAGAGATAACAGCTGACTGGGCTCAAGAATAAAAAATTAAATAAAATTTTTTTTAAATTTGTTTAAGAGAATCTCAAATACATTATTTTATTTAAGTGTATAGTTATATATATATATATATTTTTTTTTACAGTTTTTGTATTTTTCTGACATGGGGGCTCAACAATAAATGACAATCAGAAATGTCAAGTTGCATGTTGTTATTCTAACCAGCTTAGTTCTGTTGCATTTCCAATTTATTTCTTTAAAGTATAAATTTATCAGGGATCGATAAGGGAATCGATAAACAATCGTATCGATAAGCAGAATCGATAATGGAATCGTATCGATAAAATCTTATTAATTCCCATCCCTATAAATCACATACAAAGATCTAACTATTACTCCTCTCTGAACATGAATATAAAACAAAACGGTGATCCATTAACTGTGTAAACCATATGCAATATTCATCATTGATATTTGGATACTTTAAATCTGTATGAACTGAGTAGTTAGTATCAAATTAAATAAGATGGAACAGCTCCATGCATTCATTGAATAAACAACTATTTTCTAACTACCAGTATGGTATTGTTTAAATTGTACAGCTTTTTGCACATCTTTGTCAGGGAATTCCAACAATTCTGGACCTGAATGTACCAGTCTCTCTCCTTATGTCTAGTCAAGCCAGGTTGTGGAGGAGAGAGACAGGGAGGAACAGGCTGTAGACTACTTTGCCAGTCCTGAGCCTGATATGATGCAGGTGTTTTTACATCACCACCAAAAACAAGATTCAGCCAAGAGCAAGTGAGTACACTGGTCCACTTGCACTGGTACACCCATGGCACTTACTACCCAGCTTTGTAGTGGTTTGGGGGAATAGTACAGTAGGTATGCATATTTAAGGGAACCACAAGGATGGTGTACTGGTGGGTGGTGTCCGCGATTGTGGTGGGCCGGTCCAGGCCAAAAATGCCAGGGCCGATTTTTTTGTCCCAGTCCAGCCTTGTATGTATGACGTATATCACGCCAGTCAGGGTACCTTGGGTATACTGCACATTGTATATACTGTTTACTTTTACTCATAGTAAATATATTCAGATTCAAATTATTTATTGTAATGCATAATATATCATCTGCACCTTTGTTTATACTGTTTATTTCTCATTTATTATATTCAGTTAATTATATTGTTTACACTGTTTATCTTTTTCTCATATTTTTATATTCAGATAAAATTGTATTGCCTATATTTATGTCTTCTGCTATTACCCTGCCCATACCTCCCCTCTCTCCTCCCCCATGCTGCTATGATGCCCAAATCAATAAAGGAGTATCTTATCTTATATAACTTTATTACTAATTGAGTGGATTCTACAGCCAGTGAGTCAAACAGACACATTCATGACTCTCTAACCTGACTTGCTGTCTCCTTCCTCGACGTGTGGTCTCACCATAACATTTGATTGGCTCCCCGAATGCGCCAATCACCTATAATTTAAATACAACGCAAGACTTAAAAAAAAGTAAAAGTTCAACCAAAGAGCTGAAACCATGTTAAAATATTATTTGTTAAGCTTGAAAGGCAGGTTGCTTTGGCCTCATGCATGAGTTGACCTGCTTACCTGTGGGTCTAACCTGACTATGTTAAAAGCCTTCCCATAGACTTTGTTTGGACTTGATGAGGAGAACAGCTCCTGGAATACGACGTATAGGAGCCCGCCTGAGAGAGAGAGAGAGAGAGAGAGAGAGAGAGAGAGAGAGAGAGAGAGAGAGAGAGAGGCAAATTAGCACTTGTTAAAGATTCAGTACAATGAAAAATGTGTTTGGATGGATCTTTAACCCTTTCAGTGCCAGCGACGACATATCTCGTTTTATCAGACCCCCGATTGAGTGCCGACGACGACAAATGTTGTTTGTTTGCCGTATTTTTTTTATTGGCGATTTGAATTCATATTTCATCAATCGAGCCTCGGGTTAGTGCTGCAGAGTCTCTCTGAGCTCAATTGGGAAGATGTCTCTCCCTGTGTAACTGCACCCCATCAGCTCAGACTGATACAGGGGGAGTGGTTAGTTTGCTCATTTTATTTTTCCGTCAAGGCATCTGAAGAGACCAAGTGATCGCCGGCCCTCAGAACAGCGACGATTATGTATTTACAGTACCAACACTGTAATCACTAAGCGTGATCGATATTTGGAATGGCAATCAGGAATTGGAATACACTTTTTGGATAACATCTGATCTCAGGTAAGGAATCTATTTTACCAGTCTTAGGATAATCAGACCTGTTTTCACGGAGATATAAGCGTTTGCCCTATGCTGTGTGTGGCTGTGTGGCTGTGATCGCTGATGAGGAAATAAGATAATCGATTTTTCAGCCCGTATCTATAGCATGCATAGGTACACATACTATCGATAATCTAGCGTTTATTTGAAAATAGGCCGAAAAATTTCAACGTTTGTGTATTCTAGAATATTCCAGTAAATGCCTTTTATCACGGAATCTTTATATTTTCCTTGAAAACGAGGGCTTTTCAAAATGCTATAAAATGGAAATTAACCGATCTGTTTCGACAATGTTGACTGCAAACAAGTCATTGATAAACGACAGGCAGGTTAGACACATAGCCATAATTTAAGAGAGAAAATATGCGTTCACAACGCTATCATTGAAGTCGGTGGTGGCATTTAACAGGGTTTTACCATGTTCACCAGTGGTAATCAAAGTGTTAAGGCTTAGCTCTAGAATGGCTGATATGCCATGCATTTATACTGTATCAGCCATAGAACATTCCTTGGACGTTTTTGCCCGAAAACATACATTTCATAAAATATCTCTACTTTTCCACAAGCTTCAAGATACGTCTCTATGTTCACAACAACAATGCCTAACATTTTGATAATGCAGTGTTAGCAACCTGTCACTCCAAGTCCAATGAGCACAACGATCAAGTATGTGAAGTCTCTGCCGGCATCTTTCACTGTGGTAGAGAGAGAGAGAGAGAAAGAGAGAGAATAATCGTTCACTGTGGTAGAGACACCCATCCACATCTGGATCATCTCATCTGTTCACCTGCCGGCCTCGCCGCCATTCAATCTGTCCGGGCGCTGATTTTATTAATGAGGTGTCTGCCTCCATCTATACTGGCCAGATGAGTTTATGTGCGTATGTGCATGTGTGTGTCGGTTAGTGCAAGAGATAAAGGCAAACAGAAAGAAATGATTTATTTCATAACTAGATAGAGAGAAAGAGAGAGGGGGATGGGAGAGAGGAGAGACCGGAGAGAGAGAGGGAGAGAGAGGTATGAAGAGATAGAGCACATACTGTAAGATAAATGGAAAGAAAGAAATAAGAGAAAGAGAGCACATACTGTAAGATATTAATGGAAAGAGAGAGCACATACTGTAAAAGAGAAATGGAAATTAAAGAAAGAGAGAGAGAACTGTAGAACTCCAATAGAACTGGTGTTCGTGTCATGCATTTGTCTTAAAGGAAAACTCCAATATTTTGGGAAATTAGCTTATTTGCCATCTACCCTGGAGTTAGACAAGAAGATGCATACCTTTTTCTTCTCTGTGCATGCAGTAGGAGTAGGAAGACGTTGGGAACTAGGCTAATGGAGGAACTTACTTCCAGTGACTGACGCTAAGCTAGGCTAACGGTGCGTGTCTTCCTACTCCTACTGCATGCACAAAGAAGAAAGGTATGCATCTTCTTGTCTAACTCCAGGGTAGATGGCAAATAAGCAAATTTCCCAAAATGTTGGAGTTTTCCTTTAAGTATGGTGAGTATTTGTCAGACTGTATGTGTTTTAGACAGATTTTTGGCTTCGATCCAGATATTTGGGAGCTTAAATGTCTGATATTTTCCAATAGACTTTTTTTTCTCTATGGGGAGAAGAGACAGTATCTATCCACATCTGTCTGTTGTACATATACCTGCCTATATATTTTTTTATTATATATATTATATATATATATATTCTTTTACATATCTGTAGACAGTAGATAACTAGATACTATATCTATACAGTACATATCCCTTACAAGTTACACTGCTGGCCAGTATGACTACCATAGTGTATTTAATTTTATACCTGTATACATTTACGTATTAATACTACAACTCTGTACATACATCTGATTATTTAGCACCATTACGCAGTAGTACTATTTTATATCCAGTTTAATCTGGTTGGATGCCAAACTTATTTTCATTGTACTGTACTTGTGCTGTATGATGATGACAAATGACAATACATTTTAATCTAATATCTTTGCTCTAAATGATATACAGAGTTCATACAGTCTTTGTAAGGGTCTAACTTTTGCACTTGATGATGAAGTGAAGTTATACAGAATAGGTATAGGTTGCGTGTTGCAGGTGTAGGGTGTAAATGGGTGTAATCTCTTATGTGAGGTGGACAGGCAGCCAGGGAAGCTGAGTTCAGTTGACAACGAGGGCCACAGCTCGGGGGGAAACAAAACCGTCCCTGTGTCTCGTTGTTTCAGACCTCATGGTCCGCAATCTCATCCCTGAGGGTAGCCCCTTTCGTGACTGCGGTTTGCAAGCCTGGGGCTTTTGTGACCGCAGTCACTTGTTTATGTGACGCGACCACTTTAGAAAATACCAACCTAGCGTGAATGTGTGGATGACGTTGTGTCAAAAATATATCAGATATGAATTTTAAAGATACCCAGCGTACAATATGGGTTTAACACAGCTTTACGGTGGGGTCTGGAAGCTCGGAGTTGCTAATAAACAGTTTAAAACATTGTTAGGAAAGAAAAGTGGTACTCACAACGAACTCTGGCAAGATGGCGTCTTCTTCTTCTGCAACTTTTGCACAGTGATTGCTGGACGCACCAGGCATGCGACAAAAAAAGTTGCAGAAGAATAAGACGCCATCTTGCCAGAGTTCGTTGTGAGTACCACTTTTCTTTCCTAACAATGTTTTAAACTGTTTATTAGCAACTCCGAGCTTCCAGACCCCACCGTAAAGCTGTGTTAAACCCATATTGTACGCTGGGTATCTTTGAAATTCATATCTGATATATTTTTGACACAACGTCATCCACACATTCACGCTAGGTTGGTATTTTCTAAAGTGGTCGCGTCACATAAACAAGTGACTGCGGTCACAAAAGCCCCAGGCTTGCAAACCGCAGTCACGAAAGAGGCTACCCTGAGGGGAGAACTGGGAAGATGCGGTGGTCGGGGCGAGCAGACATAACAAACAGACAAACAAGAGATAATAGACACCATCAACAAGCCGTCGTACCTTTCTGTGCAGCTGAGGGCTTCAGGGTCCCACCACCCTGGTGCCTGGACACCCGTCTGTCTTCATTTCTCAGGGTCGTGTCCAGGGAAACACTGCGTCTCTGCAGCACGCAGGTGGAACTGCCCGCCGCGACAGAAGAACCACCAACAGTTGTTCTTCTGAGGAAGACGAGCGTCGGGGACGTCGAGACAGTCTGCTTATGAACGAGCCAGTGGATCTGCGAGCGTTTGCACACGTGCATTATAGCACATTGCGTTGTTGTCTGTTGCAAATGTCGCTGCACAGCTTTGATGATCAAAGAATAAGCCATGATTTTTATGACCTTTGACTTTGCAATCTGAAAGTGTAGTTGAGTTGATACAGCAAACCTGTGACGTGTGTTGGCATTTAGCTTCACCACCTAACCCCCGCACTAGTTCATATACTAATCTACAACCTAAGTATCATATTTAGCTACGTTAATATATCAAATACAGGTCAAACGTGGAATACATTTTAACATACGGTGCGGCACAAGTCACTCTTGACAGGCTGGTGTACGATCGTCCTACTTGCTTGTTCTTTGCTTTGGGCGCATGCTTTTGTCGTCATCATCATCGTCACACACTGAGTTTGTATGGAATCATGGGAGATTGAGTTTTAGAATGAAAATTACAGCTCGCGCTACAACAGAAATACAAAAAGCAGAGTAAAACACGAGAAACATCAGTAAATATCCATTTATTGAAAACATTCTTTCCAGCAGTTTTTATATGTTATCAAATAAATAATAGATAATTAAGAAATTATAAACATCAGAGTGTTTTTAAATGAAATATAATAGGAACTCACACATGTATGGAATATAATTTTACTTCGAAAACCCTTTCTCTTGTCTTGCAACTGTTTATTTTGGATATAAAAAAACAACCTAACGTTCCAAAGTAACAATAACAACAAAACAAGGAACAGTAATATATGGGCTACGATGGGATCTCATCAGCTTGATAAGATGCATTTTCACATTTCTGATTGAGAATGAGATAAATACAAAAAAGGAAAAAATTTAACAAATGACTTGAATCTGATTTTCATTCCATCGATCAAAATGTACATTAAAGGTATTTTAGGTAAGAGTTTCAGTCCATAATCTGAAAAAGATAAAGTGTTCCAATCATGGCTTGTCAACTCCAGACATACTGGTGGAGCACAGGTTATTAAGGGGATAATCACCTCTGGAATCCAAAGCAAAGAAGAAAAACTTGACGCATACACCAAAAGCTTGTTTTTTTTATTACCATCATCATTATTATTATTCAATTTCTTTTCTCTTCACAACAACACTCTACATCAGTAAAGTCGCCCCCATCAACTGCAGCAGTTCGCCCCGAGATGCACAAGGGGAGAGAAACGGTTAGTTCCGTAAAGCTGTCAAACTTGGCAAGATGCAGTGGAGTGATGTTGCATCTGTCTGAAGTATCTGCAGAGAAATAAAAACACTATTACTTCAGGTCCCAGCTGGGCCCGCACAGCCTGCTCATCTGTTCACCTGCCGGCCGCACCGCCACTCAATCTGTCCGGGCGCTGACTTTATTAATGAGGTGTCTGCCTCCATCTATACTGGCCAGATGAGTTTATGTGCGTGTGTGTGTGTGCGTGTGTGTGTGTGTGTGTGTGTGTGTGTGTGTGTGTGTGTGTGTGTGTGTGTGTGTGTGTGTGTGTGTGTGTGTGTGTGTGTGTGTGTGTGTGTGTGTGTGTGTGTGTCGGTTAGTGCAAGAGATAAAGACAAACAGAAAGAAAGAGAAAGAAGGGATTATTTATTTCATAATTAGAGAGAGAAAGAGAGAGAGGGGGGGGGGGTGGGAGAGAGAGGAGAGAGACCGGAGAGAGAGAGAGAGAGAGAGGTAGAGAGAGAGCACATAATGTAAGAGATAAATGGAAAGGAAGAAAGAAAGAAATAAGACAGAAAGAAAGAGAGAGCACATACTGTAAGAGATGAATGGAAAGAGGAGAGAGAGCACATACTGTAAAAGAGAAATGGAAATAAAAAAAAGGAGCGAGAGAGAGAGAGAGAGAGAGAGAGAGAGAGAGAGAGAGAGAGAGAGAGAGAGAGAGCACTGTGTAGCCTCCAATAGAACTGGTGTTCGTGTCGTGCATTTGTCTTAAGTATGGTGAGTATTTGTCAGACTGTATGTGTTTTAGACTGGTATGAGATTGTTGGCTTCGATCCAGATATTTGGGAGCTTAAATGTCTGATAACCAATATGTTCCAATAAAGACTTTTTTTCTCTACAGGGATGTTTAAAAAGAAAAAAAAAATTATCAACGGTATGAAAAGTAGACATTTCCTTTGAAATACTCCTCATTTATATGTTTATTTTTGATGAATTACTTCAGCAAAACGTTATTGCTTTAACCCCAGACAAATGACATCTGTCTCACACTAATGCAGTAATTAGCCTTATGCTTAAGATAACATGTATATAATATATATATATATTTAGGATATATCTTTTAAACAAAGATATAAAATATAGGCACATTCTGTTAGAACAAATTTGGAACATGCCTCAGGGTTCTGCATTTTCTATTGTGAGGAATTCTATCGCTGCCATATCGGCTCCACCTATACGTCGGTCGCGTATCGGTCGATATCATCCGCTGACAGAGATGGTGTCTGTCTAGCCCGACTGTGTTTGTGTCAGTGTGCACAGAACTGATTCACATCCCTCCCGTTCCTTGGTACTGAAGGTACTCACTATAGACACAGCAACGTCTGCATAGGTGTGGGAGACTGTTCACTTCCTGTCTTAAAGGAACACTGATGTCATTATGATGTCAGATATTCGACGAATGACATCACATGTTCCAGGAAGTATTAAATACAGCTGAGTGAAATGATGAAAACATATATACATTTGTATACATTTTATTTGATCAAGGTTCGTTTTCATATGTTTTCCCAGAAACCATTCATCACTTTATATATATTTTTAAATTTTCATTGCTTCACTCCATTGTATTTATCACTTAACGTCACACATTCCAACACTTTCACTCAATAACACTCAAACCAAATTATTTTGTATGAGATAGTTTATATCTTTGGCATATGTGTGATATTATGGGCGGAATAAATCAGCTTTATTTTTTTGTGGTGGAGTGTGACAAGTTATGCTTTTAAGGCAAACCCACCATAACAGTTCAGTAAAGGCCAAACCCACCGTATACCGGTTCAGTAAAGGCCAAACCCACCCTATACCGGTTCAGTAAAGGCCAAACCCACCCTATACCGGTTTAGTAAAGGCCAAACCCACCCTATACCGGTTTAGTAAAGGCCAAACCCACCCTATACCGGTTCAGTAAAGGCCAAACCCACCCTATACCGGTTTAGTAAAGGCCAAACCCACCCTATACCGGTTTAGTAAAGGCCAAACCCACCCTATACCGGTTCAGTAAAGGCCAAACCCACCCTATACCGGTTTAGTAAAGGCCAAACCCACCCTATACCGGTTTAGTAAAGGCCTAACATGATGGCATATGACAGATGATAGGTGACATATGGTAGGGACGACTCAAGGACACACTGAGATATTGAGGGAACACTGACTAAAATGACTAGATAGAACGAAGAAAAAGGGGTTACGCTTTATTTAGTAATTTTTACAAAGCATCAATAAAACCAGCTCTGAAATATATGTTGCGTATCTTTAAAAACTCTCCCTCTTCCAGTTAACCTTAGTATAAAAGTCTGTTTTAGTACAAATATTTGAAGCTTCTACAGTAGAAGAGATTAAGAGACAGACTCCAAGTAAATACGTTTGTCAAAAGAAAAACATTGGTAAAAAATAAATATGCTTGTCAAAGACATTTTGTGTGAAAATGAACGTGGTAATGAGTATAGCACTATTAATGTAGCTAAGCTTTCAATCATTTATTATTTATCATGCAATCAATTAATATTGGATTAACATCACCATGATTTATCCTGTTTCTCTAGTCAAAGTGATTTAGGTGTTAGTGGGTGTGTTCTGGGTTCTGGTGTTAGTGGGTTAGAGTTAAGAACGCATGCACATGTCATACAACTGCATCTTGTATAGTCAAAAAACTAATGGTCATCAGATTTGAATGGGGGGGGGGGTTAGTATTTGAGTTTATTTCCAATTGTTGCTAATAAAATACATCATCCCTAAATTTGACAAAGCTGCAAGCATTAAGACCTTTATATATATAAATCATAATACGCTACAAATTCCCCAAAATACATGCTCAGAAATCAAAGATGTTTGATCGTTTGAATTCTCGCCATCAACGCTGGGTCTCTATGACAATTTTTCCAACTAAGGTCCAAAATGTTAAGTTCAGGAATAACTTCCGACCTAACGGTTGATATCGTTCCAGCGAGGCTATAAAACCCGCATCAGGGGGTGAAATTCAAGTTTAGAAAAACCTTTCCAGTCAAAGACCAATGGCCATCTCACAGCATTCCAGCTACGGCATTCCCATCTAGTTCTCTTGCGTTCATATTTGCACATGAATACACATTCGGTATCCTTTTCCGCCAAAGTGTTCCTTCATCATCATCATCATCATCAGCATCAAGCTGGTGTAAATCTCCGCTCCGTCTTTTCATATTTGATTGACGCCCGTTCGAACTGATCCAGGATCACACTATTCTCAAGAAGTCTACACGATGGAAACAATGGAACACAATGTAGAACATGAGCAGACAGACACAGACAGACGGAGCAACACACACGCACAGAACCACAGCACAGTTGTCACGTTAAGAGACAGGAGGGAGAGGAACACCTGTGATGTGAGCGCTCCATTATGATACATGCATAAAGCTGCCATAAACAACAATCCTCTTGAGCTTGGCGATGCATCACTACAAACTGAAACCTTTCCATAAGCCGTCTAGAAAAACAACAACAACACATTATCATTTCATTCTAAATACAAACGAAGAGCTCAGGCGGAAAAACCATATAAGTCCGTTTTGATTTTGTTCCCACCGTGCATCAGCTCTCCACATTGGCACAGTGCGCGCATTAGCTTTATCAATCCAGGGTGTGTTTGCTTTGTCAACCCGGGGGGCCCTGCTAGCGAGTGGGGCCCGTTTCAGTTGAAATGGGTGAAACATAGCTAAGGCCACCTATGATCACAACAGCAAATACAAAAGATAAAAAAAACGGACTTCTACGGTTGTTCGTCTCAGCGGTTCATAACGTCCCATGTGTTTACGTCAAACGTTATGCTATGCTTATGAGCAGCCTTACGTAAGCATAATGGTGGAGCACGCACATTACGTTTTACTCAACACAGACATAAACAACGTGTATGTGTATTGAATGCAAGTGGCATCGGCTCAATCATGCAGAGGATATAGAGGCTCTCTGTATGTGCAGGTCCAGTAAATCTGGACACATTTCAATTGATCGAGATATAAATGTGTTTGATGTACTAGTGGAGATGCAATGTTTAATGTACTACTGTGCAAAATCCCATTGATGTGACTTGAAGTAACAAGCGGGATTGTGTCTGTTTCGTTTAATGGTACGTATTTTCTTTTATGTGCTTTAAAGGCCCAATCAGTGATCCGAATGTAAACGAAAATAATGAATCGCAGTGTATGTTTTCATTGTCTAGTTGACTTGAAATCTTGAAACAAGGGCTGACGCTAGATGACTAAATGTAGATATGAGTTTTAATTGTTTTTGCTATACTTTGTGGCTGTAAAAGGTTTGTTTAACATTGGTAACGTTTGTAAAACACTGGGGTAAAACAGACCCACTGTATATTTCCCAATCTAAGGTTTAAAAAGTTTCAAAAATGTATTTCTCTGATCTAGAGATCAAACTGTTCAAGAATGTATCTATATACAGCCGATTGGCCAAAAAAAATCACGGATTGGGGCTTCAAATAAGATTGAACTTGTCTATAACAACAATACAGGTACAGCTATAGGCCTAAATAGAGGAGGAAAGTGCAAATGTTAGACACAATATTCACTGGCCAACGGGTACAACGGAAGAAATGATTGGAAAAGGTCACATGCTAATGAACACACACACTAAAGTTCTCTTTTCCTCTGCGAAAAGAGAACATGACTTTAGCATCACGGAGAGAGAACAGAAAACACGCCAGGAAGGCAAGATGGCCGCAAGCAAGGAGAGAGGACCATCTTGGTGAAAATGAAACAGTTTCAAAACAAAAACAGCAAAAAATCACGGAAAATGAATAAAGAAAAAACAAAAAAAAACAACATAAAAGTAACAATGGCTTCCATGGGCAAGTGATGACGACTACTACACAACGACACAGAGATGATCGTTGGATTAAAGGGTGCTTACCTTCAGACTGTCTCTTAGACCCTAGTTGTGTTGTACTCTGATTCATGTTTGGTCAAAGAGCCAATGAGGCAGAACCTGAAATGTCACGGCTCTTTTGTTTAATATCAAAACTCCTTTTGCATAGAGAGGTCAGAGGTCAGATGACATAACAACGAGGTACATGACAGTTATAATACTTCATTAGCGCATCGTTAGCCCTCCAGAGAGAGTCTCTCTCGCATGCAGACTTTCCCCCTTTTCTTTGTAGGAGATGGACGTCGACACAGGTCACACAGAAAGTGCATGCGGGGAGGAAGTTACATATTTGGACGTGTTTTCTCCAGAAATAGTATTCGGTATTACCTCCACGTGTGGTACTCTTGTAAACATTATGTACAGTTATTTCTCAAGCAGTCAAGGTGCAAGTAACACAATAGAAACGTTGAATTATATCAAACGGGAATCATATTTCTCAGTATCACAGTTGTAATATTATATATTTTTACTATATTTCGCATTCATATCGATAATCAATAATAATAGTAATAATCAATAATCTCTTTTTTTAAATGTTTTTTTTTATTTTATCAATGTCAGGCACCGATACAAGCCCTTTTGTTAACAGCCCAAAAACAGACTGATTTGCAAGTTAACATCAGCTACGGAGGTCTGTGTTTATCTGTAGGTGAAACCTTGACGTACAGTATGACTCAGAGTTGTACACTCATCATTCACTGTTCAGGGAGATCTGAGAGGGTTGTCGTGTTCAAAAGATGAGCATGCAGAGGGAGGGGGGGGGGGGGGTTGGGACTCTTTACTATCATAACATAGCCCTTGCAAAAGTTCTTTATGATAGGAAGAGGAGGATTAAAAAACAAAAACAAAAACGGAATCATCGTCAAACGTTTTGAAGAAAAACAACGAAGCAAGGAAAAACAAGAATGAGAGGAGGAAGAACAACAGGACAGGAGGGGGGGGGGGGGGGGGCGTAGCGACGAAAAGAAGAGGAAGACGAAAAAATAAATGTCACCCAACATCCCCATGGCAACCCCTCTAGGGCTGTCGCTCATCAGAAATCTATGGATACTGACCGCTGTACTGCTTTCTCGTGGCGCGACAGCCGGTGGCTGGTGGTGGGCACGTCGTCCAGCTCGTCCTCCAGGTCGCAGCCCTGCTCGGCCTCCTGCGAGTAGCTGTGCTTCATCACCAGGATGCTCCTCCGGTTCCCCGCCGTGGGCAGCAGCGGCCGGACCGCCATGGACTGCTGCTGCTGCTGCTGGGGCGGCAGGTCGGCGAGCAGGGAGGTGGCGGCGGCCGCGTCGCGCACACTCAAGTTCCCGCGGCTCCCCGCGCGGCCGCTCAGCGACAGCTGGGAGAAGTGGTGGGCGGAGCCGGGGTTGGAGGTGGAGCCGCAGTGGTGGTCGTGGACGCAGCGCGAGGAGCCGCGGCGCAGGGCGTGGTAGTTCTCGAAGTCCTCCGCCAGGTCCACCAGGTCGGCCGAGGCGGCGGCCGCCGTGCTGGTGCTGCGCAGCGTGCAGAGCTCGTAGTGCGGCGGCTCCAGCACCTCCTGGAACAGCGTGGGGTCAAAGTCCTGCCGCCGCAGGATGTACTTCTTGCGCGGCTGCTTGATCTGCACGACGACCGACACGACGAGCAGCAGGAACACGATGCAGCACGTCACGCCGATGATGGTGCCGTTGGTGTTGTTCAGGTTGTCCAGGAGGTTGGCTTTCCTCTTCTCTGTAGGGAGAGGGGGGAGAGAGAGAGAGAGAGAGAGAGAGAGAGAGAGAGAGAGAGAGAGAGAGAGAGAGAGAGAGAGAGGAGAGAGAGAGGACATGTTTTATGTGAGAGACTATAATATATAATTGTAGCAGTCACGCCTGCCACACGCCACCTGAGTGTCTTTTTACAGGCTCTCCGACACAGAGACACAGAGACACAGAGACACAGAGTCACAGAGACACAGAGACACAGATACACAGAGACACAGATACACAGAGACACAGAGTCACAGATACACAGAGACACAGAGTCACAGAGACACAGAGACACAGAGACACAGATACACAGAGTCACAGAGACACAGATACACAGAGTCACAGAGACACAGACACACAGGCTGATGTAGAATGATGTAAACAGCAGAGCGGTTCATTGAAGTGGTGGCAAGATGGTACAAGCCAGAGCAGATGGATCATCGTCGTGACAGGTGAAGCTCTCCTCAGTGTGAGGATGGACGATTCACCCTGATTACCTCAATGTGTAACAGGTGCACAGCTACACTGCTCCCAGGTCTGATTAGCTTGTGAGAAGTGGCTGCTCAAACCAGCTACACTGCTCCCAGGTCTGATTAGCTTGGGAGATGTGGCTGCTCAAACCAGCTACACTGCTCCCAGGTCTGATTAGCTTGGGAGGTGTTGCTGCTCAAACCAGCTACACTGCTCCCAGGTCTGATTAGCTTGGGAGAAGTGGCTGCTAAAACCACGCACAGTGAAAATAGGCTCTAGATAGCTGGCGCTCTAGCTACGAGGATAAGACTAATCCCCGGCGCTGAATGTGTTAAAATGTAATATCAGAAATGATCGGTATCGGTTTAAAAATATATATTATATATTTTAATTTTTTTTTTTTTTTTCTTTAAATGTATTTAACCTTTATTTACCCAGGCAAGCAAGTAAGAACAAATTCTTATTTTATTTATTGTCAAAGTATGCATAATGTTGTGTTAATTCCACAACAAGAGATATGTAATGTTAATTACCTGAAATTATTCCGTTTTTGGGGGGGAAACCCTGCATATATCGGTATCGGTTGATATCGTATTGGAAATTAAGAGTTGGACAATATCGGTATATCGGTAAAAAAGTCAATATCGAACATCCCTAATCACAACAGATCAAATTAGATCAGATTAGATCATTCTATATTGTCTGTTTGTACAGAAGTATATTTTATACTGCATTATGAGAAAGAAGACATAATGCAAGCCCTTCCTTCCCTCCCAATGGAGGTCATTAATCTTTTCTGTGGCACAGTCCCATAAGTCCAAGGTTATTTTGTATTGCTCAGCCCTTTTATATTGCTGTGTTACGTTGTGACCACGTTTCTATCCTACTTAAGTAGGCTTATACTCTTTTCTGTTTGCACTTGGGGGATCTATGTGAGGGTAGGTAGGTATTTATTTAGACAACAAACATATACAGATCACATGAGTATTTGCTTTGTCAGGGATAGAAATGAAAAGCTGAGACTTATTTCCATCGTTGTCCCTGGAGTCAAGGATGCTTGATTCATACACACACAACTCATTACAGTAATATTTCACAATCATTACATTTGATAGTAATAATGGCACACAATCATTAATTAATACAAACATGCGCATTTGTTGAGACATGTTTAACTAGCCTTGAGACATAAAGTATGTGTATTCCCATTCCCATTCTTATATATCTCCAGACTTCTGTCCTTTTATACTTGCTTTTTTAATACCAGACGAGCAGCAAATGGGATGCTTTTAAATGTTCCTTTGATGCAGTCAGAGCTTGGTAAAGCTGCATTCTCCCACTATGCTCCCTTTTTATGGAATACGCTGCAAGTAAAACTTTGTCTAGAGGCACTTCCTACTGTGAATGCTTTTAAAGGTATGCTACGATTAGCCCTTTATGAAACATGTAACTGTTTTACCTGATGCTATTGCTGATCTGATTATGCTCCTTGCCACTGCACAAATGGCCTTCTGTATTTATATTTTAATTGTATGTTTTTTGTTTAATGCCCTGTTTTATGTTAAAACTTGTTGTGTGCCGTGTTGGCCAGGACTCCCTGGAAGAAGAGATCTTGTATATCAATGGGACATTCCTGGATAAATAAAGGATAAATAAATAAAAAATTTAATTCTGCTGCCGTGTTTAGCGCGGAGCACCCTGAGGGGAGGGGGGTGAGGGGCGGGAGGGAGGAAGGAAATATTGTCAGATCCACCGTTGCAGAACCGGAAGGGGCGGGATGTGGGATTGACTACAATGCCGTCATTAGGGGTGGGACTTGGCAACCCCTCCAGCACTCGTACTGCGTACACGTGGGAGGGGGAATTGGGTGTGGGATTGGGGGTGGGGGGGGCCGCTGCCACTCTTATCTCCTTCAGACAAAGCCTGGCCTTGGGAGGCTCCATCGTCCCCGGTACGCTGTGTACCATCCTCTACTCCCAACATGACCTTGTTGACTCCACCCTCTGCAGCAGACGGAGGGGGGGGGGGCATCAGGCAGCAGTGGCCAAAATGCTTCCAAAATGCCCCAATTTGGTTTAAACACAATTTATCACGTCCTTAATTTCCTGCGTGATCCCCAGCATGGCCTTTGATCTCGATTGTTCGTCAGAGTGGTAGGCAGAGAGTCTCTTATAAAGTTCCATCTGGTTGACTTCGATCCTGGCTATCGCCAACGCCAAAGGATTTACGTCTCTCCGAATTAAGTTAAAGCAGAACCAGATCCAGATAATGATCGCTCCCATTCCGATCATCATGAATGTGGGGATATACACATCCTCCACATCTTCAATTTCAAGTGGAAAAAGGCAAATTGGATTCCACTTCCCGTAGGTATCAATAGCAAACCCCGATTGGAAACTTCCGAGTGGACATAGCGGATCAGCCGCATTCTGCTTCCTAGCAGCTGGTATTCTGTGTGTAATATATGTGAGCTGAAGAGTCTGTGAGGGTAGCAGCTGCTATTCTGTGTGTAATAAATGTGATCTGAAGAGTCTATGTGAGGGTAGAAGATAGTTTTCTGTGTATAATACATGTGATCTGAAGCTCCTATGTGAGGGTAGCAGCAGTATTCAGTGTGTAATACATGTGATCTGAAGCTCCTATGTGAGGGTAACAGCTAGTATTCTGTGTGTAATACATATACAATACATCTTCAATGATCTTTTGGGCCATTCTCAACATATTTGTAGTGTAACTGTCCAGACGTGTTTGGTCAATGGATTTTCAGATTATCTTTGAGGCAGTTTTAAGGAGGCTCACCGCTCTAGAATTTGCCTGGACCGTGATGCTGTTATACCAGACAATGATGCAGTACTGGAGAACACTCTGGATGGTAGAACAGTAAAACAGGTGGAGGATGCTGCAGCTGGCACTGTAGGACCTGAGCCTACGTAGAAAGTGCATACGCAGAATCTGCATGTACGTTCCAGCTCGAAACGGACTCCCAAGTATTTATAGGCGTCCACCAGTTGGATGGGAACAATCATGAATAAGGACTGGGCTACGATCCACCACAGATCTGGGATCAAAGATGACATCCCATGTTTTTGAAACATTGGGAACAAGTGTTATTATTATAGTTATTATTATCACACTGCTGCACAAGCCAGTAGCTCTATTGACGAGCTCTATTTGTATAATGTATACAAAGCTCTATAACAAATTCTGAAGGTTAAGTCAATAACTCATCCCAAATAATTATTGCAAGTTCACATTGTGTTTTTGAAGGAATCAATAGAAAGCTCGACTCGACAAAGACTGGTGGGGTGAAAACACAAGCTGCTGCTGAAATACAGTATAGAATTACTCTTTTCTCTCCGAAGTCTCCTTTCAAATCAGTAATAGTGCCTTCTTCTGTGGTTTTCTGGGAAAGCTCGACGAACGCTCTGTGCTGCCACCACTGGTCGCCAATAAAACACATTACTATCACTAGGAGCGACAGTGGCTCAGGAGGTAGAGCGGTTGTCTGGTAATCGGAAGGTTCCCGGTTTGAATCCCGCTCCTCCTGGGCAGTGTGTCGAAGTGTCCTTGAGCAAGGCACTTAACCCCTAACTGCTCCCGATGAGCAGATTGTCACCTTGCATGGTTGCCTCTGATGTGAATGTGTGAGTGAATGGGTGAATGTGAGGAACTAAATTGTAAAGCGCTTTGGATAAAAGCTGTTATATAAATGCACCATTTACCATTTAATGTTAACCTGTCAGGTCAACATACTGATCTTATTGGCGACCAGTGGTTGGCAGCACAGACTGGAGGATATGAGACTTCGGAGAGAAAAAGGTAATCCTTTTATCCTGTATACTAGCACTGTCTCATCCGAGAACTTGAACATGTCATGGCTACCGGTCGAGCTGATAGGGTCATCTGTGTGTATAGGATGAGCGCCCGGCCCCCCTGCCTGCGGCGCTCCAGCCGCCTGCGTCCACGGGGGAGGAGAGAGCGGCAGAGGAGCCACAGGTCACACAGAGCGACGATCCATAGCGTGCGGACAGAATCATGTACGAGATTAAATAAGACGTTCATAGAGTCCTCAGCCAGACGCTCAGGCGAAAGGTCAGCTGTAGTGCCTCTCCATCATGGAGGC
Source organism: Notolepis coatsorum (assembly GCF_963971535.1). Taxonomy (NCBI): domain Eukaryota; kingdom Metazoa; phylum Chordata; class Actinopteri; order Aulopiformes; family Paralepididae; genus Notolepis; species Notolepis coatsorum. The sequence continues at coordinate 34,456,036 of NC_140176.1, read as the reverse complement.
CGAATAGGAGAGAGAGAGGGGGGGTTCCGTGGAGAGATCCAAGCGGTCCGTGGAGAGATCTTTGACATTTTGAATATTGAGATGAACAAATACAAACAGCGCCCAGCGGCAAAGTGGGGCTTCAGCAAGATGCACTGCTGCATATTCGCCCCAAGGACGTGGGCTGGGAAGGTAGCTCAGGCCTCGGTGAAGAGGAGGCCTTGCAGGATGAACTAAATTGACGCCATTTTGTCACCGGTTCCACCCACTCAGTAGTACTAATGTATATATTTTATACCCAGTTTAATCACCTGTACATTGTATATTACTATTGCACTTCACTGTTACATTTGCACTCTGGTTGGATGCCAAACATATTTTCATTATACTGTACTTGTAATGTACTGTATGATGACAATACATTTGAATCTAATCTAATCATTACAGTTACAGTGCAGTGCATGTTGATATGTAATCTGAGATGATTTAATCTGCTGGCGTGGAAAGACGACAGCATAGAGCGCTCCGAGCGCGTGACACAGACGGGCAGCAGACAGATCCATGTCCTGGCCTCCAGACAGACACCGGGGAGCAGCAGAGCGGAGGGGTCCAGATGTGTCGCCGTATAGATATAATTGGACACACTGATCGGGAGGGCGGAGAGGAAGCGGAGAGATCAAGGGAACAGCTGAGTGAGGAACGGGGAATACAATAAGAGGCAGAAATGAATTATCCATGGAGCTCCACAGATCTCTCCAGGGTACCGGCGAGGGGGGGTTGTACGCGGAAGCACCGGAGTAGGGAGACGGTGTCGGTAAAGAGAGCGGGGGCGGTACACCGAGCTGTCAATAGCAACGCCGGGGTGATGAAGTGGCTCTTGTCCGCCATTGTAAATAAGATGAGATGTTCCTTTATTGATCCCCTTGGGGGAAATTCAGGCGTCATAGCAGCATGGGGGAGGGGAGGTACAGGTATGGGCAGGGTAATAGTAGAAAGACATAGATATAGGCAATAAAACTAGATCTGAATATAGAAATATGAGAATAAATAAACAGTGTAAAACAATATAAGTAACTAAAATAATCAGTGTAAACAAAGGTGCAGATGAGGGTCTGTATGCCCTATCTTTATATTATATGTTACAATAACTATAGGCAATCAAGAATTTGAATCTGAATATATACTAGGAGTAAGAGTAAACAGTATACACAAGGTGCCCTAAGTGGCATGATATACGTCATACGTTGTAGTCTTTGCAGGTTTTGGTGGTTAAAAGTCAGACACACTTAGGGGCGAATTCACAAAGAATGGATTGCGCGGCGCTAATAGCACCCTTAACTGTGTGCGATTAGCGAGCACTATCTGCTCCGTCTTTGCAACCTATTCACTAAAGATATTGCGCGGATGATATACTAGCGCAAACACGCAAGGTGTGCAATTTGCTCCTGATTTGCTCCAGCGCAGTTGGCTCGTGGAGCAGTTTGCACCTGACAGCGCTGTTAGCAGATATCAGGAAGGGAAAAAAATAAACCCGAAATGAGGCATAGACACAGCTAGACTGGTAATCTATAATCTATAATAATTCCCCGGTGGACAGAGGAAATTAGATTTATGAAAAATAAAAAAAAGTTTGGTCAACCCATAAAGCAGGGAAATCAAATCAAATCAAATCAAATCAAATGTATTTGTAAGGGCCGACAACACACGTTAATGTCCCCATGGGCCGGACACGTCTTCTTTAAACAAGTCAAGAAAAAACATCACAATAAGTCAAGAACAAAACAAGAACACCATAAGGTCCAACAAATTTTAAACAAATGCAAAATAAATTAATGCAACACTCCCAGACATACCCCACACGAAGGTAAGGAAAAACTCACTAAAACCTAGCAATAGGAAAAAATGCACCAGGAAAGCGGCCCATTGGTTCATTTTCTATACTGACACTAGGCTGGCCCAATCACATCTCTTACTAAGCCCCACCCCCTCCCTCAGACAGACCTCTCTGTTTCTCGAGTCAGACTCAGATCAGATGCAGCTCAGAGCAGGCCTGTCATGAAAGGGCCGAGGGACAGAGTGAGCAGGGGGAGGAGAGTGTAGCAGAGTAAGCAGAGGGTAATATTGTTTTGCTTTGCTTTGTTTGGCTTTGGCAATGCAAACGTATGTTTCCTATGTCAATAAAGCCCCTTTGAATTTAATTTAATTGAGTAGTACCTCCATGATTAACACTTTCAGTGCCACGGACGACATACTCGTTTTATCAGCCCCCCCCCATTGAGTGCCCACGACGACAAATATCGTTAATTTTTTTTATTAGCGATCTGAATTCATATTTCATCAACCGAGTCTCCCGTTGGTACACCAGCCCCTACAGGAGCTCAGATTGGAAAAAAGCGCCCCCTATCGTCTATCCCTGTGTAACTGCAGGTTAGTCGCTTAGACTGACCTGGGATCTGTAGATCTGTAGAGGTGGAGCCAACTGGCTCCTTGTGCTGGCGAGCAGTCTGCTCAAGAGGGATCTGATCGCGGGATGGAAATCAGCCTGGAATATATATTTACAGCAGCCAATAATCAATCAATAAGCGTGATCGATATTTGGAATGGCGATCAGGAATTGGAATAATCTTTTTGGATAACATCTGATCTCAGGTAAGGAATCTATTTTACCAGTCTTAGGATAATCAGACCTGTTTTCACTGAGATTTCAGCGTTTGCCCTATGTGTGATGTGGCTGTTTGGCTGTGATCGCTGATGAGGAAATAAGAGAATAGATTTTTCAGATCGCCTCTATAGCGTGCATACGTACACATATACTATCGATAATCTAGCGTTTATTTGAAAACGATTCATAAATAGGCCGAAAAATTACACCGTTTTTGTGTATTCTAGAACAGTGTTTCTCAACTGATGGGTCGCGACCCAATAGTGGGTCGCGGCGCCATTTTGAGTGGGTCGCGGATGTGTGTGTGTTTTTTTTTTTTATAATTTTTTTTTATAATTTTTCTTTTGCACTACCTATCTTTGTGAAAGTGGCTTCTCAGCTCTGGTCCAGCTGAAGACAAAGCGGAGGAACAGATTGGACATTGAGCATGACCTCAGAGTTGCTTTGTCCATCACCCCAGACTTTGAGACTCTTGTCAGGAGCAAACAACATCCCCAGTTATCCCATTAGTTCCCTGGGATGTTAAGCTAAGAAGTCTGCTAAGAAGGATATATTATTTATTATTATTATTATTATTATTATTATTATTATTATTATTATTATTATTATTATTATTATTATTATTATTATTATTATTATTATTATTATTATTATTATTTTATTATTATTATTATTATTATTATTATTATTATTATTATTATTATTATTATTATTATTATTATTATTATTATTATTATTATTATTATTATTATTATTATTATTATTATTATTATTATTATTTTATTTCACTGTTTTTAGCCTTTAGTTGCACTTTTGTTGTTATCCCATTAGTTCCCCCAAACTTACTGTAGGTCTGTTATGTTAAGCTAAGAAGTCTGCTAAGAAGCATAATTATTTATTATTATTATTATTATTATTATTATTATTATTATTATTATTATTATTATTATTATTATTATTATTATTATTATTATTATTATTATTATTATTATTATTATTATTATTATATATTATTATTATTATTATTGTTATTATTATTATTATTATTATTATTATTATTATTATTATTATTATTATTATTATTATTATTATTATTATTATTATTATTATTATTATTATTATTATTATTATTATTATTATTATTATTATTATTATTATTATTATTATTATTATTATTATTATTTTATTTCATTGGGTTTTTAGCCCTAGTTGCACTTTTGTTGCAACCCCAGTTATCCCATTAGTTCCCCCAAATTTAGGTCTGTTATGTTAAGCTAAGAAATCTGCTAAGAAGCATATATTATTTATTATTATTTTATTTCATTGGGTTTTTAGCAATAGTTGCACTTTTGTTGCACTTTTTTGTGTTTACTTCATGTTTTGAAAGATTGCGTATTACTGCAATTTTTTTTTTTTACATAAATCATAGTGGTTAAAAATTTTGGGTCGCGACTTAATGACTAAGGAAAATGTTGGGTCCCGAGGCTAGACCAGTTGAGAACCACTGTTCTAGAATATTCCAGTAAATGTCTTTTATCACGGAATCTTTATATTTTCCTTGAAAACGAGGGCTTTTCAAAATGCTATAAAACAAAAATGAACCGATAAAAAAACAATCCGTTTCGACAATGTTGACTGCAAATGAGTCATTGATAAGCGACGGGCAGATTAGACACATAATTTAAAACATAGATTAGGCGTTTTTAACGCTAACATTGAAGTGGGTGGCGGCATTCAAGGAGGTTCCGGGGCACCGAGCTCCGGCACGGAAAGTGTTAATAGGGACTCGCAGGGAGGTAGTGTGTGTGCCATGCTGACGATGATGATGATTAATTCAATTCATGTCGATAATAATTATGATAACATACTCGTAACTCCCGCACACAATTGCAATGAATATTACAGCACAAACGTTTGTGTCATCCATGTCTTGCATCATTCCGTATAGATAAAAATGAAGCTGTCGTGCACAGACCCAGGGAATTTGGCAACCACATTTGTTATTATATTACTGACGCTGCACTACCTAGGTGTTGATTGAATAAGTTTGCTTCCTATTTCTAAAAACATGTTAGTTTTCGCTTGGTGGTACAATTGGAACGTGAGTGCAGTCAATAATAATAATAAATTGTATTTATATAGCACCTTTCATACAAGGATTGCAGTTCAAAGTGCTTTACATTCGTGGGAGCCAGAAACCTACAGTAGATTCATTCAAGGTGCATGGGCAGCGGCTCAAAGTCAATGGCTGATTCCACGTTCAGGCTAGATTCTAATTCCTTTGGTTGTCGGTTGGGAAGGGAATCTGTTATGGCGCTGTGGCGACTGATTTGACCTCTCACCTTTGCAGTGGTTCTCGTCCCAGGGGTAGACGCAGTTCTGCATGCCGTTACACACCAGCGTGTTGTTGATACACATGTTGCTGTGGCAGAAGAAGGTATCTGCGTCACATGGAGCTAAGAGAGGAGAGAGAGAGAGACCAGTAAGAGAGGAGAGAGATACCAGTAAGAGAGGAGAGAGATACCAGTAAGAGAGCAGAGATATACCAGTAAGAGAGGAGAGAGATATACCAATAAGAGAGGAGAGATACCAGTAAGAGAGGAGAGATAAACCAGTAAAATAGGAGAGATATACCAGTAAGAGGAGAGATACCAGTAAGATAGCAGATAGAGATACCAGTAAAATGGGAGAGAGATACCAGTAAGAGAGGAGAGATATACCAGTAAGAGAGCAGAGAGAGATACCAGTAAAAATAGGAGATACACCAGTAAGAGAGGAGAGAGATACCAGTAAGAGAGGAGAGATACCAGTAAGAGAGGAGAGATATACCAGTAAAATAGGAGATATATACCAGTAAGAGAGGAGAGAGATACCAGTAAGATAGGAGAGAGATACCAGTAAGAGAGGAGAGAGATACCAGTAAGAGAGGAGAGAGATACCAGCCATCTGTATCTCTCTCCTGTTTTTACACCTGTTTTATACACCGGTTTTTAGACACCTGTTTTTATACACATGTTTTTATACACCTGTTTTTACACACTTGTTTTTTATACACCTGCTTTTATCTCACCCACACATCTATCTATCTATCTATCTATCTATCTATCTATCTATCTATCTATCTATCTATCTATCTATCTATCTATCTATCTATCTATCTATCTATCTATCTATCTATCTATCTATCTATCTATCTATCTATCTATCTATCTATCTATCTATCTATCTATCTATCTATCTATCTATCTATCTATCTATCTATCTATCTATCTATCTATCTATCTATCTATCTATCTATCTATCTATCTATCTATCTATCTATCTATCTATCTATCTATCTATCTATCACGTCTTCTTTAAACAAGTCAAGAAGAAACATCACAATAATTCAAGAACAAAACAAGAACACCATAAGGTCCAATTTTCTTTTTTTTTAAGATAAATGCAAAATAAATAAATGCAACACTCCCAGACATACCCCACGCGAAGGTAAGGAAAAACTCACTAAAACCTAGCAATAGGAAAAAATGCACCACAGGCAATGGGGAGGAGAGAAACCTTAGAAGGGCCATTCAAGGCGGGATCTCCCTTCTTAGATGTGATAGTAGTGTTGCAGAAAAAACAGGCAAACAGTTGGTAAGCATGCACTCATGTGTGTAGTGAAACACAGATGAGTGCATGCGATAGCAACTGAACATTTTGAAAAAGTAAAGATAGAGCTGATAGCGATAGCAACTGAACATTTTGAAAGATTAAAGATAGAGCTGATAGCGGATCTATTTGAGGCACAGGGCCGGCGCAAAGAGGGTCGCGTCCTCCCGGTCTTGATCACAGGACGTTCAACACTCCGGTCATCACTCCGAGACAGCCGGAGACAGGGAGACAGGGAGACAGGGAGCGGCGCAGAGAGGGTCGCATCCTCCCGGTCATCATCACAGGACGTCCAACACTCCGGTCATCACTACGAGACAGCCGGAGACGGGGAGACAGGGGGGCACGCAGAGAGGGTCTCATCCTCCCTATCTATCTGCCAGAACTATCACTGTCAGAACTCAGGACTTGAGAACTAGAGACTGTACTGACTACCTTGTATTTTGCACTAGAGACTCATATCACTGGACTCTCATCACTGGATTATCTTGTGTTTGTAGAGGAGCGATACCAGTAAGAGAGTAGAGATACCAGTAAGATAGGAGAGAGATATACCAGTAAGAGAGGAGAGAGATACCAGTAAGAGATGAGAAAGATACCAGTAAGAGAGGAGAGATATACCAGTAAGAGAGATACCAATAAGAGAGGAGATATACCAATAAGAGAGGATAGAGAGAGATACCAATAAGAGAGGATAGAGATACCAGTAAGAGAGGAGAGAGATACCAGTAAGAGAGGATAGAGAAAGAGATACCAGTGAGAGAGGAGATAGATATACCAGTAAGAGGATAGAGAGAGATACCTGCAGGCCAGGAGCTGCCCCATGTGCCAGACTTTCAGGGGATGGACGTTTGGAAGTGTATTACTCTAAGCAGAGTGGCTTGCCCCTGAACCCATCTGCTATTCATTAAAACTCTCCTCCTTATCTTCCTCTTCAAACACTGTGCTGTTAGTCTCTGGTCGGCACTGCAGTCTCTTCCACCTCTCTGGGGATCTGGAGAGAAGGGCTTGCAGAGCCGGCCCGTCCTACAAGCAAACTGAGCCTAGGGCCCCTGCCTCCTCTAGGGCCCCTGCCTCCTCTAAGGCCCCTGCCTCCTCTAAGGCCCCTGCCTCCTCTAGGGGCCCCTGCCTCCTCTAGGGCCCCTGCCTCCTCTAGGACCCCTGCCTCCTCTAGGGCCCCTGCCTCCTCTAGGGACCCTGTCGCATCTAGGGCCCCTGCTTCCTCTAGGACCCCTGCCTCCTCTAGGGGCCCTGTCTCCTCTAGGGCTCCTGCTTCCTCTAGGACCCCTGCCTCCTCTAGGGCCCCTGCCTCCTCTAGGGGCCCCTGCCTCCTCTAGGGCCCCTGCTATCTCTAGGACCCCTGCCTCCTCAAGGGGCCCCTGCTTCCTCTAGGACCCCTGCCTCCTCTAGGGCCCCTGCCTCCTCTAGGGGCCCCTGCCTCCTCTAGGGCCCCTGCTACCTCTAGGACCCCTGCCTCCTCAAGGGGCCCCTGCTTCCTCTAGGACCCCTGCCTCCTCTAGGGCCCCTGCCTCCTCTAGGGGCCCCTGCCTCCTCTAGGGCCCCTGCTACCTCTAGGACCCCTGCCTCCTCAAGGGGCCCCTGGTTCCTCTAGGACCCCTGCCTCCTCAAGGGGCCCTTGCTTCCTCTATGACCCCTGCCTCCTCAAGGGGGCCCTGCCTCCTCCCCCACCATTGGATGCCTTTCACAGAATGTTTAGAACGAATGAATGAATGAATCATTGCACTTATATACCGCTTTTCTAGACACCCTAAAAGCTCTTGAATGACTATTCCGTCCTCCATGATGGAAGAAAAATCTTGTAAACAAATAGCAGTGGAACAGTGACATTGTGCTTCTACCTACTCTAATAAATACATTTTAAAAATAATTAATGAAAAATCTAACCCTAACTATTAACTAACCTTACTGTCATGCACTTGTCCTAATAAACTAACCTACACTGTAGCACTCAACACTTTGATGAACATTGTGTGGCAACCCCAAGCCACCCCTGGGCTTGGTGATTGATGGGCGCTATGTGGCGACCCAATGGCTGGGCGCTGCCCATGTTTGGGCGTCCGCTTCCGGACGCACCTGTCACTAAAGACCCATCAGAGTGATTACGTGATTAGCGAATCACGGCGCGGTGCGCCTGTTGGGGAGGGGGGACTTAATGGAGCCGAGGAGCCTCCTCTCAGTCCCCCGTAGCAGCGCAAGGCAAAAGGCCACAGAGCGGAGACGCCGCCCGGCCGACAGATTACCGCCAGCAAATTGTTATTATTTGACTAGAAAATAAAGAGCATGATTTTGGGAACTGCAACCTGTCTGTGTGTTGTTTATTCTGCCACCCCTACACCTGGAATTGCCACAGTGGTGGAGAATGCGGGCATAGTCTACTGGCAATCAGGGGTGCGGAATAAACAACAATAGACTTTATCGAAGTAGAATAAAAGAAATTAAAAAAAAGAGAAGAAAAAATATATATTTAATATCGGAAAAAGCATGGACGCGCTGGTGCAGCAGCTCGTACAGGCGAGCATGGAACAACAGACCCGGCACGAAGAGGCCCTGCAAGAACAGAGGAAACAGACGGGGATGATCCACACGGAGCTCCAGCGGATGGCCTCTCACCGGCGGGAGGAAGGGGCCGCCGGGACGCGGCCTAACCCCGGGCGCTTCATCCCCAAGCTGACGGAGCAGGAGGATATAGAAGCCTATCTCCTAGCGTTTGAGCGCACCGCCGGCCGGGAGGGCTGGCCAGAAGACGACTGGGGGGGACTGCTGGCCCCCTTCCTGTCGGGTAATGCGCAAAAGGCCTACCAGGACCTGCCACCGGAGCAAGCCGAGAACTACACTCGGCTAAAGCAGGAAATTTTGTCCCGTTACGGCCATAGTCTGCAGTCCCGCGCGCAGCGGTTCCATGACTGGGTGTATGACGCACAGGCCTCCCCGCGCTCCCAGATGCACGACCTGGTCCGCATAAGCCGAGCCTGGCTAATGACTGACCCCGGAGGGCCCACGGTCTTGGAACGGATTGTTATGGACCGCTTTGTCAGAGCCCTCCCCTATGACACGAAGAAGCAGGCGAGTCAAGCGGACCCCCGCTCCGTGGAGCAGCTGGTGAATATTGTGGAGGCCCACCAGGTAACGCGGGAGTTACTCAAAGGGGGGCGAGGGGAAAAGCCAGAGCGGCCGAGAACAAGGAGGGGTCCCGACGAGCCCAGCCCAAGGGGCCGGGTAGGGAACGCAGGTGATCCCGAACTACCCCGAAGAAGACCGCTGTTCGACCAGGACCAAAGACGCTGCTATGACTGCGGCGAGCCCGGGCATCTCTCGTGGAACTGCCCAGGCCGGGATGTGTCCATGCCATCGGCGGCAGCTTCAGACCCCCGCGGAAAGACGTGCAATTATGGCGCAGCCTGTTGGGCCCATAAGGAAACATCGGCGACACTTTTACCCGTGCGCGTCAACGACAAAGATGCCGTAGCGCTCCTGGACTCGGGTAGTGTCATAACGCTGGTTCAGCCCCATTTGGCACACTGCGACGCAGAGGCTCCGCAAGTGTCAGTGTCCTGTGTGCACGGGGACACAAAGTTGTATCCTACAGCGCAGATCACCTTGACAACCACCAAGGGGGTCTGCTCGATGACAGCCGGCGTCATACCTAACCTGCCGGTAGCGCTGCTGATTGGTCGAGACTGCCCCCTGTATCGCCAGCTGTGCTCAGCCGTCATCTCCCCGCGCACCCCGCCCTGTAGCTCTCACCTCCATAGCCATGAAGTGCTTTGAGAAGCTAGTAAAGGGCTACATCTGCTCCTCCCTCCCCATCAACATGGACCCCCTGCAATTTGCATACCGCCCCAACAGGTCCACGGAGGACGCCATATCCCATGTGCTGCACACAGCAGCATCACACCTGGACAAGAGGCAGGGGAACTATGTGAGAATGCTATTCATCGACTACAGCTCGGCATTCAATACCATAGTCCCCTCCATACTCATAGCCAAGCTCAGGGACCTGGGCTTGGGCTATGACCTCTGCCAGTGGGTCTTGGACTTCCTGACTGGCAGACCCCAGGTGGTGAGAGCAGGCAACTGCACCTCCTCATCCATCACCCTCAACATAGGGGCCCCCCAGGGCTGTGTTCTGAGTCCCCTCCTCTACTCCCTGTACACACACGACTGTGTGGCTCAGCGGAGTAGCAATACAATCGTCAAATTTGCTGACGACACAGTGGTGGTGGGCCTGATCTCTGCCAACGACGAGAGGGCCTACCTGGAAGAGGTCAAGGTCCTGGCGGGATGGTGCCAGGAAAACAGCCTCTCCCTGAACGTCAGCAAAACAAAGGAGATGATTGTGGACTTCAGGAGGTCGGGGGTCAAGGACTACAGCCCCCTCAGCATCGACGGGGCACCGGTTGAGAGAATCAACAGCTTTAAGTACCTCGGAGCCTACATATCCGAGGACTTGACATGGACCACACACATTGACAGTGTTGTGAAGAAGGCACGACAACGCCTCTACTTCCTCAGGCGCCTAAGGAAGTTCCAAGTCAGCCAGAAGATCCTTAAGAACTTCTACTCATGTACAATAGAGAGCATCTTGACCGGCAACATCACCTCCTGGTTTGGGAATAGCACTGCACAAGACCGAAGCAGACTACAAAGAGTGACACGTTCAGCCGAACGCACAATTGGAGGGGGGCTCCCCACCCTCCAGAACATTTACTACAAGCGTTGCAAGGGCAAGGCTAAGAGAATCATTAAAGACTCCAGTCACCCGAACAACTGCCTCTTTGAACTGCTGCGGTCAGGCAAGCGATACCGGAGTCTCAAGGCGAGCACAGAAAGACTCAGAAGAAGCTTCTATCCCCAGGCCATCAGGCTGCTAAACGAACAATGAATGAACACTACACAACAACAACCACCAAACGCACATAGCACACACATCCACACGCACACACTCACTTTAAACAAACACTGTAGCACCCACTCCACACACTTTATAGCACACACCCACTTTAAACAAACACACTGTAGCACCCACTCCCCACACTTTATATTTATGGATGAAGGATTGCACTACAACTCGTACACCTTACTGTAAATTGTAACAAAAATTGTACCTCATCCCATTTCTGCTTTGCACTAGATAGTACTGTACATTAGTACACTGCATAGTATTGTGTATTGTATATTATATGGTAACTCAGAACATTGTACATATGTCTATACCGAACACTGTGACCTCATTTTCTTCTTCTAAATTCATGCTATATTATGTTATTATGTTATTTGATACTATCTTGTCTAGCACAGTCTCTGGAGCGTAACAGTAAGAAGCATTTTGTATGAAAGTATTCTGTACTTCTGTATGACAACTATTAAAGAACTTGAACCCCACCCTCTGCGGGTAAACCGAGGAAGAAGAAAAGGTTACGTCAGCCGAAGGTGTGTGCTCTGAACGTAACGGGGAGTGAGACTGAGACGGCATCAGATGTAGGTGACGACACGCCGGAACCCCTGAATATACCGGGGAGTGAGACTGAGACGGGCCCCGAGACGGATAGCAGTGACGAGGACCCATTTGCGGAGTTCCCCCAGGCGGACGAGGTGGGGAGGGACCTGGCGGGTCAGTTCGGAACGGCCCAGCTGGAAGACCCAAACCTAACGCAGGCCCAGGCGAATATCAAAACCATAGATGGAAATCCGGTGGAGGGGGTGAGTAACCTGTCATATCCTCACTTTGCAATAAAAAGACAATTGCTGTACCAAGTCATAAAAAAGAATGATGAGGTTAGAGATCTATTGCTGGTGCCGAAATTCTTTATTCCCACTGTACTCCAGCTAGCGCATTCACATATCCTCGGAGCGCACCTGGGCGTGGACAAAACCATGGAGCGCATAAGGGCGCGTTTCCATTGGCCGGGCATGAAGAGAGCGGTAGAGGACTACTGCAGGAGCTGCCCAGAGTGTGAACGCGCAGCACCAAAGGTACAATATAAAAATCCTCTGATCCCGCTGCCCATCATTGAGACCCCATTCTCAAGAATTGCCCTCGACGTGGTGGGCCTTCTAGTTAAATCGTCCCGAGGCCACCAGTATATACTGGTAATCATAGATTATGCTACCTGTTGTGAAGGGCCAGATTAAACCGAATATATATATTTATTTATATATATATATTTAATTGTATTTGTATATTCTCTAATATTCCCTGATATCCCTTGTATATTCCTTGTACAATATGCATTGAATATCCATTCTAGCCTACTGAACATCCCATAATAGTCTCCATTCTACTATTGGTCGAGACCTTGGTGCCAGGCTGCCATACCCCTCAGACCCAGTTCAAAAGTACCGCTCCACATGTACGAACAAGTCCTAGTTCCGCGTAGGAATCTGGCTACCGCACCACTAATGGGACTATTTGTTCATAGTGCGTATATATACTGCGCTACTAAAGTAGGACTTCCTTTTCAGTCCAGTTTCTTACCCTCCAATAGAGTCACAGACGTAAAGCCTCCCCGCGACGCCACGTGTGGGAGTAAGGCCAAGTTCGCCTACCATCGGTATTGAGACATCGTGTATATTAATATTTGAATAGTCATATTTGGCACTATATCGTCGAGTTGGACGTAGTCTATTAAGCTAATAATAGTCTGTTAATATATAGTGCTTCGTGCGGTGAGAATACTACCGTAGTCAGTACCCCATCGTTTCGGGCAGAGAACTGGCTGCTTACCCAGGGTGGTTGACCCCACGTGAAGCTGCACCCGAGGAGCCCCAGAGCCAACGAGCGAGTGGACCTGTATACCGGATTATTCTACCGACGACAGCCCGCCTTCCCAGGCACGGATTATGCTTTGTACACATTGATTATTCCATGGATAAAGACCCCCGACACTGCCGTGTGTTGGAACCCCCCCCCCTGGAGAGGACGCAAGGTGAGGAGACGCTCTGCAAGACGAGGTCGCTTCACGTCTCTCCTCCGTGGACCGGAGAGAGCGGCCCACAAAGAGTCCACCTGCTTTCATCTGTGGTCCAAGGATCGCCGGCGCATTGAACGGCACTACAGTGGGTTCACCTGGGATACCCTTGGCCGGATGAGGCAGTCGGATTCTACCCCCCCCCCCCCTTCCTACTCCTGTCGGCTTACAAGCGACCGGATTAACCCCCTCTAGTGTATCCAGTATATAATCATTAAAGTATCATTGCTGTTATTCCTTAAACTATTCCAGGTCGTATATGTACCACCTGCGCCTTCAGAGATTGGACATTCTCTATTGATATACCGACGAATACTCTTGCCATAAAAGTGCATACTATTTCCATTCATAAATGTGATTGATTTGATTAAGTGCTTGCTCTACACACCATCGCTGTGTAGAAATAAAGACCTATTTCTAATTCGTACATTTGTGTTGGATCCGTTTCATCTACGTGACAGTGTTCATCATAATATATTTATGCCGTGTACTGGGTGGCCGAATATTAAGTACAAAGGTAGTGGTAGTAAGTATCATATCTAGTAATACAGTCAGGGAATTGTACCCCTCAGTTACAATTGGTCCTTCGAGCCGGATGGTAATTAGTGTAATATTAATATAGTGTTATTAATATTGAAATGGCCTATGATGAACACTCCACGAAACGATCCTCCTAACCAACGCCCGCAGCGCGAACGACGGCTCCCTCAGTACTTAGAGGCTTACGCTGTCAGTCAACAACCTAGTCTTCTACTAACAGTAAACGCGGTAAAACTAGAAAGTAAAAGTATGTCTAACCCCAACGCCCAGACTACCCCGACCATAGAGGCCCCTACGGGCTCTAATGTAACTGACCAAGTTCACGGTGGGGACCAGTGGGAACCAGACATGACTTCACACCCCGCCAGTACTGAAGAAGTAGTCCCCGATGAGTCCCGGGAGGAATACAACGCTACCGAGAGAGAACTCGGCACGGAAGAAGACGGGGAGAGCACCGTGGAGATAGAGCTCCAAGGCTCCGCAAGGAGTACCCCGAGGGAAGGCTCCCCTATACAACCGCCTTCTCCCAGCGAGGCAGAGAGGACCCTACAGCAGGCCTTCCTCATCAGCCTGAACGCCGCTGCGGAACGCGACCGACTGCAGATCCAGCAGCGAAGCGAACACGAGCAGATACGTCTAGAAATAAGACGCATTCAGATGGAAGAGAATGTGGCCCGAGAACGAGCCGGTGCTCAACGGGACGCAGCGCGCGACAGACAGCAGTCGCAACTAATAGAACAGCTGATCAGACGGACAACACCCTCTCCCTCCGCCAGAGGCTCCAGGAACTCGTCTAGACACACCTCCAGGGCGGCATCCCCTAGCCGAGTAAACAACCCTGAACTTGACCAACAGACGAGGTCTATACCCCCCACAGACCACCTCCCCCCACCGGTCCAAGCGAGACCTAGCAACCGGGAAGGAGCAGCATATCCTGTGGAGAGGCTAAACCAGAGACTACAAGCACTGGATGACCTAACTGAAGACGAAGAGGAAGAGGAGGAGAACCACGCCCGAAGACAGCACAGTACTCTACCGGACCAGGAGGTCCGGTACAGCCCAGGCTATACTCCCGCGGAGCTGCGCTACAGACCCCCGACTCTATACACGGGTGAGCACGACGCACGACCCGCACCGAGGAACAGCACCTGGACAAGCGGGCCATGGTACACTGCCGGTACCAGCCCATACCAAGGAGCGGGAGGAGACTCGCCTAGGAGGCCTCTCCCCCAACGCTCGCCGATGTATCCACAGTCAGCGTCATACATTGGCACGCCTATGGTACCCGACTTCACCCAAGAGAACCGGGCCCAGTATACAGAACTCCGCATGTGTCTGGAGACCATGTTGGTGGATGTATTGGATGAACGCCACAAATACGCCATCCTACTGAAGCACTTAAAGGTACCCCGCGCACATAATATAGCGCTCGCCTACGCGACTTCCACCACCCCATACACAGCAGCGCTGGTAGCATTGGACCAGAGGTATGGGCGCATATGGGATTACGTGATCCAGGAGATCCGACACATCGACCGCTTACCCCCAGCAATAGACAATCGAGCACTGGACGACCTGTCCATCAGAGTGCAGTCCCTGGTAGGGATGTTGGGAGCGCAAAGAGAGAAGGGGAGGCATGAACTTTACGCCAACTCAAATGTGGAAAGGATTCTGGAGAAGCTGCCGCCCGCTCGTCAGGAGCGCTTTAGGCGGCAGAGGGACCACAGAGACCCGAATGGCCCCGAACCGAACCTCCTCGATCTAGCAGACTTCCTGGCGAGAGAAGTCAGCAGCCTACGGCTAGATACATTCGGACGGAGCACCCCTGGCTCCAGAGAAGGAACCAGACGACTAAATGATGGAAGAAGATCGGTGACCGTGATGCACCAATCGGAGTCAGTACCGAGCAGCAGGAGCCACAGTACCCCCTCCAGAACGGAGAAGTGGAAGATAGTGTGCCCCTACTGTGAGAAAGAACACTGGCTAGCGCAATGTGACTCCTTCCCCAAGCTGAACGCGGAGGAAGCCAGTCAATGGATAAAGTCCAACAAGCGCTGCTTTCGCTGTGCGCGCTCACACATGGCAGCCGAATGCCGCTTAAAGAAAAGGTGCACCAAGTGCGATGGAGCCCATCTGGACATACTTCACGACAGTAACAGACGGCGCCCTTCACCCGCACCATCCAGCCGCAAAGCGAGCGTCATGTACATCGACCCCGCCAGCAGCAGTGGAGCCCGAGTACTCCTAAAAGTAGTGCGTGTGACACTAAGCTACCAGAATAAAGTCCTGGACACTTACGCCGTCCTCGATGACGGGTCAGAGAAGACCCTGCTGCTCGCCTCCGCTGCGGCCCAGCTAGGGCTGCGGGGAAGCGAAACCCAAATGACAATTCGGACAATAAGACGAGATTTGAAGACGATAAAGGGCGAGAATGTCTCATTCTCTATCGCAGCAAGCGGCCAGCCTGAGCGACGGTACCAGATTGCAGACGCTTTCACCAGCCAAGAAATAGGACTGTCGCGGTACACATACCCCGTCGCCAAGCTGATGGAGAAATATGTACATCTGCGCAAGTTACCGATCCCGCTCATAGACAATGCTATGCCGACCCTGTTGATAGGCTCCGACCATGCAGACCTCATTGTCCCGATAGACCGGGTTCATACCGGACCCCGAGGCTGTCCTGCAGCAGTCGAGACCCGTTTGGGATGGACTCTCCAAGGCCCGCTCGCCAAATCTCTCAACCGAAGTACAGCCACTAGATGTCTCCACTCCCGAGTCACAGAGGGAGAAACCGCACTCCTGCAACACGTAGACCGGCTATGGACCTTGGAACAAATGCCCTTTAAGAACGGAAAGAAAGACATTCACTCTAAAGATGACATTTACGCCATTCACCTCCTCGAGACAGGGACCAAGAGAGTCCCGGTCAACGGCGTGTTGAGATACGCCACGCCACTCCTGCGGCGAGAAGGAATGCCCACTTTCCACGCCAAGACAGACGCGACAGAACGGTACCTGCTGAACACGGAGCGGCGCTTAGCCAAGAACCCCGCCCAAGAGAGTGTATACCGCGCTGAGATTGAGAAGCTCATCACAGCGGGACACGTCACAAAGATGGACATTAAAGAGGCTGACCAGACCACTGAATCGTGGTACGTGCCTCACCACAAGGTCCATCACAACGGTAAAGACCGCATAGTATTTAACTGCAGCTACCAGATCGGATCCCAAAATCTGAATAAAGAGTTACTGCCCGGTCCCACACTCGGCCCCTCCCTACTCGGCGTTCTACTCCGCTTCCGCCAGGAAAAGGTGGCCATCAGCGGGGACATTAAAGGAATGTTCCTGCAGGTGAGATTAGTAGAGGCGGACAAGCCCCTGTTACGGTTCCTATGGAGAGAGAAGCCAGGAGATGAGCACCCAGCCATCTACCAATGGGAAGTCCTCCCCTTCGGAACGACGTGCAGCCCCTGCTGTGCTACATTTGCACTACAGAAACATGTAGCAGAGGACCCCGCAGCGGACGAAGAGGTCCGACACAGCGTAAAGAACAGCTTCTACGTAGACAACTGTCTACAAAGCCTTTCAACCCAAGAAGAAGCCGAGGCTCTCCTGATTAAACTCCGCGCCTCATTGATCAAAGGCGGCTTTGATCTCAGGCAGTGGGCCAGCAGCGATCCGCAAGTACTGCGCAGCCTCTCCTCCGAGGACAAGGCAGCCAGCAGCGAGACCTGGATGGCTACAATCCCGGGAGAAGCCCAGGAGATGACCCTGGGATTGGTGTGGCGATTCAAAACAGATTCGCTTCACTACAGACACAAGCCTCTGACTACGGAGCAGGGAAGGCCGGCGGCGGCGCCGACCACCAGACGGAGTGTGTACACAACACTCGCCCGACAATATGACCCGCTAGGATGTATTCTACCGTACACCACCAGGGCAAAAATTATTGTACGAGCATTGTGGGACAAGGACCAGGGCTGGGACGACCCCATTCCCTTGCATCCACCTGGAGAGAGTGGGAGATGGAGCTCCACTCACTCCCAGGCGTTAATATGCGCCGAAGCTACTTCCCACCCACGGTGAGGCCAGAGACATGTAAAATGGACTTACACGTCTTCAGTGACGCCTCAGAGGTCGCATACGGATCAGTAGCCTACTTGCGGGCCCAAGACCAGGGGGGAGAGATCTACACAGCATTTGTCCTCGCCCGCTCGAGAATAGCCCCACGCAAGCAACAATCTATCCCACGTCTAGAGCTCTGCGCAGCCCTAGCCGGAGCGCACCTAGCCACGCTCATCCAACGTGAGCTCACCATACCGGTGTCTAGAACAATCCTGTGGTCAGATTCCACGACGGTACTCGCCTGGATCAAATCGGACTCATGCAAGTACAAAGTCTTCGTGGGAGTCAGAGTCACCGAGATTCAAGACTTAACCGAAGAGTTAACCGGAGAAACAGAGTGGCGCTACGTTGATACAAAACAGAACCCAGCTGACGTCATCACCCGGGGGATGCCCCTGGATGACCTCACCCGTCGCAATGTCTACAGTGACGGCCCCGCATTCCTAAGACTCCCGGAAGGACAGTGGCCCATGCCTATCCCGAGGGAAGCAAGTCCAGAGGAGGTGGAAAATAAGAAGTCTGTGTTCTGTGGATTGAGCACCGTAGCCTCCACCGACCCTAACATAGACGATTGCACGTCCATAGAGAGTGCACAACAAAGAACATTCCTGCGGTACCACCCGGAGTGCAAGTCCCCCGCTGATATGTCAGCAGCTAACTACGAGGAAGCAGAATTGCTTCTACTGCAGCGAGCCCAGAGAGACTCGTTCCCCGATGAATTGGCCTGTCTACAGGGAGGAAAGCCCGTCCCATCCGACAGCAGATTAATTCATCTGGCCCCCGAGAGCGACGCTCATACCCTCATCAGAGTGGGTGGTCGCCTACGCAGAGCCCCCAATCTACCGGATGACATTAAATACCCGATCGTATTGAACAGCCGACACAAGGTCACAGAGCTGATTATAAAGAAATACGATGAGGATGTACATCACGCAGGAGCAGAAAGAGTCTTCGCGGAAATCAGACGTCGTTACTGGATCCTACAAGGAAGAGAGGCGGTATGACGCTTCCAGCGAACATGTCTAGACTGCCGCAAGTGGCGCGCGCAGCCCAGCATACCAAGGATGGCTGACCTTCCTCCATGTCGCCTCCGAATCGGTGACAAGCCATTCCACTCAACGGGTATGGACTGCTTTGGCCCGCTGCACATAAAGAAAGGAAGAGGAACCGAGAAGCGGTGGGGTATTGTATTCAAATGCATGACCACCAGAGCGATACACATCGAGCTTCTCCCGACCATGAGCACAGACTCATTCCTTATGGCCTTCCGTAGATTCACATCACGGAAAGGAAGACCGTCTACCCTATTGTCCGATCATGGGACAAACTTCAAAGGCGGCGAAAGAGAGCTGAGAGAGAGCTTCCAAGCTATGGGCCCAGAACTTAAGACCCACCTCGCTCCAGCACAGGTTGATTTCCAATTCAACCCCCCAAACGCACCCCACTTCGGTGGCACTTGGGAACGAGAAGTGCGCTCCATAAAGACAGCCCTGTACGCAGTACTTGGGGCCCAGACTGTGGCGGAAGAAGTCCTAATGACAGTCCTCACGGAGATTGAGGGAGTACTTAACTCGAAGCCCCTCGGATATGTCTCCAGTGATGTGGCGGATATCGACCCAGTTACCCCCAACACACTCCTGATGGGGCGGCTAGATCCTGCATTACCCCAGACAATGTACCGGCCTGAAGAAGCGAACGGCCGACGAATGTGGAGGTACAGCCAAGTATTAGCCGACAAGTTTTGGAACAGTTTCCTACTGCACTACCGTCTCCACAGACCCGCCAGAAGTGGGTAAAGGAGAGAGACAATTTGACAGAAGGAACAGTCGTCATGATTATTGATCAATCACTGCCCAGAGCTATGTGGCCGGCCGGCCGCGTAAGCAAAGTGATCACCGGTGCCGACGGCAAGGTCCGAGCAGCTGAAGTGCTCGTCCAGGGTCGCACCTACACCCGTCCCGTGGCGAGGCTCATAGAACTGCCTCGACTCCCAGACACAATCGATGATGACCATGACCCTACAACCCTATGACTTTGTGAAGTTGACTGACCCCTACAGCAAACCCTTATGTGTAAATAGACAACGCGATTAATCTGTCTCTGTTTAACTGATTAGGTCTGGGACCAATCAGGGGGTGGCTGTTGTGAAGGGCCAGATTAAACCGAATATATATATTTATTTATATATATATATTTAATTGTATTTGTATATTCTCTAATATTCCCTGATATCCCTTGTATATTCCTTGTACAATATGCATTGAATATCCATTCTAGCCTACTGAACATCCCATAATAGTCTCCATTCTACTATTGGTCGAGACCTTGGTGCCAGGCTGCCATACCCCTCAGACCCAGTTCAAACGTACCGCTCCACATGTACGAACAAGTCCTAGTTCCGCGTAGGAATCTGGCTACCGCACCACTAATGGGACTATTTGTTCATAGTGCGTATATATACTGCGCTACTAAAGTAGGACTTCCTTTTCAGTCCAGTTTCTTACCCTCCAATAGAGTCACAGACGTAAAGCCTCCCCGCGACGCCACGTGTGGGAGTAAGGCCAAGTTCGCCTACCATCGGTATTGAGACATCGTGTATATTAATATTTGAATAGTCATATTTGGCACTATATCGTCGAGTTGGACGTAGTCTATTAAGCTAATAATAGTCTGTTAATATATAGTGCTTCGTGCGGTGAGAATACTACCGTAGTCAGTACCCCATCGTTTCGGGCAGAGAACTGGCTGCTTACCCAGGGTGGTTGACCCCACGTGAAGCTGCACCCGAGGAGCCCCAGAGCCAACGAGCGAGTGGACCTGTATACCGGATTATTCTACCGACGACAGCCCGCCTTCCCAGGCACGGATTATGCTTTGTACACATTGATTATTCCATGGATAAAGACCCCCGACACTGCCGTGTGTTGGAACCCCCCCCCCTGGAGAGGACGCAAGGTGAGGAGACGCTCTGCAAGACGAGGTCGCTTCACGTCTCTCCTCCGTGGACCGGAGAGAGCCGGCCCACAAAGAGTCCACCTGCTTTCATCTGTGGTCCAAGGATCGCCGGCGCATTGAACGGCACTACAGTGGGTTCACCTGGGATACCCTTGGCCGGATGAGGCAGTCGGATTCTACCCCCCCCCCCTTCCTACTCCTGTCGGCTTACAAGCGACCGGATTAACCCCCTCTAGTGTATCCAGTATATAATCATTAAAGTATCATTGCTGTTATTCCTTAAACTATTCCAGGTCGTATATGTACCACCTGCGCCTTCAGAGATTGGACATTCTCTATTGATATACCGACGAATACTCTTGCCATAAAAGTGCATACTATTTCCATTCATAAATGTGATTGATTTGATTAAGTGCTTTCTCTACACACCATCGCTGTGTAGAAATAAAGACCTATTTCTAATTCGTACATTTGTGTTGGATCCGTTTCATCTACGTGACAGTGTTCATCATAATATATTTATGCCGTGTACTGGGTGGCCGAATATTAAGTACAAAGGTAGTGGTAGTAAGTATCATATCTAGTAATACAGTCAGGGAATTGTACCCCTCAGTTACACTACCCGTTACCCCGAAGCCATCCCGTTACGCACGGTGACGGCCAAAATTGTGGCACGGGAGCTCTTTCATTTGTTTAGTCGGGTGGGAATTGCCGACTCTATTCTCACTGATCAGGGCTCGTGCTTTATGTCGCGGGTCATGAAAGAAATGTGCAAACTGATGAAAGTGGAA
Organism: Notolepis coatsorum; assembly: GCF_963971535.1. NCBI lineage: Eukaryota > Metazoa > Chordata > Actinopteri > Aulopiformes > Paralepididae > Notolepis > Notolepis coatsorum. The sequence goes on along the minus strand of NC_140176.1, from coordinate 34,434,341 downwards.
CAGCTGCGAACCTCCATATACCATCCCCAGACGGATGGGCTGTGCGAGCGCTTCAACAAGACCCTAAAAAGCATGCTAAGGAAGGTGATGGAGAAGGATGGGAAGAATTGGGATCATGCGGCACGGTGGTGTAGTGGTTAACACTGTCGCCTCACAGCAAGAAGGTCCAGGGTTCGAATCCCGCTTGGGGACCAGGTTTCCATGATGCCAGTTACCCAGGTGGGGTATCTCCCAGGCCTTTCTGTGTGGAGTTTGCATGTTCTCCCCGTGCTCGCAAGGGTTTCCCCCCCCGATAAGATAAACCCAATGGAAAAACATGCACAACAACAAGATCGCTAACGCTGTGGCGTCCTTGACGAAGACGGACAGGAGCACTTGGATTGGTCCCCTGGCGCGGCTCACGTGGCGCCTGTCTGCTCCCGGCTGCCCTTGGGGGGGAAGGACGACGGGATGGGTTAATCGCAGATACGCATTGTATGCATGGTTCGCATGTGTGCCAAATGGTGACCTCGGAGCAGGTCCTAAATTATTATAATTATTATTATTCTGATGTTCTCTGTGCGTGAGGTCCCACAGGCTTCCACTGGCTTCTCGCCATTTGAGCTGCTCTACGCCCGCAAGCCGCGGGGTCTCCTGGATATCGCAAAGGAGATTTGGGAGGAACAGCCGTCGCCCCACCGGTCTCTCATAGAGCATGTGCAGGTAATGAGAGACAGGATGAAGGCGCTCTGGCCAGTGGTGAGAGAGCATATGCAACAGGCCCAAGACGCACAGAAGCGCATTTATGACCGGGGCGCACAGCCACGGGAGTTTAATGTGGGGGACCGGGTCCTAGTACTGGTACCGACAGCAGAGTGCAAATTCCTAGCCAAATGGCAGGGACCCTACGACATAATCGAGAAAGTGGGTCCCGTCAACTACAAGGTCCACCAGCCCGACCGTAGGAAGCATCGACAGTTATACCATGTTAACCTGTTGAAGAAATGGCATGCCCGGGATGTGTTGCTCTCGCCCCCCCCTCTTCCCCCTTTTGCGCAGCAGGTGGCAGAGGCGGCCGATGTTCCCATCGGGGAACAGTTGTCCCCGACCCAACGGCAGGAGCTTCGGGAGCTGGTCCAACAGAACCGGGACGTGTTTTCGGCCACGCCGGGCCGCACCACATTGGCCCAGCACCACATCATTACCAGCCTGGGAGACAAGGTAAAGCTGAAGCCCTATCGTATCCCAGAGGCAAAAAGAGAGGCAGTCAGAAGAGAAGTGCGGGTCATGCTGGAGATGGGAGTGATTGAGGAGTCTCATAGCGGGTGGTCCAGTCCTATTGTTTTAGTGCCGAAACCCGACTCAACAACCAGGTTCTGCAATGATTTCAGGAAGCTTAATGACATTTCAAAGTTTGACGCCTATCCCATGCCTAGAGTGGATGAGCTCATTGACAGACTGGGCCTGGCCAGGTTTATCACGACACTAGACCTAACGAAGGGTTATTGGCAAGTCCCTCTGGCCCCCGCCTCGAGGGAGAAGACGGCTTTCTCCACCCCAGATGGGCTGTTTCATTATAAAGTTCTCCCGTTTGGCCTGCATGGGGCGCCATCTACCTTTCAGAGGCTGATGGACAGAGTACTACGGCCCCATCGGGAGTATGCAGCCGCATATCTCGATGACATTATCATCCACTCGTCAGATTGGGACACCCACCTCCAAAAGGTGAGAGCGGTGTTGGGTGCCCTCCGGGAGGCGGGTCTCACCGCCAACCCAAAGAAATGCAGGCTGGGACTAGAAGAGGCAGAGTACCTGGGGTTCACAATAGGCCGGGGCAATGTAAAACCGCAGAAGAGGAAAATTGATGCGATAAGGGAGTGGCCTCGCCCTTTAACCAAGAAGCAGGTCAGGACATTTAATGGGCTAGCGAGCTATTATAGGAGGTTTATCCCTAACTTTGCTGCTCGCGCTGCTCCCCTCACAGATCTGACCCAGGCGCGGCGGCCGTTCACGGTGAAGTGGACACCGGAGGCGGAGGCGGCGTTCGAGGACCTCAAGACTGCCCTCTGTTCGGGACCGGTGCTGATCTCCCCGAACTTCGACAAGGAGATGACGGTACAGACAGATGCATCAGAGGTGGGACTGGGAGCGGTCCTCTCCCAGCAACTGGAGGGTGAGGAACATCCAATTTTATATGTGAGCAGGAAGCTGCTGCCACACGAGCGCAACTATTCTGCGGTGGAGCGCGAAGGTCTGGCAATTAAGTGGGCACTGGAGACGCTCCGTTATTATCTGCTGGGGAGGCGTTTCACGCTGGTGACGGATCACGCCCCCCTCGTCTGGATGGCCAAGACAAAGGGGACCAATGCCAGGGTGACTCGATGGTTTCTGGAGTTGCAATCATTTAACTTTTCTGTCATTCACAGGTCAGGGGTGGCGCATGGCAACGCAGACGCCCTCTCCAGGAAGGATGCCTGTTGGGCGTCGGACGCTCTTCCCCGACGGTCGGAGCTGGAGGGGGGGTACTGTGGCAACCCCAAGCCACCCCTGGGCTTGGTGATTGATGGGCGCTATGTGGCGACCCAATGGCTGGGCGCTGCCCATGTTTGGGCGTCCGCTTCCGGACGCACCTGTCACTAAAGACCCATCAGAGTGATTACGTGATTAGCGAATCACGGCGCGGTGCGCCTGTTGGGGAGGGGGGACTTAATGGAGCCGAGGAGCCTCCTCTCAGTCCCCCGTAGCAGCGCAAGGCAAAAGGCCACAGAGCGGAGACGCCGCCCGGCCGACAGATTACCGCCAGCAAACCGTTATTATTTGACTAGAAAATAAAGAGCATGATTTTGGGAACTGCAACCTGTCTGTGTGTTGTTTATTCTGCCACCCCTACACCTGGAATTGCCACAATTGTTACTCAGCTGATAGAGTTGTGCCCTTCCTGATGACCTGTCGTACAGAACTTGTAAGTCGCTTTGGATAAAAACGTCAGCTAAATGACTAAATGTAAATGTAAATGTCTACCACCGCACAGACATTATAACCATTTTCTTTGTGGTAACCAATGGTTACATGCAGCCATATTGGAAGAAAGACAAATTCGTTCATAAAGCCTCCTACTTTATTCCAAATAAAAGTGCCAGTAACTCAGTAACTGGAAATAAATAGTTTTCATTTGGTGCTCCCGTGTTAAATACTAGATACCGTGTTGTGTTGAGAACCACGGGGGGAGCGCTGGGGTGGGGGGTTATGTCATTTACACAGTGGACCCCCCCCCCAGGAGGCACATGGACTCCTCTGATGCCATGACATTTCATACACAGACAGGACCAGGGCCAAGACACATCCGTCCTGTTTGTACACAGCTGTTGTTTGTTTGTCCGCAGGGGGGGGTTCACAGACCATGTAAACAACACAACGGCAGAACCAAACACTGCGAGCGCGGGCCTCGGCATCAGACATCGATTCACACGTGTGATAATGATGATGCATGTGACTGCTGACCTCCTGGTGCAGCCGGCGTGAACCATAGACCTTGGATGGACAGAGAGGGACTGTCCGGCTGTGGGGTGTGTCCTGGTCATTGCCTTCTGTCGGTACACCAGGGTTGCCACGGTGATGTGAAATGTCCCATGAATGGTAAAGAAATGGTAAATGGTGCATTTATAGAGCAGCTTTTATCCAAAGCGCTTTACAATTGTGTTCCTCACATTCACCCATTCACTCACACATTCACACACCGACGGCGGAGGCGACCATGCAAGGTGCCATTAGGGAGCAGTTAGGGGTTAAGTGTCTTGCTCAAGGACACTTTGACACACAGCCCAGGAGGAGCGGGAATGGAACCGTGAATCTTCCGATTACCAGGCGACCGCTCTGCATCCCGAGCCACTGTCGCCCCCAACTGGTATACATGAATATTAAACTCATGACAACACCGGTATTAAATTTGACAAAATGGCTCAATATCTGTTTTGAATTCATTTTCAATGACTAGTATCCATTTGTTGGTCAGACAGAGTTGACATTATGTTCTAATTTAAAAAATAAACCAACAGACAGTAATACCTTCGTAAATGTTCTATCCGTTCATTGATGGATCAATGTAGCTGCAGCCTTATTTAGTGCATCGCTAACATACTGTTGCTGGTCTGGACTGGTCCTGGTCTGGACCTCAGCTCCTCTCCAGTCGGGCTGCTGCAGGGTTTCATCCGAAATAACCTGTCCTGTCGTCTCTAGAGCCTCCTTTCTCTCCTTACCGTGAAGGTAAATCTATTCTAAATGACTAAGTATTGATTTTTCTTTAATTTGATGAACGTGGGCACTGATATGCAAACATTAACTAAATGGCAATACACTGGGGGCAGGAACGTATAGACATAGTAGTATATAGAAGCATAGTAGAGAGTAGTATAGACATAGTAGCATAGTACATAGTAGTATAGACATAGTAGCATAGTAGTATAGACATAGTAGTATAGATGTAAGCATAGTAGAGAGTAGTATAGACATAGTAGCATAGTAGATAGTAGTATAGACATAGTAGCATAGTACATAGTAGTATAGACATAGTAGCATAGTAGATAGTAGTATAGACATAGTAACATAGTTAGGGGTGTAAAGGTACACATATCCGTACCGAACCGAACAGTTTCAGTGTGTACCGTACCGTACCGAATGGCTGTGTAGTGTACCGAACAAATACAACGGTATGTTAACCACTAACGACCGCCCACCGGGGGCTGTTTTTTTCACAATCAAATATAATTATTATTATTTAAAAAAAAATGTACAAGTCGATTATTAATTTCAATATAGAATATTCGTTGACAGCCCTACAAGTACAATTAGTTACTGCACACTACATCACCCCTGAGTGGAACATGGAAAGCCAAACTTTCCCCCACTGTACCGAAAACCCGTACCGAACCTTGATTTCAAAACCGAGGTACCGTACCGTGGTTTTTGTGTACCGTTACACCCCTAAACATAGTACATATAGTAGTATTAGACATAGTAGCATAGTACATAGTAGATAGTAGTATAGACATAGTATAGTACATAGTAGTATAGATTAGACATAGTAGATAGTAGGGCTGTACCCGACTAAGGATTTGGATGGTCGACTATGATTGGCCAAAATTTGCCGTTTGTCAACTATTGGTAGACAAAAAAATAAATAAAATAAAGTATAATATATAAAAAAAATTCAAATTATAATTTTTTTTTTATTTGTATCATTCCATTTGGGCTTCGGGGGGTGCTTAATGACTGAAGGAGTCGACTGAAGGCTTCTTGTCCTCTGCAAAAGCATGCAATTGGTCCACTGATGGATACATCTTGATATTTGTCTAGTCTAGTGTGTTCATTAGATGGGTGAAATCCTCTTTCAGTGCCTCTGTGCCTGTTTTCGTAGGAAGTTAGCCTCTGGTATGCGTGCCATTAGCGTTAGCCACGCTTCTAGGCCTCTTTTCTTTTGGAAAGAATGATAAAAAACTTTAAAAATATTATAATCTTTATTTTTTTTGTATTCGACTAAGAGGTTGGCTAGTCGACTACGGCTCCTTTCGACCGATTAGTCGACTAATCGACTAATAGGGGTCAGCCCTAGTAGATAGTATAGACATACAGTAGTAGCAAAGTACATAGTAGTATAGACATAGTAGCATAGTAGATAGTAGTATAGACATAGTAGCAAAGTACATACTAGTAAAACATTACATCAGATATTGATTGAAGAACTGTGTTTTTAGTCTACTGTGGTGGGAAGTTCGTTCCATAGTATATAGTTATAGTAATGATGTAATGTTACCCATACTGTACAAACTCTGTTGCCTATACTCAATTTATACCTACCTACTGCTTTCACTGTAATCATAGTAACCATAACTACCTAACTCATACTATACTATCTCCTTTTTACATATCTGTACTAGATACTATATCTATATCTGTACATATACCTAACCTGCTCTTGCTAGTTATGCTGCTGGCCAGTATGACTTACTACCATAGTGTCTTTATACCTGTATCACTGTACATATTAATACTACAACTCTGTACATACATCTGATTAGCACTATTGCTCAGTAGTACTAATTTATATATTTTATACCCAGTTTAATCACCTGTACATTGTATATTACTATTGCACTTTACTGTTACATTTGCACTCTGATTGGATGCCAAACTTATTTTCGTTGTAATGTACCTGTGCTGTATAATGACATACATTTTAATCTAATCTAATCTAATGTAATCTAATCTATTCGAATATATTATAATCTAATAGTTATAGTAGTTATACTTATAGTGATGCAACTGCAGAATATATCAGTGAATTAAAAGAAAGAAAATCACAATGTTGGGACCAGTGGTCGATAGCCCGACATGGGGGAGGAACAATAATATAATATTATTATTCATTCAATACGTCAAGAGAGTAAAGGAGGCACTGGTTAGTTTACCTCCTTTCGACGTGTTTGACAGCAGAACGCAAGTGGAACGTCGTCCAAACCCCCTGTGGTCCATCAATTAAAATGCTACGGGCTTAACGCTCTGCGATTGGCAGCGACGGCGATCGTAAAAGTAAGAGATGCGAGGGCCAAGGGCCGCCCGGCAGGAAGTTATGCTACTAAAACGGCCGCGGTAATGTGCACGGCGTCATTGCCAGGGAGCTCATTAAAACCAAGGTGACCTTCAAAGACGTCTTCCGCTCGAACAATCAATCATACCGATACGCGGGCCAGCTGTCCATAACTGTACCGTCGCTGAGGGACGGCCCGGTGTGGAGAAACGGACCGGTGAGTAGTTCTCTTTCTTCCAACTCTTCCAACTCTAACCATTAAGATAGATAGATAGATAGATAGATATAAAACTTTATTGCCATTTCCACTATGGTTGATTGGGATTTGTCTTGGTGCCAAACATGTCATACAGTATAAAAACATACAATATAAAAACATACAAGAATACATGCAATGCAATCCCTAAAATATAAGTATTTCACAAACAATAAAAAAATGCTACAGTGCCTAAAAGAGTTCAGTGTTCCAATTTAAAGTGCATATTGCCTTAAAGTGCCTGTCGGCTGGTGCTAGCCCTTATGGTTCAAAGTGCCTGTGCATGAGTTCAGGTGACGGACAACCTCGGGATATGTGCTATTTTTTAAACGAGGAAGATCACAGCCAATGATTTTTGACGCTGTGCGTACAGTCCTTTCTAGTTGTCCCCTATCATGGACGGTGGTGTTTCTGTACCACACCGTCATTGAGAAAGTGAGGACGCTCTCCACAGTGGCTCTGTAAAAGCTGAGCATCGCCTCCCTGGACACACCAAACTTTTTAAGTTGGTGCAGGGAGTGGAGCCTCTGGTGGGCCTTGCTGATTATGTGGCTGATGTTAACTTCCCATTTTAAATGATCACATATGGTGATGCGAAGGAATTTAAAACTGTCCACCCTCTCCACCTGCTGGGCGTTTATGAACAGAGGAGGGTGGACTGCCTCCCCGCGCCGGAAGTCTACTATAATTTCTTTCGTCTTAGAGATGTTTAAGAGCAGATCATTCTCCTTGCACCATACAGCAAAGCTATCGACTTCAGCTCTATAGACCGATTCATCCCCGTTCTTAATTAATCCCACTACTGTTGTGTCATCCGCGTATTTAAAGAATCTGACAGAATCAGAGTGGGAGGCACAGTCATTATTAGTGTATAGACAGTAGAGCAGAGGAGAGAGAACACAGCCCTGGGGGGCCCCAGTATTCAAGGTCCTGGATCTAGAGAACATATTACCTATTTTAACCACTTGTTCTCTATCTGAGAGAAAATCTAGAATAAAATAGCACAGAGACTCATCGATTCCTAGCAATTCAAGTTTTTCAAATAGTTTAAAAGGCACAATCGTGTTAAACACAATTTTTACATAAGTGGCGGAGGCCTCCAGGTGCTGCAGGATGGTGTGGAAACACATAGATACAGCATCCTCTACAGACCTGTTGGGCTGATAAGCAAACTGATACATGTCTTTAACAATACTAGATAAATGATCACAGACAAGCCGCTCGAACACCTTCATAATGACAGAGGTCAGAGCAACAGGCCTGTAATCATTTAGACAAGCAGTGCTAGATTTCTTGGGCACAGGTATGACTATGGCAGATTTATAGCATGACAGGACTTTAAGTGTGCTGAGAGCAGGGGCGTCATTTTGGGATGGCAAGGTATGGCACTCGCCATACCTTGGCAAATAAAAATGTTAAAAATAAAATAAAAATAAGAAAAGTATAATTTTATTTATGTTGATTTAGAATTCGAATGTCAACATTATGAACGAAGTTTCGAACTATTCGGTACAGCCCTAGCATGTTTTGATATAGTCAATTATCTCACTTTTACTAGGTGACTTTTACTGTGACTAACTGAAATATGCCCCAAAAAAAGGAAAATGGACATAGGGAAGTTTTTTAATCAAAGGGCAGCAGAGACAAGTGATACAGGGACACAGGTAAGGTCTGGCTTAGTGATTATAATAGTGCAGTTCAGCATTCAGTAGCCCATACTTTTTGTGAATGTGTTTTTGATACTACATTCTGTTGAACACACACCTCAAAACCGTACCTAAGGAAAATTGGCTCAATTGCAAGAAAAGTAATAGACAGTTATGATATTACATTCTGCATAATTCGTATGCAAAATATTGTGGTTCCCTGCTTTAGTCTGTTGACACATTTCTATACTAAAAATGCTTGTGTAGTCCTGTGTCATACCTAAATGTCATATAACTGAATTGTAGAAACAACTCACCAAAAGTGACTATTGCACAACTGATTTGACAAAATAAATCCACCAGGGGGGGGAAACCCCCCCTTCACCCCTCCCCCCCCCCCCCCCTTCACCCCCCCCCCCCCCCTCCTCGCCATACCTTTCCTTTTACTGAAATGACGACACTGGCTGAGAGACCATTGACCATTGACTTTAAAAAGAAAACGCCTAATTTCCTTTACTGTTCCACTGCAACTTGCTTAGAAGATCCAGTGATGAGACACCAAATTATAAAAAAAAAAATTGATATAGTGCTCATATGTGAACACATAGCAACTGTTGTTTCTTCCAACATGGAGGACAAGGAGGACATGGACGATGAGGAGCACCTTCAGCCATAGACTCATCCCCCCCAGACACACCACAAACCGCCTTGGTGACAAATGGCCAGCCACAAATTTTTTTATTAAATAATAAACACTTTAGTAGTAGAAATTCAGTAGAATTCAGTACTGATTGACCGATTGATTGATTGATTCTTTTATTTTCATGTCATGCACACAAAGTGCCCAACCACTCACCCACAACTCAACCACTCAGCTGCCAGGGTTCTCACCCGCACCAAACTCTGGCAGCACATCACCCCCACCCTCATCCACCTTCACTGGCTCCCCATCAAATCCTGCATCACCTACAAAACCCTCCTCATCACTTACAAGTCCCTCCATGCTCTGGCACCTTAGTACCTCACTGACCTCCTCCACCCCTACACTCAGTCATGGTCCCTGCGATCCTCGGACACTGGTCAGCTCTCCATTCCCAGAACTAGACTGCGGACCTTTGGGGACAGAGATTTCAGCATGGCAGCTCCCACCCTCTGGAACTCCCTCCCCACAGAACTCCGCAACGCCCCAACTCTGGACTGCTTCAAGAAACTCCTTAAAACTCACCTCTTCAACATGGCCTTTGACCCCTAACTTCATTTTTTTTTTTTTATTATTTTTTTTATTATTATTTTTTAAACATAACATAAAATTAGACACACAAGCATTAACAGTAAACATCCAAAGTAAATCACAGGACTATACATTCCATTTGAATCAATATAAATGTAGTTTACGAGATATATACCTAATACTTGCTATCTAATACAATACATACATTATGCTCTTGCTCGCTCTCCCCCCCAGGACCCCCACTTGGATAATCCATCCATTTTCATTCGTTTCTAACCAGGCACTACAATTCATATGCTAGCCATTATTCTCTCCACCACTTCTAACCAGATTGCAATGTTGGTTTCACTGACACCTAAAATTCTTGCTGTGGATATCTCTAGATAAATCACATCGAGATAGGTAAGAACCCATACCTTCCGGCACATTTTATCCGGTTGAATCCATCGTGATGCTATCATCTTTTTAGCAGTTGTGAGACCGGATAAAACTAGTCTCTTTAGCTGTATAGGGGCTGCAAACTGAAAAACATCATTCAACAGCAATACAGAGGGGTGTACAGGTATGTTCAGAAATAAGAATTCTGATAATTGCAGGGTCACTTCTTCCCAGAATATCTTAACCGGTGGGCAATCCCAATACATGTGCATAAATGTACCCTCATCACCATTTGTACATAAGGAACATAGGACCCCCTAACTTCCTACATTTAATGTTGTGTGTCTGTCTACCATGTTTGTTATTGTTGTTATCGCCCTATGTAAAGCGACCCTGGGTTTCATGAAAGGCGCTATACAAAACTAAGTTATTAGTATTATTATTATTATTATCAACCCTCATGGGTTTATAAAACACCAAAAAAACACAAAAAAAGCACTTCCCTCACGTTACTCGTAGACAGGAGACAGTAAAACAAAGAGTGTTTCCCTCACGGGTTACTAACAGTACTTATTACTACAGACCCTCGCCGCCCTGCCGAGAGGGAACATCAAGACTTCGTCCGGGAAGCACGTCGCGCGCCTCCGAAGGTCTTCCAGCAGCTTAGTATGCTGCGGCTGTGTGAACATAATGGATGGTTGTGTTTAGGAACTGATTATTTACAGGCGGAGGATGTGTCCCCCTGCTCTCCTCATTCTCTCTCAATATAAATCTATCTCCTCCATCCTTCTCTCTCTCTCTCACACATGCGCTAGCCCGTGCACGTACATACAAACGACTGCATGCCGCCCAGCGCTTACCGCGGCAGCCTGCACGGCGGTGCGGCCGAGAGCCTGACAGCGTTACGGCGGTGATGTACGACTGTTTTCATCCCGACTCTCGTCCCTCTGGTGAATAATATCGGCCCGAATTAGAGCGGCTGATTTCTATCTGCTCACTTCCTGGGCCTCTGCCACCTGCTGCTTCCAGGTCATATTTATCAGCTCTCACCGTTCCACACCGTCTCTCTATCTTATCTCTCTCATATACATTAATTTATTAGCTCTCTCTCTCTATTGTAGATCTCTCTCTGTACAGTAGCTCTCTCTCCCTACCCCTCTCTTTCTCTCTCTTTATCCTATCTCTCTCATTCTCTTTCTCTCTCTCTGATTATCTTTCTCTATCTCCCTCTCTCTCCCGCTCCCTCTCTCTCTCTATATATACTGTACATATAACGTTAGCTCTACATATAGCTCTCTCTCCGTATCCTAACTCTCTCTCTATCCAAGTTCAAGTTCTCAAGTTCTTCAAGTTCTTTAATAGTTGTCATACAGAAGTACAGAATACTTTCATACAAAATGCTTCTTACTGTTACGCTCCAGAGACTGTGCTAGACAAGATAGTATCAAATAACATAATAACATAATATAGCATGAATTTAGAAGAAGAAAATGAGGTCACAGTGTTCGGTATAGACATATGTACAATGTTCTGAGTTACCATATAATATACAATACACAATACTATGCAGTGTACTAATGTACAGTACTATCTAGTGCAAAGCAGAAATGGGATGAGGTACAATTTTAGGTACAATTTACAGTAAGGTGTACGAGTTGTAGTGCAATCCTTCATCCATAAATATAAAGTGTGGGGAGTGGGTGCTACAGTGTGTTTGTTTAAAGTGGGTGTGTGCTATAAGTGTGTGGAGTGGGTGCTACAGTGTGTTTGTTTAAGTGAGTGTGTGCGTGTGGATGTGTGTGCTATGTGCGTTTGGTGGTTGTTGTTGTGTAGTGTTCATTCATTGTTCGTTTAGCAGCCTGATGGCCTGGGGATAGAAGCTTCTTCTGAGTCTTTCTGTGCTCGCCTTGAGACTCCTGTATCGCTTGCCTGACGGCAGCAGTTCAAAGAGGCAGTTGTTCGGGTGACTGGAGTCTTTAATGATTCTCTTAGCCTTGCCCTTGCAACGCTTGTAGTAAATGTTCTGGAGGGTGGGGAGCCCCCCTCCAATTGTGCGTTCGGCTGAACGTGTCACTCTTTGTAGTCTGCTTTGGTCTTGTGCAGTGCTATTCCCAAACCAGGAGGTGATGTTGCCGGTCAAGATGCTCTCTATTGTACATGAGTAGAAGTTCTTAAGGATCTTCTGGCTGACTTGGAACTTCCTTAGGCGCCTGAGGAAGTAGAGGCGTTGTCGTGCCTTCTTCACAACACTGTTAATGTGTGTGGTCCATGTCAAGTCCTCGGATATGTAGGCTCCGAGGTACTTAAAGCTGTTGACTCTCTCAACCGGTGCCCCGTCGATGCTGAGGGGGCTGTAGTCCTTGACCCCCGACCTCCTGAAGTCCACAATCATCTCCTTTGTTTTGCTGACGTTCAGGGAGAGGCTGTTTTCCTGGCACCATCCCGCCAGGACCTTGACCTCTTCCAGGTAGGCCCTCTCGTCGTTGGCAGAGATCAGACCCACCACCACTGTGTCGTCAGCAAATTTGACGATTGTATTGCTACTCCGCTGAGCCACACAGTCGTGTGTGTACAGGGAGTAGAGGAGGGGACTCAGAACACAGCCCTGGGGGGCCCCTATGTTGAGGGTGATGGATGAGGAGGTGCAGTTGCCTGCTCTCACCACCTGGGGTCTGCCAGTCAGGAAGTCCAAGACCCACTGGCAGAGGTCATAGCCCAAGCCCAGGTCCCTGAGCTTGGCTATGAGTATGGAGGGGGACTATGGTATTGAATGCCGAGCTGTAGTCGATGAATAGCATTCTCACATAGTTCCCCTGCCTCTTGTCCAGGTGTGATGCTGCTGTGTGCAGCACATGGGATATGGCGTCCTCCGTGGAACCTGTTGGGGCGGTATGCAAATTGCAGGGGGTCCATGTTGATGGGGAGGGAGGAGCAGATGTAGCCCTTTACTAGCTTCTCGAAGCACTTCATGGCTATGGAGGTGAGAGCTACAGGGCGGTAGTCGTTGAGGCAAGCAGGCTTGGATTTTTTGGGTACAGGGATAATAGTGGACTTCTTCAGGCAGGTGGGGATGACAGCCTGTTCTAAGGACAGGTTAAATATGTCAGTGAATACTGGGGCCAGTTGGTCGGCACAGACTTTTAGGACGCGGCCGGGGATGCCGTCTGGACCTGCTGCCTTCCTGATATTCACTTTTTTAAAGGTCCGCCTCACCTCATGCTCTGTTACCCTGAACACTGCGCCTCCATCAGCAGCCGACCCCCCCCCCCCCCATTGCCGAGGCTTGTGAGCTGGTGTTGTTATTACCAGCATCAAACCTCGCATAGAAGGTATTGAGGTCATTTGCTAAGGAGATGTCACTGTTCAGTTTGAGGGAGGCGCCTTTGTAGTCTGTCATCGTTTTGAGCCCCTGCCACATAGCTCTAGAGTCAGCTTGTTCAAACTGGAGTTCAATTTTATCCCTGTAGCGTCGTTTGGCCTCTGACACAGTCCTCCTTACGTTGTATCGCGCCACCTTGTGGTCATTCATGTTGCCTGCCTCTAGGCCGTCGTTGTATGCTTTGGTGCGCTCTCTCAGAGCTTCACGGACGGATTTGTCTACCCAGTGTTTTTGATTTGGGTAAACTTTCATTTTGGTAGTGGGGATTGTTTCTTTCACCCTAGTACAAACATAGTCCAGCACTGTCTCCGTGTAGGCATTAATGTTATCTGTGTCGCGGAACACATTCCAGTCTGTGTTGTGAAACACTGACCGGATCGTATCCTCTGACGTCACATTCCCATTTCTGCACCTCTCGCGAGACTACGGGAGTACTTTTAATTCTCTGTCTGTACTTCGGTGTAAGAAAAATTGATGCGTGATCTGACTTACCGAAGCCACTATCAGAATGAGCCTTGTAGCCACCTTTAAATTGCGTGTAACAGTGATCTAGGATGTTACCCGCCTCTGGTGTTGCAAGTCACATGCTGATAGAAGTCGGGCAATACCTTTCTCAGATTGGCGCTATTGAAATCTCCCAGAACTAAAATGGCGGCGTTAACATTCGCCTCTTGGATTCTATTTACCTCGTCGTGTAGTCTGGAGAGCGCAACCTTGTTGCTGGCTTCAGCTTGCGGTGGAATATACACTCCGACCAGGACGATCGCCGTTAACTCCCTCGGGAGGAAGAAAGGACGACACTTGATGGTTATATATTCCAGTTCTGGGGAGCAGTGGTTGGATAGTTCCTTCACGTTAGTTGGGTCACTCCAATTTTTGTTCAACATGAAGGCAATACCTCCTCCACGTTGTTTACCGGATTCTGCTGTTCTATCCTTGCGGTGAATGAAGAAATGATCGGCCGGTAGGATGGCGTGGTCTGGGACTTCTGGCGCCAGCCACGTCTCGATGAAGCAGAGAACGTTACAGTCCCTAACGTCTCTCTGGAATTGAATCCTTGCTCGGATGTCGTCTAGTTTATTGTCTATTGATTGTACATTGGCTAGCAATATACTGGGTAGTGGTGTCCTGTGCCGCCTGGTTCTCAGCCTGTTACGGACTCCAGCTCTCTTTCCTCGCCGTCTGGGTCCTTTGTCCCTGGGGGCGAGATCCGGTCCTGATGTCCTCAAGATCTCAACGGGCCATTGTTGCGGTTCAGAGAGCTGATCCAGAGAGTAATCCAGTCGGTAAGTTTCCCGTAATCCAATGTCTATTAGTGACTGACGGTCATACACATTAAATGCACCTACTGTTGGTACAGACAAAACTCTTAAAACTATAAATATTAACAAAAGTATGCACAGTCTCGACGGAGCGCACAGACAGGCAGCCGGACGTAGCGGCGCCATCCTAGCTCTCTCTCCCTAGTGCTATCCATCTCTCTCTTTCTCCCATTCTCTCTCTCTCTCTCTCTCTCTCTCTCTCTCTCTCTCTCTCTCTCTCTCTCTCTCTCTCTCTATATATATATATACTGATAACGTTAGCTCTACATATAGCTCGCTCTCCCTATCCTAACTCTCTCTATCCTAGGTCTCTCTCCTTAGTGCTATCCATCTCTCTCTCCCATTATCTCCCCCCCCCCCCCCCTCTCTCTCTCTCTCTCTCTCTCTCTCTCTCTCTCTCTCTCTCTCTCTCTCTCTCTCTCTCTCTCTCTCTCTCTCTATCCTAACTATCTCTCTCTTTCTCTCTCTATCCTATCTCTCTCTCCACTCTCTTTCGCTCTCTCTCTATCCCCATTCTCATTCACCATAACTAAAATGAACGGTTCCAACAACGACCACCAGAGGGCGCTCAGTTCCTCTCAATTTCCACCCAGAACTCTCTCTCTCTCTCACTCTCTCTCTCTCTATATCTCTCTCTCTCTCTCTCTCACTCTCTCTCTCTCGCTCTCTCTCGCTCTCTCCACACCACATGGCGAGACCAGACATTAGGCCGATCCAAACGAATCTTCTGCTAAATTAATTTCAAGACATTTTGTAATAAAAGTGCCCTTGTTGCCCACACAGAAGCCTCCTCGCTGCCGGGAGCATAAATTAACTCCTAAATGAGTGTCTGATGAAAGAGTATGACGCCTCGCCACAGAACAGAGAACCTTCTGCAGGGCAGCGCACCACATGATTATATTGTGCTGTATATTAAGGGACCATACCAGTCTAATTTTGACTTAATATCGAATGACCGCAGATCACCCCCTAAAAAAAATGCTGTGCTTGTAGGTGTATAATGGTGTGTGTTTCAGCTGATATCAACTTATTTTACAACCGCCTGGGCTAGTGACAGGTTGAAGATGTCAGTTAAGACCTCGGTCAGCTGCTCAGCGCAGTTCCTGAGCATAAAGCCAGGGATGCCATCAGGGCCAGCCACCTTGCATGTGCAGTTGGATGCC
Source organism: Notolepis coatsorum (assembly GCF_963971535.1). Lineage (NCBI taxonomy): Eukaryota > Metazoa > Chordata > Actinopteri > Aulopiformes > Paralepididae > Notolepis > Notolepis coatsorum. The sequence goes on along the minus strand of NC_140176.1, from coordinate 34,418,404 downwards.
AAACTTATCTGGACACATCTACCAGCCTGTATCTACCAGCCTCTACCAGCCTGTACACATCTACCAGCCTGTATCTACCAGCCTGTATCTACCAGTCTGTATCTACCAGCCTCTGCCAGCCTGTACACCTATACCAGCCTGTATCTACCAGCCTGGACACATCTACCAGCCTGTACACGTCTATTCTTTTACCAACGGATTTCCAGTTCCGCGTTCGCATTCTGCGATCTGATTGGCCACTGACGTTTCTGGTG